>NC_039360.1:62900413-63256665 GCF_003573695.1 Papaver somniferum | reverse complement strand
CTGGGGGGCATCGCCCTCCAGGCTGTGGTCGACCTGACAGGTCAGGTCGTGGGGGTCCAGGGGAGACCGCCCCTGGTGGGGGTTTCAAGGGGGCAACGCCCCCGGAAGAATTTTTTGAACTGACGGTTTTATTTGGCCGATAAAAGCCTGTTCGAAAATTTCGAATCCAAAAGA
The DNA here is from genome assembly GCF_003573695.1 of Papaver somniferum. Classification (NCBI taxonomy): domain Eukaryota; kingdom Viridiplantae; phylum Streptophyta; class Magnoliopsida; order Ranunculales; family Papaveraceae; genus Papaver; species Papaver somniferum. The sequence goes on along the minus strand of NC_039360.1, from coordinate 63,256,491 downwards.
CACCATTGATGTCTGTTGATGAAGGAACCTGACGTTTCGTGAATAGAAACCTGTTGGCGAATAAAAACCTATTCCCAACAGGTGCAAAACCCTTTATAAATAGCTTCTCCCAGTTTCGTTTAACATATAAGAAAAATCAATCTGTTTTCTCTGTTTCAAAAAGCATCATCAGAAATCAGAAATCTCTTTGTGTGTTCTTGATTGAATCAAGGGGTACAAACCTTTAAATTCAGTTTTCGTTGCAGGGCTTTCATTGTATCCTGAAGGCAATATTTCGCATACCTGTTGTAATCGCCAATTGTTATTGGGAGGGTAGAAATATTTGTCTAAAAGAAATTTATACAAGCCTTGAAAGTTTTGGAGTGCAACACTTTCTTCTCTGATTCATTCATCCTTTGTGAAACCCAATTTTTTCCAACAACTACCATACATTTTGTTTAGTGGTGCCAATTAATCAACGTAGAAGTTTCAAATATTTTTAAGACACTTACGGGAATACCATTCATATTGACAAAAATATTTGTACACTTCAGCAAAGAGTATGGGAATCCGGTAGATGTGAGCAAGTTACTTGATGCTGTGGATGTGGAATCTAATTGGCATGAAGTTGATGTTAGATACTTGAAACATGCAAACATCAGCACGTCACAGTTTTTGGTTTAATGAAGTGGAGAGAATTTTTCCAGGAACTTGGAATTACTGATTTTGTTAAAATAATTCAAGTTGAGAAGGAAGAAGATGGTCTTCCCCTAAACTTGGTCCACAATTAATGAAATTCATATTTCTCCTGGTTTAGTAATTAAAAGTAACATATTGCTGCATTTTAAAACCGAATGAGGATGGGATACCATTTGAGTCGCCATTCATTAAGAGCATTCACGGTGTTCAGTGGGTTGTATCGAGTACAGATAAAGAGCTTCACTATCCTACAGACTTATTCATCTCCAAGAGCCTCCAGGAAAAAAAAAAGAAAAACTTGTGTTGATGGTGGTTTTTAGCTTAGGGTTAAAATCGTAAAATTGTACATCCGACATGACGTCACTATGACCATTAGCACATTTATTGAATCAATCAGCATGCCTACGTAAGAATTACCGGGGTATCTTTTTTTACATGGGTCATGTTCCACGGCAAAACCCTTAATATTGACTAACATCATCCATGCCAAACCCTAATTCTCATGCTACCGCGCCAAGGCATGCCAACCATGCCAGCCGCACCACTGTGCCAATGGAAAACCATGCCAGCCGCACCACTGTGCCAATAGCAAACCATTCCAGCCACATCTCCGCGCCAAGGCATGCCAACCATGCCAGCTGCACCACTGTGCCAATGGCAAACCATGCCAGCCATGCTGGCCGCACCATGCGCCAATGGCATGCCAAACCCTTGGCCCTAGCCATGTTGGCCGCACCATGCGCCAATGGCATGCCCTACCATGCCAAGTCGTCTAACCCCTTGGCCCCACTATGCCAAGCCATCCGCACCATTCTGCCTTGGCCCCACTATGCCAAGCCGTCAGCACCATTCTGCCTTGGCCCCACTATGCCAAGTCGTCCGCACCATTCTGCCTTGTCCCCACCATGCCAAGCCATCCAAACCCTTGGCCCCACTATGCCAAGCCGTCCGCGCCATTTTCCTTGGCCCTACCATGTCGGCCTTCCCTATGCGGCTACCAAAACGAAGACGTGCGACGATCAACGACCACCCTTCAATCCTAGATGCAAATCCTAGCCGTCCAAGGTCGCCAGACAACCCATGGTAACCTTTGGCCGAAAACCCTAGTTTTGGCCACGCCAAACCGCGCCAAGGCATGCCATGCCACATGTGCCAATGACATGCCAACCACCTTACCGCGCCATGCCATTCCGGCCTTCCCTATGCGGCTACCAAAACAAAGGTGTGCGACGATCAACGGCCACCCTTCAATCCTAGATGCAAATCCTAGCCGTCCAAGGTCGCCAGACAACGCATGGTAACCTTTGGCCCAAAACCCTAGTTTTGGCCACACCAAACCGCGCCAAGGCATGCCATGCCACATGTGCCAATGGCATGCCAACCACCTTTCTGCGCCACACCATACCGGCCTTCCCTATGCGGATGCCAAAACGAAGGCCTGCAACGATCAACGACCACCTTTTCATCTAAGATGCAGAACCGGCTAAAGCATGACAACTTTTGGCCCTAGTTTGGTCGCGCCTAAACAAAACCAAAACCCTAACTTTTGGTCGCGCCTAAACCAGGACATATTAAAGCCATATCGAGCATGCTTTCATGCCACTGGATACCAAACAAAGGGCTGTAATAATCAACGGCTACCTTTCCTCTTAAGATACAAAATCTCGCCCGTCGAAGGACACCGAGCCGGAAAGTCTCCCAAGCTCGACTTTCCAGACGACCACAACATGCTACATGTTTTCCATGAAAACACTCGAGACATCAACGCATGTCACAAACTGGGGGATGCTCATTGGGTATTGGTTTGGCGGTTCCCGTTATAAGAAAGTGTCATAAGGATGAGGCGGTTAGTATATACAGGGAGTAATGGTGAAACGCTTTCTTTTATGGAACATCAATTCCAGGCGTTACCGGTTACCACCTCCTCCTATTTACTCACCCGTTTTCCATTTCTTAGTAAGACCAGAGTACGTTTCACTTCGACTTGTATAAATAGGCATTACCTATTTCCACCGAACAACAAGTTCAGGTCAGGAGCATACAACACTCAGAAAATATTTGCTAGCATTCCATCTGTTAGCTTCCCACTTTCTGATACAAGTCGTAAAAAAACTACTCTTCCAGAATCAACTATTCTGGTCTCAACACTCTCTTCGCTCCCCTCCCCAAAACCAACCCTTCTCCTTCACTTTGTGACCGAAGCAAGTCTGGAACGGCCATTTCTTGGTTTAGGCCGGATTTATACAGATTGATCTCTCGAATCTAAAGTATTCCCTTGCAGTACATTATTTAGGGTTTAAACTCGTTTCTCACCCACGCACCCGAAATTAACAAAATCAGCAGAAATCGTTTTCACCCTCAAACAATTGGCGACCACAGTGGGAGATTAGTCTTTCGGTTACAATGTCAATTTTCAATCCTCGATCTCATACTTCGACCCAGACGTCAGGACGGTAGAGGCAAACGATCCGCTCAGGGATTGAAGACTCAGCTACCAGACGGCCCGATACGGTCCGCTCAGGGATCGACGACTCAGTTAATAGATGACCCGATTACCAGTCATGATACGACAAGGGGCGACTGCGGACTTCCCGGAGGTTAAAAACAAACGATCCGCCCATGGATCGACGACTCGATTATCAATTGACTCAGGGACGACTGGGGACTTTCCACAATCGCGGTGCTTCTCATAAAACTCGGTCTTGCACCTGCACCATTTTTCAGTAACAGATCCAAAAAACCGAGTAAGTTTTGCCTAGACAAAATACATGGTTTACTATTTCAAGTTTTCACGGGAATGATAAAACCGATAGCCATGTTATGTTTTATCCCATGTCATCTACCGACATGCAGCGTTCACGATTCCATATCTTCCCTGGGATGTTTGTGTCACTTACAATCATAACCAAAAACGGCATCATCCTAAAACAGTTCATCCCGAATAATAATCCAAAACCCTCATAGGTAACACTTGTCTTTCAACCCAAAAATCCAGAAAATCAAAACCATAAGCCATGTGTTTCATTCTCCTTTCAAAAAAAAAACAAAACCGAAGAATTTTAGAAGACAGAAGTGCATTCAAAGGAAGCCATTCAACGGTGTTTTGCTCTTCTCGAAGAAGGCATCCTTCGTCATTTGGAGGACCTCCTGTTTTAGCTCCAACTCTTTGGACAACCTTTCGACCTCCGCTTCTTGTTGTTTGACCACGTCTGCAGAAGGACCTTCGGTCACCTTGGCCTGTAACTTTTGGGTCTCAGAGAAGCCCTAACGCCCAGTTCTTCCTGGAATCAGTCACCTACCCGTATGTACCTACTTTGCATAATAACGATTACCGGTCACTATCATGAGGTAGCCGACGCTACTATGGTGATATTCGAAGAGAAGAAAAATATTTCTACAGATTTATGGAAGGCATACCTATGGCTAGGGTTTGCACCAACACAAGAAAAAACAAGAAAACAAATTGAAAGAGAAACGCTGGAGTACATACTTGGAATATGCTTGCCCACCTTATTGCTACCGCGCCATGCCAAACCGACGTCGTGCCAAGCCAGCGCCCACGCCAGGCCAGCACCCACGCCAAACCAGCGTCGTGCCAAGCCAGCGCCTTGCCAATCCAGCATCCACGCCAATCCAGCGCCCATTCCGAGCCGATCCAGCGCTAACAGCTTGCATCTTTCCAGCGCCAGCAGCTTGCATTCCTTCTAGCGCTAACAGCTTGCATCTTCCCAGCACCAACAACTTGCATCCTTCCAGCGTTGCTCTTGAACGCTCAGTGGAAGGGAACCAGCAATCCAATCTCATCACACGTAGAGATCAAGAACGACTTCTTCAAAATCGAGGCAAGGAAAATCAGCAACCCCCCCTGAGTTCACAAAGACTCTCTTCCTGTCAGGAGATGCATGATTTCTAGGGACTTCACCCACAAAATCGTGCAGTCTATGATGAAACATTTATGTGAGATTCTATATTTTCCCAAGGCGCAATGTCAAGACATATTTGCAGCCCTCAACCGCGATGCGTCAGGAAACCAATTGTTTCCATCCAGGAAGTTGTTCCCAAACCCCCTACCTCTCTTGGAAAGCACGATTTATGGAACTGGGGACTCCTAACCACTGTTCGCTTGAAGGGTGTCCAGTTTGACGACACACTGATTAACGCATCCTCTCTGCTTCAACGTTCTCCAGCAGTAGCTCCGCTTCAACGTCCTCCAGCAGTAGCTCCACTTCAACGTTCGCTTCAGCAGCCGCTCCGCTTCAACGTTCGCTCCAGCAGCCGCTCCGCTTCAGCGTTATCTCCATAAGCTGCTCCAAGATCCGAAGCAGCGTTTGGCTTCTTAAGTTGCAACATCCTCTCCAAGAGCCGAAGCCGCTTCAACGCCGCTTCCTCCTACTAAGGATCGTACCATGGCCGCCACTCCTTCCTGCAAAGGGTCGTACCACCACGCTCCCCATGTCAAGGATCATGAACGCAGCCATCCAATCTTCGTAGTCATGGATGCCTTTTTATCCATCCTACCAAAACTCATGATCATGGACAGTTTGCTCGCTTACGCATCCAGCCAATCCTTTTATTTCCATGAATGCCCATATAATTCCAGCCAACCTACTTTGTTACCACGACAATGTAGTCTCTTCTGATTACATCTGCTACCAAGAACTGTTGCCACTCATTTGTTGATACCAACCAGAGCTTCACCACAACAGCAATCTCTACAAAGATGAAAACATGTAAACCATACTTGGGGACTGAGGATATACACGGAATCCCTTCACTGTCAAAGCTCAGAAGACGCAGTCAACCAAAAGGCCATAGCCACAACAAGGTCATCTACTCTTCAAGGGTGTAGCGCAAGATTATCATCACCTCTCTGTCTAGAAGACGCCTTCAACACTTTATGAGGCCGCGGAGAATCCCAAGCCTGCTCAGAGGAAAACAATTTCAGAAACTAAAGAAAAATGCGACTGGGGACTGCTCATCGCAATCCATCCCGACGACCATCAAAGACTCATCAGATAACTCCAGAGACGCGGCTGAAACATTTTCTTGAAGAAACAGAGGGATCCACGATAAACAACATAACTCGGTCATTCCTACTTCCCTGCTATCCAGAATATTTCTTCCATGTGCATCCCAACGTCACATCCAGAAGAGTACAATAAGCTTGTATCAAATCCCGTGGACATGGATTCAAGGAGATGCAATGAAAGTAGGCTACAAATGGGGACTACCATCATGGGACACCTTCACTCCCCTCAACCTGGTTATTTCTGATTTCAACATCGTCACTGCCGAAGTTTTACGAGCCGCAGGAATTTCTCAACATGAAGTCGTACATGTGCATCGAAGACTCCAAAAGAACGCCACAAAGATATATTCACATATTCGTCCGTGCCATCGGATCTAACAAAAATATAACTGGGGACTGCTCACCGCGTCCCGTTCCATACGATAGTCCAAGATTCAGAAGATGGTTCGAAGGATGTCTTTTGGAACAAATTCCTTGAAGACTTGATAGCAGCACGTCGGTAACGAAACGTCTCCCAACTCATCTATTTCATCCAGTGGCTCCAGAAGTTTTCGACCATGCAAGCATTCATAGCACATCATCATCACGATCAGAAGGTTCAGGCACTGAACAACCTAAAGTCGAGGATGGACCGAAAACGCAACCACAATCTCCAAGATTATCCCTGACATGGTCGTTTCCAAGCATATATTTCATCCATCCGTCCCAAGAATGTGATGTAGTTTGGAAAATTTTGGAATCCACTGGAGAGACACTGCAGACGAAAGCACGGATCCGGACGAGCAACAAAAAAACAGAAGAGGGTCAATACCTCTTTTCATACGGACGGAGTTTCTAGAGTTTGCACAGAATAAAAATTTCCTTCTTGCTCCATGAACGGGAATAGAGGACTCGGCGCGATTATGCTATCCCGGGCCCGCAACATCCCTCCTGAATTCTTCCTGGGTTTCACTGTCGGGCCGTTTCCACCTCCTAAACGAGGTCAAAACCTAAATATTCCCTCGTAAGCGGATAAGAAATTCTTTTCCGGTCAGATGGAGGGGCGGACCGTCAAAATCCGAGTTCGTACGAGAATTCTACAACAATTTTTGTAAGGGGCGCTAATTAGGGTTTCGGCATGCCAAACCCTAATTTAGACAAAGTTGCCAGGAGCCATCACTACCATTTGATAACCAAAGTTCCAGCGTCATCACCATCATTTGGTAGCCGAAGTTCCGAAACCAGTTTACACCATTCTGCGGACTGAAGACAGTTTCTCCCATTCCAAGCCGACCAACGCCTGAAGATCCTATTCCAAGCCGACCAACGCCTGCGGCTCCCATTCCAAGCCGACCAATGCCTGCGGCTCCCATTCCAAGCCGACCAACGCCGGAGGCTCCCATTCCAAGCCAAGCCGACAATCTACATCTCACCACTTCACGGTCTATCCAGCAACACCACAAGCAGAATCTATGCAAGGCCGCCAACACGAGAATCACGAACTCTCCTTACCACTCGAAAAAGGTTAACCGAGTCTTCTTAACCATCTTTTCACGACTTGTCATTTCGATTTTATCCTCGCCTGTCACCATCTTATGCTTACCTCGCAACTATGCTCCTGTTCCGAGCTGAGCATGGGACTTGATGTTGATGGTGGTTTTTAGCTTAGGGTTAAAATCGTAAAACTGTACATCCGACATGACGTCACTATGACCATTAGCACAATTGTTGATTCAATCATCATGCCTACGTAAGAATTACCGGGGTACCTTTTTTTACATGGGTCATGTTCCACGGCAAAACCCTTAATATTGATTAACATCATCCATGCCAAACCCTAATTCTCATGCTACCGCGCCAAGGCATGCCAACCATGCTAGCCGCACCGCTGTGCCAATGGAAAACCATGCCATCCACATCTTCGCGCCAAGGCATGACAACCATGTCAGCCGCACCATTGTGCCAATGGTAAACCGTGCAATCCACATCTCCGTGCCAAGGCATGCCAACCATGCCAGGCGCACCATTGTGCCAATGGCAAACCATGCCAACCACATCTTCACGCCAAGTCATGCCAACCATGCCAGCCGCACCACTGTGCCAATGGAAAACCATGCCAGCCGCACCACTGTGCCAATGGCAAACCATGCCAGCCACATCTTTGCGCCAAGGCATGCCAACCATGCCAGCCGCACCACTGTGCCAATGGCAAACCATGCCAGCCATGCTGGCCGCACCATGCGCCAATGGCATGCCAAACCCTTGGCCCTACCATGCCAGGCCATCCAAACCCTTGGCCCCACTATGCCAAGCCATCCATACCATTCTTCCTTGGCCCCACTATGCCAAGTCGTCCGCACCATTCTGCCTTGGCCCCACTATGCCAAGCCGTTCGCACCATTCTGCCTTTGCCCCACCATTCCAAGTCGTCCAAACCCTTGGACCCACTATGCCAAGCCGTCCAGGCCATTTTTCTTGTCCCTACCATGCCGGCCTTCCCTATGCGGCTACCAAAACGAAGGCGTGCGACGATCAACGACCACCCTTCAATCCTAGATGCAAATCCTAGTCTTCCAAGGTCGCCAGACAGCGCATGGTAACCTTTGGCCCAAAACCCTAGTTTTGGCCACGCCAAACCGCGCCAAGGCATGGCATGCCAACCACCTTGTCGCGCCATACCATGACGTCCTTCTCTATGCGGCTACCAAAACGAAGGCGTGCAACGACCAACGACCACCCTTCAATCCTAGATGCAAATCCTAGCCGTCTAAGGTCGCCAGACAACGCATGGTAACCTTTGGCCCAAAACCCTAGTTTTGGCCACGCCAAACCGCGCCAAGGCATGCCATGCCACATGTGCCAATGGCATGCCAAACACCTTGTCGCGCCATACCATGTCGGCCTTCCCTATGCGGCTACCAAAACGAAGGCGTGCGACGATCTACGGCCACCCTTTAATCCTAGATGAAAATCCTAGCCGTCCAAGGTCGCCAGAAAACGCATGGCCCAAAACCCTAGTTTTGGCCACGCCAAACCGCACCAAGGCATGCCATGCCACATGTGCCAATGGTATGCCAACCACCTTGTCGCGCCATACCATGTCGACGTTCTCTATGCGGCTACCAAAACAAAGGCGTGCGACAATCAACGGCCATCCTTCAATCCTAGATGCAAATCCTAGCCGTCCAAGGTCGCCAGACAGCGCATGGTAACCTTTGGCCAAAACCCTAGTTTTGGCCACGCCAAACCGCGCCGAGGCATGCTATGCCACATGTGCCAATGGCATGCCAACCACCTTGTCGCGCCACGCCATACCGGCCTTCCCTATGCGGATGCCAAAACGAAGGCCTGCAACGATCAACGGACACCTTTTCATCTAAGATGCAGATCTTAGCCGTGCAAGGTTACCAGCTAACGCATGGCAACTTTTGTCCCTAGTTTGGTCGCGCCTAAACAGATTTAAAACTCTAACTTTTGGTCGCGCCTAAACCAGGCCATATTAAAGCCATACCGAGCGTGCTTTCATGCCACTAGCTACCAAACAAAGGGTTGGAATAATCAACGGCTACCTTTCCTTTTAAGATGCAAAATCTCGACCGTCGAAGGTCACCGAGTCGGCAAGTCTCCCAAGCTCGACTTGCCAGACGACAACAACATGCTACATGTTTTCCATGAAAACACGCGAGACATCAACGCATGTCACAAACAGGGGGATGCTCATTGGGTTTTGGTTTGGCGGTTTATAGCGTGCGGCGTACACTACGCCCGTTATAAGAAAGTTTCATAAGGATGAGGCGGTTAGTAAATACAGGGAGTAATGGTGAAACGCCTTCTTTTATGGAATATTAATTCCATGCGTTACCGGTTACCACCTCCTCCCATTTACTCACCCGTTTTCCATTTCTTAATGAGACCAGAGTATGTTTCACTTCGACTTGTATAAATAGGCATTACCTATTTCCACCGAACAACAAGTTCAGGTCAGGATCATACAACACTCAGAAAATATTTGCTAGCTTTCCATCTGTTAGCTTCCCATTTTCTGATACAAGTCGTAAAACAACTACTCTTCCAGAATCAACTATTCTGGTCTCAACACTCTCTTCGCTTCCCTCCCCAAAACCAACCCTTGTCCTTCACTGTGTGACCGAAGCAAGTCTGGAACGGCCATTTCTTGGTTTAGGCCGGATTTGTACAGATTGATCTCTCGAATCTAAAGTACTCCCTTGCAGTACATTATTTAGGGTTTAAACTCGTTTCTCACCCACACACCCGAAATTACCAATATCGGCAGAAATCGTTTTCACCCTCAAACACCCTGAAATGTTGATTCACAATGGATCTGGTGGTTGTGAATTCAATAAATTCATGTCCACCAGAGCCTCCGTGAAAAAATAATTACCCTAACATGATAAGCGCGAAGACTCTGTTGGTTTTAGTTCACGGATAAAAGAGCCTCTGTGAAAGAAAAAAAAAACTGACATGTTGATTCGCAATGGCTCTGGTGGTTGTGAATTCAATGAATTTTAGTCCACTAGAGCCTCCGTGAAAAAATAATTACCCTGACATGTTGATTCACAATGGTTCTGGTGGTTGTGAATTCAATGAATTCACGTCCACCAAATCCTTCGTGAAGAAAAAACAAATCCTGACATGTAACTCATATCCTACCCAAGGTTTTCACAATGGTTTTGGCTGACTGATTTTTCAACAAATTTTGAAAATAAAATTTTAGGGTTTATGTTAGAGCTTGTGGTCGGGCTGTTTAGAAGAAGTAGGTTTGTGAAAATTGTTTTTAGAATTTGGTTTTAATAACTGAATCAACTCAGTTGGATCGGTTATATGACAATTTAACTCAACTCGCCTCTAACTAGCTACCGAAATCATCAAGTCTTGAATTATATTCATCAAGCGGATACTGAGACCGTAATTATCTTGTTGTATAATATCACCCTTTCACGTTATATATATTTTCTATTTTACGCCAATTATTGTCGGGAATTTATACTGGTCGATACAGTATTGGTACGTTTTGTACCAGACAATATGAAACCGATACACATAGATACATAAAACTAAGGATCTTGAATCAATGTAAAAAAATACAAATGCAAAAGATACAGAAAACCATGGTCTGAAGGGTGTCCATATGTATCGGTCTATATCAGACTTATGCAGAGTTACTAACTAAAGCAACAGATTCTGATGCCCTTGATGAACTTATTTATTTTTAATCATAAATTCTTCTTTACTTTGAAAGAAAAATAAGGATATTTTATTAAGAAATAAAAAATTCCAAGAGTTGTAAAACACACAACAACATACTTAAACTTCCACAGACTCATTATAAATCACAAAATCCCATTTGATTTTGATAATTGTAGCAATACGTACATCAATCTCGATATTCTTCTAGAAGAAACTTCAACCAATTTGGAGGATAAAATGGACTTCTCTTTGTCTACTGGAAATTCTGTTTCTAATCTTTCAGGTTCTACCATTTGTCTAGCAGCCTGCACAGCCATGACGTTTGAACCATCTTCCACATTGATGTGTTTTTATTGTACTCTCAAGGGTCGTGAACTCTCCAAATGTTTCAAGTAGAAACATAAGATAAGATATGTCAACAAACTTCAACGAAGACAAAATCGATTAGCAAACAAGCTCAAACTTGTTCAGAAATCGTCTAAGGTATGATCTCATCTCTTCCCCGAAGAAGTTAATTTCCAAAGAAAAAACTAGACCACTAGAGAAAAGAATTCGGTTTAGACAGTCTGTGAAACAAGGTTCTAAGAATTACATTCAAGAAGGTTATGGTGGAAAGATTATTGTTCACCCCAGCACAAGTTAAATGTGTTGGTTGTGTATCTTGTCTCATGTGCCTGGTTCAAAAAGAAACAAAGGTTTGCACACTTCGGGATTTAGGAAAAGAAAAAAGGTTTTGTCATATTTCATATTTTTGGTCTTGTTTTCACCTTTTGGAATTCTTCCATCTTTTCATATCTAATTGATATTGAAAGGACATTACTTTGTTTAAGCAAAAATCGACAATTCTGCCTTCTTTAGGGTTGTGAGTTGTGCATAGGTGAATCCTTTAGTGAATAAAGGTTCTGTATCCCTACATTCCTTTTTCCTTCTCTAGAAACTCTTTTTATCACAAGATTGGTTGTTGAGTCTGATTCCTGAATTCCTCTCACAATCTCATACTGGTATGGAGAATCCAAGCATTATGTCTTCTGATGGAAAAAATGTTAATATGATTGTTAAGCCATCAATCATGAAGGAAAAAGATAAATCTACCTTCAACTTTGAAAATAAAAAGGAGGAATGTGGGAAAACCAAGAGTTGTTCCTTCTAATCAACAGAAGTTTTCTGGTGTTCTTGAAGAGTTGAAGGAAATAAGAAAGGAATGCAGCAAATAAATGCTTTTGTGTTTAGGACTCTTGAAATTCAGAAGGCCCTGGTTCGGCATCAGTCAAGAAGGTTCGTTGAAATTGACTCCTATCTCCATGAACCTTATGTTCCAATGACTGTTGACGAAAAGGAGTTCGGGGACGATAAAAAAATTTTCAAAGGTCTTAATGTCTAGGAAACTTCTTATGAGAATTTATTCTTGTGTTTTAAGAAGGATGACTAGGGTTTGGAATAGCCATTATTGTGAGTACACATAGCTATTTCCAACGATTTTCATCTTGCAATGTTTTTAGATTTATTTATTTAAATTCTAAAGTTTATTTGTAAGATGATTTTGCAGTATTAATCTTTATGGTTTCATATATTGCAACTTGTTATGAGATATATGTGTCTATGTCCGTGAACTATGATTGTCCTATATGTGGTCAAAAGTTAAGTCTTTCATATGTCATTATGAAAATATTGATAAAAGATTGAATGAACTTTTGACAAACAAAAGTTAAGCCTATTATATCATTATGCAAATATTGATGGAAGATAGGATGAACTTTTTTTTACAAAGATTAAGTCTATTATATGTCTCTATGCAAATAGTGATGAAAAATAGAATGAACCTTTGAACATTCCGCAGTATTGGTCTTTCCCTGATCCACATCCTTGTGTAAATATTGTGCAGCTCAGTAAGTTTTTCTTATGTCGAGCACTTCCGACTAAATTGATCATGGGTTCTCTTGTGGTTAATTTAATTGAGTATTTTGGATACAAAATTCATGTTTCATGAGATTTGTTAATGTCCAGAGAAATCCTTCTTTTCTTGTGAAAGTAAGATCGCTCTTGTTGTTCTTTCGGGAATGACATTTTATGGGGGAGTGTTCTTATTTGAATTTGTGCTTAATTGCCATATCTTTGCGGGGAGTGCGGTTGTGGAATATTATAGGGGTTATCTTGTATCTTTATGAACTCCTTGATGAATGCATTTAGCTTTGGCTATATGATTGCATCTAAACAAAGTTGATATGTGGTTCTCTTTTGGTCATGAAGTATCTCTATGGAAATTTCATTAGGATCCCACTAGTTTTCCTACCATTGCCAATTTATATTGACAAAAAGGGGGATAATTAATGTGTAGTTCACACTACAAATACATATGGTTTACGGATCATTATGTAAGGGGGAGCGGTTTTCATGTGAGATGAAGTATTGACTAAGGGGGAGTGATACATATCACCATGGTATTGTTGTCAAAGTTGTGATATAATTGAACTTTGATGCTGTATAATAATATTATGACACAGTATAACAATGATTGGGAGCTATTGTTTTCTCATTGTTATAGATACGGATCTTCAAAAACTATGATGATGAGTTGAACACCTTTAGAATCATGGAGTACTTGTAAGTGACGAAGATTTCGAGTAATGTTGAAGAACCAAGGAGATCAAGCATTTGGATGAGAAGCTACAAAGTTTATCTATTTTGTAATCCATATGTATTGATAGTTTTGTCACTAAAATTGACAAAGGAGGAGATTGTTAGAGCACTGCTCGGTCGAACTCGCAAGAGTTGCTATCTCAAGCTTGTTTTTCAAGTTTAGTTGCCAAAAATATAAGTCTTGATTTCTGGTCTACTTATATCTAAGTCTCGGATTAGGATAGAAAGTGTAGTTGAGCTTTAGACTTCACGGCGTTCATCGAATGAAGACGAAGAACTACTCAAGGAAACTTGTGGAACTTCATCAACAAAAGGCATATGGAGACTTGAACTCATCCATCATTCAAAAGTCTATCTACTCTATCTCCTATTTGAGACAAAAAGTCGTACTTCTATATAGACTTCAATTATACACTTTTAGTATTTCGAGCCGAGTTTATCTCGCTTATCTATTTCTCGAAATGTGTGTTGGTAAGCTTTCGCTTCAACCAAGTTCATCTTTTATTCTTGACGAAAGTCAAAAGATTATCATGTGAAAATCGCCTTGTAACATCTTACATGATTTGTGTGAGACAGTCATTTGATGTAACTCGGAATGTTTCGTATTGATCATTCGATCACTTGAATATTGCTTTGAAGCTAATAGTTTATGTGAGACAGCTATTGTCGTCTTCCAAGAATGTTTCAATGATTGAAATGAGGGTTTAAAACACATAACCATGATTGTATATAACATAGTGTGTGTATTCACATTTTTGTAAAGTCCAAAATCCGTGAACGAAGTATATATGCGTCCCCGTACGCATACTAGCGGAATTTCATGTTCCGTGATATCTGATGGAGTTTGAAAGTGTACCAAGTATGCATACCCGTTCGCATACCGGCGTAACCAAACTCAGTCCAGCTACTTAGGTATGCGTACCCATTTGTATATTTAAGTAGGTTATGTTCTAAAATCGGTTTGTTCATGAACTAATACATTTATATAATAAGGAGTGCAATCTTTTGCAAACCGTGACTGTAATGTTGATGGAATGATTCGAGTGAATCAAAATCGATTTTGCTTCAATTGTGTCTTGTATACTTCTACGAGAATATAAACAATTGTACAACTCTCTAACTAATTTCATTTGAGTCATTTGAACTAGTTATGATAAAGATGAATCAGGTTGATATGAAAGTGCTCATATGGGTAACCATTGGTTAACTATTGTTGAACTAACTAAGTGTACACGTTTAGGTACGGTTACCTTTATCTAAATGATGGTACATTTCATTTGTGTATAACAAGCTAAGTTCGATATAACGGTCGAAAGATATTAGCTTGAATCTTATCAGGTTTTCATCTAACGGTGAATATTGAATGCTTTGTTACCAAGGTAACATTGATTGCAAACCCTGATTTGAAGACTATATAAAAGAGAACTCTAGCAACTGGGAAACCTAATCCCCACACCTCCTGTGTGATATTATTTGCGACTAGAGTCGATTCTCCTTTAACCTTAGGTTTTTCACGAAACCTTGTAGGTTAACGACTTAAAGACTTCATTTGGATTGTGAAGCCAGACCCAACTATTTTCTATGTAGTTGCGTGTTCTGATCTTGCTGTTTTATATCGTGATTGAGTATTATCTTCTTTAATATTTGCTCGAGATTTATTCTCCGATGGGAAAGATTGAAAAGTAGTCACAAACATCTCGTCTCATCGTTTGTGATTCCACAATATCTTGTTTCGTTAATCGATTAAGATTATTGTGAGGTTGATAATACTAGGTTGTTCTTCAGGAATATAAGTCTTGTTTATCAATTGGTTCTTGTTCACCTTGATTTATCAAAAGACGGAACAAAACTCATAGGTATATCTGTGGGAGACAGATTTATCTATTCAATAGACTTTTCTGTGTGATACAGATTTGTTTATCAAGGCTTCGACTTTGGGTCGTAGCAACTCTTAGTTGTGGGTGAGATCAGCTAAGGTAATCAAGTGTGTAGAGTCTTGCTGGGATTCAGAGACGTAAGGAGCGCAACTGTACCTTGATTAGGGCTCAACTACATTCCAGTCTGAAGTTAACTTGGAGTAGGCTAGTTTCTGTAGCGGCTTAATACAATATGGTGTTCAAATCTGGACTAGGTCCCGGGGTTTTTCTGCATTTGCAGTTTCCTCGTTAACAAAACTTCTGGTGTTTGTGTTATTTCTTTTTCGCATTATATTTTGTTATATAATTGAAATATCACAGGTTGTGCGTTGAATCGATCAATTGGTAAATCCAACCTTTGGTTGTTGATTGAAATTGATTGATCCTTGAACAATGGTCTTTGGTACCGTTCAAGTTATTTCTCTTATATTCAATCGGGTTCGCAAATTCCTATTTGTTTGATTGTGGATTGAATTGAGAAATTGAGATACAACTCTTGGATATACTTTTCTTGAGATTGAGTCTGACTGTCTAGTTGATTCTCACGAAAGTATACTGGAGTATGTCCATACAAATATAAATATTTGGTGTGGTTGTTTGACCCCCCGCTTTTCACAACTGAAAAAGTGAGAGTCTAACAACCTCACCTAATATTTCGGTTAGGAATATGTATGGACTAACTCTAATATACTTTTAAGATAATCAACTAGACAGTCAGACTCAATCTTAATAAAAAGTATATCAAGGAGTTAATATCTCTATCTCTCGATTTGATCTATACTCAAACAAATAGAAATCTGTGAGTCTTTATCAAATACAAGAGATATAAACTTGGATGGTACCAAATACCAATATCCAAGGATCAATCAATTTCCAATCAACAACCAAAGGTTGGATTTCACAATTGATCGATACAACGCACAACCTGTGATATTTCAATTATATAACAAAATATAATGCGGAATAGAAATAATACAGACACCAGAAGTTTTGTTAACGAGGAAACCGCAAATGCAGAAAAACCCTGGGACCTAGTCCAGATTGAACACCACACTGTATTAAGCCGCTACAGACACTAGCCTACTACAAACTAACTTCGGTCTGGACTGTAATTGGACCCTAATCAATCTCACACTGATTCAAGGTACAGTTGCGCTCCTTACGTCTCTGATCCTAGCAGGATACTACGCACTTGATTCCCTCAGTTGATCTCACCCATAACTAAGAGTTGCTACGATCTAAAGTCGAAGACTTGAATAAACAAATCTGTATCACACAGAAAAGTCTGCGATAATAGATAAATCTGTCTCCCACAGATAAACCTAAGAGTTTGTTCCGTCTTTTGATAGAAATCAAGGTGAACAGGAACTAATTGATAACCCAGACTTATATTCCCGAAGAACAGCCTAGTATTATCAATCACCTCACAATAATCTTAATTGTATGGTAAAGAAACAAGATATTGTGGAATCACATACGATGAGACGAAGATGTTTGTGATTTCTTTTTATCTTGCCCTATCGGAGATATAATCTCAAGTCAATTATTCAATTGAACTCGTACGATATAAAATGGCAAGATCAGATCGCTCAACTACAAGAGAAGTAGTTTCGTCTGGCTTCACAATCCCAATGAAGTCTTTAAGTCGTTAACCTAAGGGTCTCAAGAAGAAACCTAAGGTTAAAGGAGAATCGACTCTAGCAAAACCAACTATATCACACAGGAGGTGTGGGGATTAGTTGTTCTCCCATATATAGTTTTCAAATCAGGGTTTGCAATCTATGTTAGCTTTATAACAAAGCATTCAATATTCATCGTTAGATGAAAAAGCTGATTCAACCAAGGTAATATCTTTCAACCGTTGGATTGAAACTTAGCTTGTCACACACAAATTAAATGTATTTCATTTAGGTTTGAGTAACCGTACCTAAACGTGTACACTTAGTTGGTTCACAAATAGTTAACCAATGGTTAGCCATATGAGCTCTTCCATATTAACCGTATTTATCTTTCTCATAACTAGTTCAAATGACTCATAAGAACTAGTTGAAGAGTTGTTCAATTGCTTAGGTCTTTATTCATAGACACAATTGAAACAAAATCGGTTTGATTCATTCGAATCAATTCATGAACAATATAGCCACGGTTTGCAAAGATTGCATTCCTTATAATTTATTGTTTTAAGTTCATGAACTACCGATTTGAGAAATAACCAGCTTGATTACGCGTACGGGTATGCGTACCTTAGCTACCGGATTTGAGTTAGTTTTGGTTTCCAAACTCAGCAGAATTTTTCGGGTAGAAAAGTTCCGCCAGTACGCGTACGGGTACGCGTACCTAAGGTGACTGGTTTATGAGTTCGTAAACTCCAAACTCAACAGAATTTTCCGGGAGGAAAAGTTCCGCCAGTACGCGTACCCAACATGTCTCCTTCACCAATACCGTATGCACACACTTGGTTTCCGGTACATGGATTTATACACTAATGTGTGTACACACTATATATGCTTATATCCATAGATGGTAATCTCAACTCTACATTTCAATCATTGAAACATTCTTCTATAATGTTATAATAGTCGTAATTCACAACTATCGTCATCAAAGCCATTTTCAAGATTGAAACGTCATCATGACTTTCGTCACGGGTAAAGATGAAAAATGGTTAAAGCGAAAGCTTACCAACACATATTTCGAGAAAAAGATAGGCGAGTAAATTCGGCTTGAAATAGCAAATGTGTGTGTATGAAAACTATCATACGTATACGACTTTTGTCTCAAGAGTAGGAGATAGAGTAGATAGACTTTTGACTGATAGATAAGTTCAAGTCTCCACATACCTTTTAGTCGGATGAAGTTCCACTGGTTCCTTGAGTAGTTCTTCATCTTCGTAAGATGATCGCCATGGAGACTGGAGCTCAACTACACTTAACTATCCTAGTCCGAGACTTAGCTATAAGTAGTCTAGAAATCAAGACACATAGTTTTGACAAACAAGCTTGAGATAGCAACGCCTGCGAGTTCGACCGAGCAATGCTCTAACAATCTCCCCCTTTTATCAATTTTACTGACAAAACTATCAATACATATGGAATACAAAATAGATAAAACTTTGTAGCTTCTCGTCCACATGCTTGATCTCCTTGGTGCTTCAACATTACTCGAAAAATTCGTCTTTTCCAAGTACTCCCATGATTCCATAGATGTTCAGTTCAGCATCATAGTTGTTGAAGATCCGTAGCCATAACAATGAGAAAACAAAAGCTCTCGATCATTGTTATACAGTGTCATAGTATTATTACACGGTATCTAAGTTCAATTGTATCACAACTTTGACAACAATACTATGGTGATATGTATCACTCCCCCTTAGTCAATACTTTCATCTCAACATGAAAACCACTCCCCCTTACATAATGATCCGAAAACCATATGTATTTGCAGTGTGAACTACATATTAATTCTCCCCCTTTTTGTCAATAAAATTGGCAAAGGTACGAAAACGGGATCCTAATGAAATTTTCATGGAGACGCTTCAAGACCAAATAAAAGTACATATCAACTTTGTTTAGATGCAACCATAAAGCCGAAGCTAAATGCATTCATCATAGAGTTTATAAAGATACAAGATAACTCCTCAACTATTCCACAGCCGCACTCCCCATAAAGATATGGAAATTAAGCGCAAGTTCAAAAGAACTCTTCCCCATTTGATGTCATTCCCGAAAGAACAACAAGAGCGACCTTACTTTTACGAGAAAAGAAGGATTTCTTTGGACACGAAAAATCATAAGAATGATTTTGTATCCAAAAATCTCAATTAAACTAATCACAAGAGGACCCATGATTAATTCAATCGGAATACACAACCAAATTAACCATTAACGAATCCATGATTAGTCTAGTTGGAAATGCTCACATAAGAAGACTTATGGAGCCGCACAGTATATACATAAATATGGATCAAGGAAGATCAATACTGCGGAATAGACAAGGATTCATTCTATTTTCCATCACTATTTGCACAATGGCATATAATAGACATAATCCTCATAAACAAAAGATTTTAACCTATCTTCTATCAATAAATGACATAATAGGCTTAAGTTTTGTTTGTCAAAAGTTCATCGATCTTGTATCAATACATGCATATCGACATATGAAAGAGATAACTTTTGACATTGTATGGGACAATAATAGTTCACGGACGCAAACACACATATCTCATAACATATTGCAATACATAAAACCATAAAGATTAAAACTGCAAAAATCATCTTCCAAATCAGCTTTAGAATTTAAATAAATAAATCTAAAAACATTGAAAGATGAAAACGTTGGACATAGCTATGTGTACTCATAATAATGGCTATTCCAAACCCTAGTTATCCTTCTTAAACAAAACAAAAATAAAAATTCTCTTAAGAAGTTTCCTAGAAAAAAAATATATTAGAAACCGATCACGAGCTAAGTCAAAGTTCACGTTCGGAAGCTTCATGGGTTTCGAGATCTTTGAGCTTGTGACTCATAGTGTCAACTGCATCTCCGGAGAAGATATCCTCATTGAGAAGTTATTTAACATGTGACTTCATGAGACCAAGGTCATTGGTAACCTTTTTCAACTCAGTTCTGACCACATCAAGATCCTTCATAGTATCAACAAGTTGCATTTTTGCTTCCTCATTGTATCTAAGAAAGTCATGAGTCACTTCAGCAGAAATCATATCCTCATTCTCAACATCTTGGTGTGAGTAGGCATAGTAGCATGAGGCATTAGGTTCACCATCTTCTACAAGAGTTCTTTTCTTCCTCCCTTTTGATTTGAAACCAAAATATTTCTCAAGAAATCCTTTTGCAAAATCACCATAACAAGATGAACAAGATGACATTCTTGATAACCCAAAAATAACCTAGATTATGCGTACATGACTTATGCAACTCAATAGGTCGGGTACTTAATGTTAGAGCATTGCTCAGTTGAACCCACTACCGTTGGTATGTCAAGTTAGTTGTCAATTTTAGTTTTCAAAATGCATTCTTGATTTAGCTTACTAAAGATAGTTTCGGACTAGATTAGGTCTAAGAAGTTGAATCAAAGCTATCCTTAAAGGATGAAGATTGAAGACTACAAGAAGATATCAACAAGTACTTCGTCAACAAAGGTATGCGATTGATTTCATTTGGATTCTTGTTCAATTCTACCTTTCTAATCTATCAAGATAAATGCTCACTCTATGGAACAATTCCTATGACGGTAAATGTACATATACTTGAGGTTATTTGATTTGTGACCTTGGTGACAATAACCTTTGTCCTTATAAAGGATCTCATGTTATAGTGAATGAGCTTACGAATTCAGCGAGCCAAGAATCACTGAATTCCGAGTTATAACGATGAAGTTATGAGTGATTTATTAAAGTAACAATTATAAGTGTTGATGTAATTGTTACAGTTCGTTAGTAGGAAACAATCCATGGACTTTTTGTAACGGTTCACGGACTTGGGCCCAATTACATGACTAGAAGTCTTTTTTAGTCAAGTTGGTGATGTTTCCTTATCTAGGCAAGATGGCTATTAATCCAAACATATTTGATTACCATATTAAAGTGTTTGTGATAACTTTTAATTCCTGCCTAAGTTAAAATGTGATTTATTCAGATAAATAAAATATTTGCTAATTAATTATTTATTTAATTATTTTGGCAAGAGTTGTAACTTAAGAAAGACTCCCAAAATTAGGAGAGTCTTGAAAAAGGAAAATAGCTTTGCGTAGCTTCCAAGTTATTGTTCACTATAAATAAAAGGTTCACGAGTGCTACACGTTTTCATCCCCTTTGGAAAATTTGTGTAAGCTTCATAAGGTTGTTTTCCATGTCTTTTGTTCTTCGTGAACAAGAGTGAGATAAAAGTCTTTGTATTGGGGATCACAAAGCCGAGTTGGATTTAATCTTCGTGATTGATTATACAACTTGTAATCTAGGTTTTTCACCTCTTGTCTATTCTAAGGTTTTCTCTTCTGATATAAAACATTCAAGAGTTGTTGATCATAAACCCTAGGTTTTGATAGATTTCAGTTTCCGATCGTATACCAACACTTGTTAGTCGAAATCGGAAGCTATAAAGAAAACTTTGATTAAGGTATCTCGTAAAAATCCTTAAGAAGTTTTAAACAAGATATCACTAGATTTATCTAGTTGTTCTTGTTGTAGAATTATTAGGGTTTTCTTAACTTGGAAATTAATCTTTGGAATCACCCAAGTTCACTTACAAAAATCAGGTTCACGGACTTCTTGTGAGTACGCATACTGATTGTAAGTTAAAACCCTAATCTACAAGTTTGTTTTGATTTCACTGCTTTTTATTTGGCAGTTGTTCAAAACGAACACAAGATTTCCAAAACCTTGATTCACATATAAAGGGAAATCAAACCGGTGTTTTATGCAAATAAAATATCAAATCGTATCAATCATGTTGTTGTATCTTCTAAAGAGAGCCTTGGGTTCTGCTAGAAGATTTGCATGAAGAATTCCTAAAGAGAATTGGTATTCTGCTAGGAGTTCTACAAGTGCTGAAGCAGGTATTACATCTAGTCCGAATAGGTAGTAGGAAATTGGTGTAACAACTTTTAATCAGTGTGTGTTTATTCTGGACTAGGTCCCGGGGTTTTTCTGCATTTGTAGTTTCCTCGTTAAAAAAATTTATGGTGTCTGTGTTATTTCTTTTCCGCATTATATTTGTTTATATAATTGAAATATCACAGGTTGTGCGTAAGTTAAATCAATTGTGAATCCGACCTTTGGGTTGTTGATTAAATTGGTTTGACACTTGGATATTGGTTTTTGATACCGTCCAAGTTATTTCTTATATTCAATTAGGCTCGCAAATTCCAATTTGTTTGATTGCGGATTGAATTAAGAAATTGAGATATAACTCTTTGATATACTTTTTTAAGATTGAGTTTGACTGTCTAGTTGATTCTCTTGAAAGTATATTGGAGTTTGTCCATACAGATTGCTAAGCGAAATTTTGGGTGTGGTTGTTAGACCCCGCTTTTTCACTTAAAGGTTTCTTAGGGAAGGGATTTTTAGGGTTTCCTTGATTGATTCACGACAGTCACATGGGTAACCTGTACGAGTTCAATCTCAACCCAAAAGAAGAACAAGAGTCGTACGCACACGACCTTGCTGAAAACTCTTGCAATATGAGGAAATCATAAGGACTCCAAAAATCTATGTTTCATAAGAGAAACAATTTTAGAGTACATGAGCAGTACCTTGTTTAACCAAACAAGAGAATAACAATAAAAAACAAATACTTCTGCAAGCATTTTTGCAAAGATACTCATGTTAAAGACGATAAGAAAATAGCTTGAGAATCTGAAAACACCATAGTCAACAAGTATACCTGAGCATATATCTCAACCAGGATTTTTGTGTGAGAGAATTCAACCTTGTGATCAAATAGCACAAGTATGAGCCTTTAGCTCATCAAATGAATATTGTTTTTGGTTAAACCCCTTTCTTCTGTACTTTTGAAGAAGACTGTTATGATGTGAAAAGTTATCATAAAATTTACTATCATAATACGACACATAGTTAGGATTCTTACCTGAAGAGTGTTGTCTAGATGGAGTACATAGTTTGTTGATGATTTCCTTATATCCCTCAATAACCAACTTTAGGGTGTCATCCATCTTCTCACATCTGCACTCTTCACTTGATACATGATTCACATCAGGGTTATTATTATCTCCATTTCTGATAGGAGAGAGAATAGGTGTTCTTCTTGGACGATATTTGTTAAACGGTCTATTATGCTTTTGTGCATTTGAGGAACACATTGAACTGACCTTCCTGGTAGGGATCACAGGATGTTTACTAAAACCAATTGGTTTAGACATACGAATGTCAGTTACACCTTTAATAATTAAATCTAAGGTGTGTTGAAGTTGAACTAACGATTTGATTTTTAACTTGAGTTTCCCTTTTTGCACTATATGCCCTTTTGAATCACAAAAGAGACACACTTTCTGATCACGGGAGTGATTAGAGATTGCATACATAACATTATCGTTTGGAGATTTCTTTCTTCCAACTGATGTGTGAATCCCCGGCATATTAGTTTGAGTGGGAAGAGAATCTGAGAATACTTCTGAAACTGGAGCTCTTTCAGTTTGCAAAGAAGTAGACGGTATAGTAGACTTTTCTGAACATCCTTGAATGGAGAGTTTACTCAAGAGATGTTCAATTTCTAAAGCATCCTTTTTAAGTTTTTCCTCAAGTAAGATACGAGATGATCGAACCTCAGGATTTTCTTTATAAGAAGCCATTTCCCTGGAGTCACAGTCTTTTACTACACCATGAAGAACATTGACATGTTTTTTTAACTGTTGAATCTATCAGCATGAATTCTAATAAGATTTAGAATTAGTTTACTCTCTCTAGATGTTTCCTCTTGAATAACAGAGTTAGATTCATCAGAACAACACATGTCAGTGTAAGTCTGTTTCATTTGAACACTAGGTTCGTCTGTAACAAAGATTGAAGGATTTTTCTCTTTGACAGACTTATTAGAAACAGAGTCTTTATTTTTGGTGACGCATTTATCAGAGATAGTTCTTCTGTCCATAGAGTCAGATCGCTACAAACACAGACTTTTGAGGTTTTAAACGTGTTTGCCTGCTCTGATACCAATTGAAAATGCAGGGGTCTAACAACCTCACCCAGTATTTCGATTAACAATATCTGTATGGACTAACTCTAATATACTTTTAAGATAATCAACTAGAGAGTCAGACTCAATCTTAATAAAAAGTATATCAAGGAGTAAATATCCTTATCTCTTGATTTGATCTATACTCAAACAAATAGAAATCTGTGAGTATTTATCAAATACAAGAGATATAAACTTGGATGGTACTAAAGGCCAATATCCAAGGATCAATCCATTTCCAATCAACAACCAAAGGTTGGATTTCACAATTGATCGATACAACGCACAACCTGTGATATTTCAATTATATAACAAACTATAATGCGGAATAGAAATAACACAGACACCAGAAGTTTTGTTAACGAGGAAACCGCAAATGCAGAAAAACCCTGGGACCTAGTCCAGATTGAACACCACACTGTATTAAGCCGTTAAAGACACTAGCCTACTACAAACTAACTTCGGTCTGGACTGTAGTTGGACCCTAATCAATCTCACACAGATTCAAGGTACAGTTGCGCTCCTTATGTCTCTGATCCCAGCAGGATACTACGCACTTGATTCCCTAAGTTGATCTCACCCACAACTAAGAGTTGCTACGACCCAAAGTCGAAAACTTGAACAAACAAATCTGTATCACACAGAAAAGTCTACGATAATAGATAAATCTGTCTCCCACAGATAAGCCTAAGAGTTTGTTCTGTCTTTTGATAGAAATAAAGGTGAACATGAACTAATTGATAACCCAGACTTATATTCCCGAAGAACAACCTAGTATTATCAATCACCTCACAATAATCTTAATCGTATGGTAAAGAAACAAGATATTGTGGAATCACATACGATGAGACGATGATGTTTGTGATTTCTTTTTATCTTGCCCTATCGGAGATATAATCTCAAGTCAATTATTCAATTGAACTCGTACGATATAAAATGGCAAGATCAGATCGCTCAACTACAAGAGAAGTAGTTTCGTCTGGCTTCACAATCCCAATGAAGTCTTTAAGTCATTAACCTACAGGGTCTCGAGAAGAAACCTAAGGTTAAAGGAGAATCGACTCTAGCAAAAACAACTATATCACACAGGAGGTGTGGGGATTAGTTGTTCTCTCTTATATAGTTTTCAAATCAGGGTTTGCAATCTATGTTAGCTTAGTAACAAAGCATTCAATATTCATCGTTAGATGAAAAAGATTATTCAACCAAGGTAATATCTTTCAACCGTTAGATCGAAACTTAGATTGTCACACACAAATGTAATGTATTTCATTTAGGTTTGAGTAACCGTACCTAAACGTGTACACTTAGTTGGTTCACAAATAGTTAACCAATGGTTAGCCATATGAGCTCTTCCATATTAATCGTATTTATCTTTCTCATAACTAGTTAAAATGACTCATAAGAACTAGTTGAAGAGTTGTTCAATTGCTTAGGTCTTTATTCATAGACACAATTGAAACAAAATCGGTTTGATACATTCGAATCAATTCATGAACAATATAGCCACGGTTTGCAAAGATTGCATTCCTTATAATTTATTGTTTTAAGTTCATGAACTACCGATTTGAGAAATAACCAGCTTGGGTACGCGTACGGGTAGGCATACCGTAGCTAACGGATTTGAGTTAGTTTTGGTTTCCAAACTCAGCAGAATTTTTCGGGTAGAAAAGTTCCGCCAGTACGCGTACGGTTACGCGTACCTAAGGTGACTGGTTTATGAGTTCGTAAACTCCAAACTCAACAGAATTTTCCGGGAGGAAAAGTTCCTCTAGTACGCGTACGGGTACGCGTACCCAACCTGTCTCCTTCACCAATACCGTATGCACACATATGCACATACTTGGTTTCCGGTACATGGATTTATACACTAATGTGCGAACACACTATATATGCTTATATCTATAGATGGTAATATCAACTCTACATTTCAATCATTGAAACATTCTTATATAATGTTATAATAGTCGTTATTCACAACTATCGTCATTAAATCCGTTTTCAAGATTGAAACGTCATCATGACTTTCGTCACGGGTAAAGATAAAAAATGGTTAAAGGGAAAGCTTACCAACACATATTTCGAGAAAAATATAGGCGAGTAAACTCGACTTGAAATAGCAAATGTGTTTATATGAAAACTATCATACTTATACGACTTTTGTCTCAAGAGTAGGAGATAGAGTAGATAGACTTTTGAGTGATAGATAAGTTCAAGTATTCACATACCTTTTAGTCGGATGAAGTTCCACTGGTTCCTTGATTAGTTCTTCGTCTTCGTAAGATGATCGCCATGGAGTCTGGAGCTCAACTACACTTAACTATCCTAGTCCGAGACTTAGCTATAAGTAGACTAGAAATAAAGACACATATTTTTGACAACTAAATTTGACAAAGAATCTTGAGATAACAACGCTTGCGAGTTTGACCGAGCAATGCTCTAACAACAACCAACTACATTCATTGATGGGTGACAAGGGACTTTAGTCCAGGCACCATTTTGTAACAAGGCAGTGTGTTCATTCGGCATGGCAACACGCCATTCAGGATTTTTAGAAGCTTGGGTAAAGCAAGTGGGTTCTGATGGAATTTTAGTTACGGTAGCAGAAAAACATGCAATTATAGGGTACTTTATGGCGGAATAAGATTTACAATCTTGGGTTTTCGAGTACCATCACACAATCTGGTTACCATGAGATGAATAGTCAATTGTGTAGGACCCAATGAACGAGGAAGTTCCTCAACATGAGGCGATGGAGAAGCCGGGGAAGATGGTTCATCCGATGGTAATGGTGGTGGCGAAGAAGACAAGGAATGAAGAAAAGGACAGTCTGTAGAATCCGCGGAGGAAACAGTAGGCAAAGACAAGGATGAAAATTCTGAGGATTAGGTGATGTAGGCCAGAGGAGCAGAGGAAGAAGATGAATGGGATAAATTAAATCAGTTAATGGAAGAAGGACAGGAGTAGAGGAGATAGGTGAAATAGAAGAGAGGGAAGAGCGACTAGAAATATTAGACAGATATAGAAAAAGACTTTCATCAAAAACAACGTAACGAGAGATATAAACAGGATTAGATGAAACATCAAGGCACTTATAACCCTTATGAGATTCACTGTAACCGATAAAAATACAAGGACAAGTTTTAGGTTCCAGCTTGTGTTTGCGATAAGCTCGAGAACCTAAATAAGGATAAAAACGACATCCAAAGGCTTTTAAGAAATTATATCCAGGAATATGTTTCAAAAGAGTAAAGTATGAAGAAGAATTGTTTAAAACAGGAGATGGCATACTATTAATCAAGTAGACTGTCGTGGTGAACGCTCCTGCCCAAAATCTTTCTGGAAAACCACATCGAGCTAGTAAAGTTCGACTAGTTTCAGTGATATGGCAAATCTTTCGCTCAGCTAATCCATTTTTTTTCTGGTGTATCTGGGCAAGAAGATTGACGGGTAATCCCATTTTCAAATAAGAACATTTAAAAGAGTTATAAATATATGCACCATCGCCATCGGTTTGAAAAACCTTGATACGAATTGAGAATCTATTTTCAACCATTTGTTTAAATCTTTTAAAACAATCAAAAACTTGAGACTTGTCGTACAATAAATATAACCAATAGAATCGAGAACAATTATCCACAAATAAGAGAAAATACTTAAACCATAATTTGAAATAAAAGGGGAGAACCCCATAAGTCTGAATGTATTTGAAACATAATTTCCTTACTGGATACTGATCTAGACAAAAATGGAAGCTTGTGTTGTTTAGCACTAACACAAGTAGGACATATATGGTCCTGCTTTATTTTAGAATCAACTAAGACAAGTTTCTGAGAAACTAATGACTACAGAACACGATCATGTGGATGACCTAACCGAAAATGCCAAAGAATGGGACTAGCACGAAGACTAGAAAAATCAGAAGGAGAAGAGTAAGGAGAAGTTACACCACCAAGACCATCTAGCCGAATCAGATATAAACCATCTTCATTTGGCCCCAGAAGAATAACCATCCTCGTGTCCCGATCCTGAACACAAAATCCATCACTGTCAAAGCTAAAGACACAATTATTGTCACGAGTGAAGTTACCAACAAAAATTAAGTTTTTAGAAAGATGTGGAACATGTAGAACATTGTTTAGCTTAAAATAAGTGGATGGAGCCTTTAAATATATGTTGTCAGAACCGGCTATCGGAATTTGCGTACAATCTGCAACAACAATTTTGTCGTTACATGTGTAATCAGTTCGTTGGTTCATGGCACTGGATCAGCAGTCATATGATGAGTGGCACCCGTGTCAGAATACCAATGTTTCTCATGAGGAGTGGAAATATGCATAGCGGAAAAAGATTGGGGCAAATCAATTGGTTGATACGCATGATTTAATCGTTGGTTGCATTGATGAGCAAGATGTCCACGCTGATTACAAAGCTGACAAGCAATTGGAGCATTATATTAGAAGAAAGATGGTGGTTCACCTAAGACAGAAGGTGACTGGTGATTGTAATAATGTGATTTATAACCGTGACCGAAGGTACGTCCTCCTCCGTTGTTGTAACCGCGACCAGAACCACGAACTCCATTGTGGTAACCACGACCAGAACCACACCCTCCATTTGGCTTATAAATGTTAGAGTGATTATATTGATTGACACTTGGATATTTGTTTTTGATAACGTCCAAGTTATTTCTTATATTCAATCGGGCTCACAAATTCCTATTTTTTTGATTGCAGATTGAATTAATAAATAGAGACATAACTCTTGGATATACTTTTCTCAAGATTGAGTCTGACTGTCTAGTTGATTCTCTTGAAAGTATATTGGAGTTAGCCCATACAGATTGCTAAGCGAAATATTGGGTGTGGTTGTTAGACCCCCTCTTATTCAATAAGTATTATTCCTGCAATTCTCGTTGTTATTTCCATTTGACGAGTACGAAGGGTTAGATTGGCTTACAGCAAATCCACTTGGATTGTTGAGATCGTTAGAAGGATGTGCAACTTATTGTACATGATTAAGATGATCTTTATAATGTAATGGAAGAGTTTGAAGTTCTGAAAAGGATAGAGCTTCATAGCAAGTTGTGATAGCAACATAAAACGCAACATATGCAAGCCCTAATCCACGAAGAGTATGGAAAACATTATCAATATCAGAAATTAGAGAAGAATAACACTTTAGTTCATCACTGATTTTCTTTATTTTTATAAGGTATTCATATATAGATTGATTTCCACGCTGAATAGTTTGTAGCTCCAAGAAAAGTTGAATAACCCTTGCAACAAATTGTGAAGCAAACTTATTTTCAAGAAAGACCCAAACAGCTCGAGAGGTTGTGAGAAGATGAAGATCAGCAAAAATAGCCTCTGTTAAAGTGGCGTTTATCCAACTCAAAAGGGTTTGATCCATAGTTTCCCAATCAATATATTTGGGATCCTTTTTCTTGGGAGGAATAACATCAGCATCTATATATTGATAGTGTTTTCTGGATTTTAAGATAGGAATCATTTGACTCTTCCCTAAGAGATAATTATTTCCATCAAGTTTGAAAGAGACAAGGTCAGAGAGATAAGTTAGATCAAAAATAAGAGACCTCAAGAATGTAGAGATCGAAGAGATATTACCAGAAGAAGATCCTTGTGTAGGTGAAGAAGGAAGTGATGGTTTTCCAAAAGTTGTTGTAATAGTAGTAAATAATAGGTTCTTTTCAGACTTGTGAAGGAAAGAATTTTTAGATTTAAATAAATATTGCAAATTTGATTCAAAAAGTGATGTCAAGATTTTGGAGAAACTGGGGCTAAGGGTTCCACTATTCTATCAATTCCAAAGTGATATTATTATTATAATTATGCAATTTCCCATTTAAGTGATTCTAATTATTGCAAAAATAGATTTTATAAAAGAACAATTGTAAGTTGAAAGCATGGAATATCAAGAACTCAAAGTTAAGCATATACCATCAATTAAAATAACAATTGCTTAATAAAAATCATTGGAAAAACTCTTTTGTTCTAGGCAAAAAATCATAATTTAAATTGCATAAATTATTTAAAATAGAAATTACCACTTTTTCATTGTCAGAATAGCTTCCTCCGTCGCCCCAGAGGATGGGTTTAGCTCCTCATATCAATCATGGTCTCAAAAGAGTGAAAAGTGAAACTGTGAGTTTCTAACAGTTATAATTGTTACAAAACTCGCTGTAACGGAAGAACGAAAGTGAACTGTTGCAAACTTTACTAATTGTTGGAATAATTGTTACAAAACTGTTACAAAGAGTTTGGATTTGAAAGTTTAGGCCACGGTTTCTGCGACTGTTTTCAACTATCGAGTTCACTATTCACCTTCTTCCCCGACTGCAACTCGGCAGTTTCTCTGTAAAAAAATTTCTTTGTTTCTGAGCTTCCCTAAACCTCCCTAAGTCTCGACAGACCCTCTCTGAGTTCCCAACACCCTATATATACTCCACTGGGCCAAAATATCTCGCCATAACTTCATATAATCTTCAATTATTCTTCACTGTCTGTTTAGGAAATAATTTAGATATTTGATTTCTCCACGAGTTATGAAGCTGCCAAATTACTATATTTATCTCCTTCACACTCCAGATGGTTGTTAGAGTCATCCTAGCATACGCAAACTCATTCCAACTCATGCAAATCCCTTGACAGTCTCCATACAATGACGTGCTCCATGTTTTGCTCCACAATTTGATTCAGCCAATTCTGGCCCGAGATAACACCTGAAATAGCTTAATATGGTTATATCACATCTTTACACAAAGTTTCAGCGATTGAATCGCAGAAAATCACGTCCAAAAATCGATCGAAACATCTGCCAGTTGAAGAAGAAAATTTCCGGCCAAAATGAAAATTCAAAGTTTTGAAGATGGTGTCCCCCTATCCGATCCTGGGGTGCGAATAGCAACTTCCTTTTTGGGGTGACCTGGGTTGCCCCTTAGTAATTGGTTTCCCCTTAACCAATGATGAGAGTCCGAATAACAAATGTCCTCCGGGGGTGCTCCGTGCAACTTTTCGAGCCGAATTTTCCAACAATAATTATTTTCCAAAAATACCTACAAACACACAAAACACCATAATAAGGACGAAAACAAGTTCTAACAATACGAAACATTGAGGACAAATTAGACACATACATGCGTCTATCAAATACCCCCAAACTTATTATTCGCTAGTCCTCGAGCAAAAATAAAAAATAAAACCGAGTTAATCTCGGGAGGGTTTACCAGAGGTGTACCCACAAAAACCATTACTCCAGAACCTAGCTATCTATGTCGAACCTTGAAAGGCACTAAAGAATATCCTTGGTTGGCTTACAATCACTGACTACAGGAGGAAGTACCCTGATGCGAAATTCCAATTGTTGTACACGAGTTTACACTCAAGCATACTAAAATTCATATAAAGTGACAGAGCTCTACTCAGATAGTTGCACTATGGACATCATATTCGGAGTCAAACTAATCATATGGATAGAAAAATGAGATGGAAATAGAAAAATGTAGATGGTTTTGATGTTAACCAAATGATCGATGTTTCACATATCTGTCTGAAGGACACTGCCAGAATGAACCTATCCTAATGGACTGAGATACCGGTCTGACTAATATCAACACAACTGGCATATACAAGGGAACCAGTGGTCAATAACTTAAATCTAGATCAACAAACTGGCAAATACAAGGGAACCAGCAGTTAACTACACAGAACAATACCATTTTTTTAACTTAACGGCATGAATAGATATTTTTGATCCAAGCGCATGCTTCTTGTCAGCAGATTACACGATAGTTCCTACGGGTCCTGCATTTCACGCTTGCTTAGGCGACGGAAACAGGGAGAACACACGCATATTGCTATCCAAGTGTTAATACTTATTCCGATTGGTCTAACTGGTCCGGTATTTTTTTTTTTAGAAACCCAGTCACTCTAATTAACCCTAGCAGTGGTAACAACTTGAATCGTGTGCCCCACCTAATCACTTAGAGAAACATAGTTTAAAATGAAAAAATAAAATAAAAAAAAATAAATGAAAAGGACTCAACGAGATATGGTGCAACTATCATGTTATTTCTAATACCTGAGCTCTGTGCTTTTATGAATAGACTCTATAGTTGTTTCCATCTAATCAGATTGGTTTCTTAACTCCTACAACCAAGATGCTTCCATCCACTTAGATTAGTTAGTGCCATCCTGAATACGCATAAATCTCTAGGTTCTGGAGCGTATTTATTTATTGCAACTAAAAGATTTTCACATACCCCAAACTTAAATCTAACATTGTCCTCAATGTTTTCAATGATAAAATTAACAGCATCAACGAGGATAAATTGTTACCACTTGAAGCAAAAAGGGTTAAGGAAAGATATTACCGTGTTGCGTGAGATTGGGTTACCTCCCAAGAAGTGCTAAGTTTAAAGTCTTCAGCCAGACATCAAATACCTCAAAAAGGATCTTCACCTTCCAAAGTCATATACCAATAGCCGAAAAAGTTGTGGGTCCATAATACCAAATAGAGCTAACACCAATATGAGACAACTGCACTGGTTCAGAAAAATGAACAGAAGGAGCACATCCTCATCTAAGGTTTCTTGCAAGACAACCGAATCTATCCAGAGCCTCCAGTTGGGCTTCATAAGAGTGTCTTGAAAAATAAATTCATCCGAAAAATGAGTTTCTAATATATGGATTTCCTCCTGAACAGTATCAGGCGGATCAGGTTGTGGAGTCTGAATAGACTCAAGCGATACCTCAGATGCACCAGGCTTGAGTCCCAAGTTAGGGACTTCTACTGGGGATAATTGACAATCTCTACCCCCAAATTTAGGGTAATCACTATTCTCCGTAAGACCTTTAACTATGGCTTGAATTTCTGGATCCGGAGAGTATTTAAAATACTCTAGAGCTTCTTCTAGTTCACTACCCCCAAACTTAGAGTTTTGGGTGTCTCTAGATAAACTAGTCACAATATTCCTAATTTCTAGACCATCCGGTTCCTGAAAAAGGTCAATTGCTTTCTCTGAGTTATAATCAGGTGGTTCATCCTCTAAATACTTTTGAGGTATACTAGCTATAGGACTTATATGTTTCATATCCTCTATGGTCATCCCTAGAGTTTCCTTATTGTATTGAAGCACGGTTACTGGCCTAATCTCATGATCATTATCCAAATCGGAAGTTATACGCAAAATCTCAGATGGGCCTACAAATGCATAATTGGGGTCCAACTTAGGAGGATCTTTAGGCTCTTCGAAATAAGGGCTTAAGGTAGATTCGGTAGCTAGTACTGGTTCAAACCTAGATTTCCATCTATCGGTATCTAACATAGGAATAGAATCCAACATAGCATTTACTTGTTCAATGTTGCTATCATCGTCGAAATCCATGCTAAAACGGGCTAGAAAACTCTCTAATGGATCTTCCGATTCGGTGTTTGGTACAGACTTCGGAACTAAGGTTCCTATCATATTGACCTCTTCAATGCACGTGTCATCTAGCTCAGAATGTAGCTTATTGACATTAAAAATATTCAACTCAATAGTCATATTACCAAAAGATAGATTCATAATACCATTTCGAAATTTTATGATCGCATTAGACGTGGCTAAAAATGGGAGACCTAAAATCACTGGTATTTGGTTCTCTGGGTCAGGGACAGGTTGGGTATCTAGGATAATAAAATCCACTGGATAAATAAACTTGTCAACCTCTATGAGAACATCCTCGATCACACCACGAGGAACTTTAACGGACCTATCAGCTAATTGAAGTGTTATCTGGGTAGGTTTCATCTCACCAAGTCCTAGCTTAAGGTACACATGGTACGGAAGTAATTTCACACTGGCTCCTAAGTCAAACAACTCTTTCTCAACACGGTATTTACCTATTGTACAAGCAATGGTAGGGGACCCTGGGTCTTTATACTTAGGAGTAGTGGTAATCTGAATAATAGAACTCACATGACTAGCTATGAAGGCTTTCTTCTGGACACTGAGCTTACGCTTTCGCGTACACAAGTTCTTAAGGAACTTGGCATAAGAGGGAATCTTCCTAATTGCATCTAGTAGTGGAAGGTTGATAGTTACCTGCTTAAAAACCTCCAATATATCATTAAAGTTGGACTCCCTCTTAGTTGGAACTAGCAGCTGGGGGAACGGGGCTCTGGGAACAAAGAAGGGATCATCAGGACCCACATTGGTCTCTTTGGAGACTCTATAAGTCTCCTCATTTTCTGGTTCACAAGGGTGAACTACAACATGTTCACTATCAGGCATGGAAACCTTGTTGTCTATCACTCTACCACTCCTAAGGGTTTTAATAGCATTCACATGATCAGATGGTCTTTCACCTATTTCATTAATTCCTCTAGGGTTGGGTTGAGTCTGACTAGGAAACTTACCTCTTTCTCTTAAAGACTCATTTATCTGACTAACCTGGGTTTTCAACTCAGAAATATCCTGAGAGTCACCCTGACCTATTCTCTTATTCTCTTCTAAACCTTGAGCAACAGATTGCTGAAACTGCACAATGTTACGAGTCAACAAAGCAATAGACTCTTCTAAATTCATAATCTTCTGATCTGAAGGGTTCTGAAACTGTGCTGGAGCTGAAGGATTCTTAGTATAGCCAAAACCTGGGGGAGGCTGAGAATTACTAGACTGGCCTTGATTCTGGCCTTTAGACCAAGAAAAATTAGGATGGTTTCTCCAACCAGGGTTGTAGGTCTCTGAATAAGGATCAAACTTCTCACGGTTCTCAAACCTAGCATTGTTATAAACAGCATGATCTTGCTCCTCACTAACCTGACCTTCCCAAAATGAGTTATCGTGCTCTATTCCACAATTAGAGACTTGTGCGACTCTATTAGGTTCAACAAGGGACCTATTTTTAGGCTGATTCAATTCCAAAGCTTCTAACCTTCTAGATAAAGCAGCAAACTTAGCATATGAACCAAAACTTGTATCTACCACATTGGTGCTACTTCTATTGACCAAGAGTCTTTTAGGGGGTTCAACACAAGACTCCCACTGTTGGGATTTTTCAGCGATAACTCCTAAGAAGGTAAAAGCATCTTCAGCATTTTTACTAGTGAACTCACCAGCGCACATAGATTCGACCATAGCTTTGGTCGAATAGTCCAAACCATTATAAATAATCTCTGCAAGTTTCATCTTATCAAATCCATGGTGAGGACACTGGGATAGAAGATCATTGAATCTTTCTAAAAATCTATAAAGAGACTCTCCCTCTTGTTGCACACTAGTACTAATGTTCTGCCTAACAGCTGCAGTTTTATGCTTAGGGTAGAACTTCATATAGAAGGCAGCAATAAGTTCCTGCCATGTTTCTATGGATTCAGACGGTAGGTTGTTCATCCAGGTCTTGGATTTGTCTCTCAAAGAAAAGGGAAACATCTTAAGTTTCAAGACTTCATCGGTAAGGTCCTTTATCCTAATTGTTCCACAAATTTCCTCAAAGTCCCTAATATGAAAATAAGGGTTCTCATCATCCTTTCCTAAGAATATAGGGATCATCTGGAGAATACTAGGTTTTATCTCGAAATTAGTCGTAGTGGCTGGCAATTTAATGCAAGAGGCTCGGGTGGACCTAGTTGGGAACATGTAATCTTTCAAAGTTGTCATTGCTGGCACAACAGAAATACTAGGGGTAATTTCCTCATGAAGAGACAGATTCTCAAAACTGAAGTTTCCAAAAATAGGGCTCTCAAAAGAAGAGTCTTCGAGCTCCCCACTTTCACAAGAAGAACTTCTAGGACAGTCACTAATCAAACGGCCAAAAGTATTTCTTTTCCAGGCCCTTTCGGGCATACACTAAAAAAAAAAATAGTCCTAAACGGAAGGGAGTTTCTATGCAAACACAAACAAGGCTGACTTCACCACAACAAACCTACTGATTTCTAGCAAACAAAAAG
The DNA here is from genome assembly GCF_003573695.1 of Papaver somniferum. NCBI lineage: Eukaryota > Viridiplantae > Streptophyta > Magnoliopsida > Ranunculales > Papaveraceae > Papaver > Papaver somniferum. The sequence goes on along the minus strand of NC_039360.1, from coordinate 63,220,380 downwards.
CATGATGGCTCCACTTAGATTGTTTCTAGACCAGCTTCTAATCCTTCGAATAGGAATTCGTTACAATCTGAGCAAATTCTCTGGAATCAGTACGAGTCAAAGGAGTTGAATAGAGGCGAGGGAAGCTCAGTGGAGCTTTGATAACCAAGGCCTCACCGGTATTCAAGGCGGCGCAGTCACGCATTCAACTCACAGAAACCATCCTGAACTTCGAAGTATGCTCAAAAGAGTAACCAATATTTTTCGAATGACTGTCCTATTAAGCTCGTTACCCTATAGGTCTCGTTCTATTCAAAATTTTAAGCTTAGGTTCGCGTTTGGTTTCATTTTCCTAAGGCGGGCAAGAAGAGAACGGTGATGAAATCCGAACCCTTATCACGCAACACGGTAATATCCTTTCCAAAAGTTGTTGTAATAGTGGTAAATAATAGGTTCTTTTCAGACTTGTGAAGGAAAGAATTTTTAGATTTAAATAAATATTGCAAATTTAATTCAAAAAGTGATGTCAAGATTTTGGAGAAACTGGGGCTAAGGGTTCCACTATTCTATCAATTCCAAAGTGATATTATTATTATTATTATACAATTTCCCATTTAAGTGATTCTAATTATTGCAAAAATAGATTTTATAAAAGAACAATTGTAAGTTGAAAGCATGGAATATCAAGAACTCAAAGTTAAGCATATACCATCAATTAAAATAACAATTGCTTAATAAAAATCATTGGAAAAACTCTTTTGTTTTAGGAAAAAAAATCATAATTTAAATTGCATAAATTATTTAAAATAGAAATTACCACTTTTTCATTGTAAGAATAGCTTCCTCCGTCGCCCCAGAGGATGGGTTTAGATCCTCATATCAATCATGGTCTCAAAAGATTGGTTTATGGCTCAAAAGAGTGAAAAGGTATGAAACTGTGAGTTTGTAACAGTTATAATTGTTACAAAACTCGCTGTAACGGAAGAACGAAAGTGAACTGTTGCAAACTTTATTAATTGTTGGAATAATTGTTACAAAACTGTTACAAAGAGTTTGGATTTGAAAGTTTAGGCCACGGTTTCTGCGACTGTTTTCAACTCGAGTTCACTATTCACCTTCTTCCTCGACTGCAACTCGGTAGTTTCTATGTAAATTTTTTTCTTTGTTTCTGAGCTTCCCTAAACCTCCCTAAGTCTCGACAGACCCTCTCTGAGTTCCCAACACCCTATATATACTCCACAGGGCCAAAATATCTCGCCATAACTTCATATAATCTTCCATTATTCTTCACTGTCTGTTTAGGAAATAATTTAGATATTTGATTTCTCCACGATTTATGAAGCTTCCAAATTACTATATTTATCTCCTTCACACTCCAGATGGTTGTTAGAGTCATCCTAGCATACGCAAACTCATTCCAACTCATGCAAATCCCGTGACAGTCTCCATACAATGACGTGCTCCCTGTTTTGCTCCACAATTTGATTCAGCCAATTCTGGCCCGATATAACACCTGAAATAGCTTAATATGGTTATATCACATCTTTCCACAAATTTTCAGCGATTGAATCGCAGAAAATCACGTCCAAAAATCGATCGAAACATCTGCCAGTTGAAGAAGAAAATTTCCCGCCAAAATGAAAATTCAAATTTTTTAAGATGGTGTCCCCCTATCCGATCCTGGGGGTGCGAATAGCATCTGCCTTTTTGGGGTGACCTGGGTTGCCCCTTAGTAATTGAGTGCCCCTTAACCAATCATGAGAGTCCGAATAACAAATGTCCTCCGGGGGTGCTCTGTGCAACTTTTCGAGCCGAATTTTCCAACAATAATTATTTTCCAAAAATACCTACAAACACACAAAACACCATAATAAGGACGAAAACAAGTACTAGCAATACGAAACATTGAGGACAAATTAGACACATAAATGCGTCTATCAGGAGGCGACGCCATGTTTAAGACGGAGAAAAAAAGGAAAGAAAGAATATTAGGGAAATTAGGTTTTTGGTGAGGAGCGTCCAGGCTCTGATACCATGTGAGAGTAATTAGGCTTCCTTGCCTCATTAGGGTAGAGACAAAAGTATTTATATTAAGCAATCAAGTATACAAATGTACATACATAGCCTTAAGCTTATAACACAAGCAAATAAAAAAAGATTGACACAATGTGATACTCATTTACACATATGACTTGTGAACTTAATTAATTCAAAAAAGCTAATTCGTAACACCCTCTTAGTTGGAAAATAAGTCATATCATATTAATACCATAATAATAATCTGTTGTTTCCGAGTAAACGTATTTGTCTAATATAATTTTTCAATACACTTCCCTAATCAAATGTGCATCAAACTTAACCACAAATATGCACTAGTTTACCAATCCCAAAAAATATATAACCAAGGTGTAAACTCGTGTAGCTATATGACTTATAGTAGAATCAGTGAAAACTAAAAACGTTTCATAAGTAGAAGCAATTGAGAACAATGTTTCTTGTTGTGTTCCAAGACCAAAAAATATTTGTTTCGAAACCGAGTATTACATTATGAATATTTTCATCACATAATAAAAACCTTCAAGTAACTATTCATGGAAATGCCATCACGTAATTACATCACTTACGTTACATTGGATTCGAAATTACCATTATATATGCAATACTCTCGTTGTTTCGAATTATTTTTCTAGAACTGGATATTCGACAATTTTCTTAGGTAATTTTCCTCATATTTTATGGACTTAGTGTGAAATACACATTAATTTTCGCTCGACTGAGTTGAGCTCTGCGTATCGGGTGATTGGATCGGTGTTCAACTCGGAAAAAAAATTATGCTTCGATCTTGTTTTCTGTGCACTACTTCAATTAATTTCAGGTGAATGTTCGATTTACTTCATTGATTATCATGTCTTCTTGGATTATTAAGCATTAATTCAAGTGTTTTATCATGGATAATTGTTCTGAAACACCAGTTCATCTCGATACTGGCTATGATAAGTCATCTTCCGTTGTTGGAAAGAAAATTCCTTCGATTGAGCTACCAGATGATTTGTCTGAAAAGAGTTTAGATCCATGGCGATTTTCTTTAATTGGAAGGTTGAATTTACAGAAAATTAAATTTGTTGATGTTGTTATAATTCTTCGAAGTCAATGGAAATTGGTTGGTGATTGTAAACTCATACCTTTACGAAGGGTTTTTTCACAATCAATATAGATAATGAGATTGATCGAGCTTATACCAAATCAAATATATTGGAAGTTACAGATCAAGTTCTCAAAGTCAAGAATTGGGTTTATAATTTTAGACCTATTAATCAGAGGAGTTCTAAGGCATTTGTTTGGGTGCGTTTTCCAGGTTTAGGTCTTGAATTCTGGAGTGAACCAATTCTGTTTAAGATTTGTAAGGAAATTGGTACTCCAATTAAAATTGATGCTGCTACAACTAAATGTGATGTGGGATATTATGCTAATGTCTTAGTGGAAGTAGATTTTGCATTTCCAGTTCCAAATAAAGTTTGGATTGGTACTAAATATGGTGGTTTCTTTCAAGAAGTTTCTATTCCAGATTGTCCTCAATATTGTAGTACTTGCAAAATGGTAGGACATTTCATCACATAATGTCGGGTGGAGAAAAACAAAGTTAATACAAATAGTTCTGCAGGAAATCATATTCATCAACCTACAAAGGTAATTTCATCACCTATTCGGCAGCCTAGTACTTCTTTAACAAAACACAAATTTGAAACACCTACTTCACGGAAACCTGCATCTACACTATCAACTATAAAACCATTTGATATCTGTGACAGATCTGAATGTATCAATGAGGACTCTTTAGTTCATACTATTCATGTTACTCCAACTATCCAAGTTGTTAATACTAATACTATTATTGATAAAGGAATATTTAGCCCCCTTGAATGTGTAGAAGAAAATATTACAATGGAATCTGAGGTTTTGGAAGTTCCTAAAGTTTTGGAGGTCATGGAGGAAAATTCATTACAGAACAGTACTGTTAATTTCATAGATGGAAAAATAGGTAGATTGTCAAATGAAACAGTTAAAGTAACTTCTTGGTCTAAGATTGTCGAAAAGGAGATGGTCAATGTTTCTCCCTCTACTTCTCAAAGTTCATTTGTATCAGTTAAGGTCACTAATCCTGTTCCTACTAATAACAAATACAACTTCAGGAAAAATCCAGGTAAAGGAGGTACCAGAAATCCTCCTCCCAACAAATGAAGATATTATATTGGAATGTCAGGGGCTTGAGAAGACCTAGGGATCAAGACAAACTAAGGTCTTTGGTTAATCAATTTAGTCCTTCTTTAATTTGGATTGCAGAACTAAAAGTCTTTTGTACTGCTTCATTTTGTAATGTGCTGAATCTCCCTGGAATATAGAGCATGGTGATTCACAATTCTACATCAACAAATAAAGGTAATTTATGGTTATTTTGGAATAAATGTTTAGCTACTCCTCAAGTTGTTTCTCTTTCAAGTCAAATGGTCACAATAAGTATCGGAGATGTTTTAGTTTCAGGTGTTCATGCTCATGTTAAAAAGATTCAAAGGAAATTTTTATGGTCAGAAATGGAATTAATCAGTAATCTCAAAAAACCATGGATTGTGTTAGGTGATTTTAATGCAATAATTTCACCAGATGAGAAAGTTGGTGGTAAAAACCAAATGGAGCTTCAATGTTGGACTTTATCAATTGTCTTAATATATGTGAATTAATTCAAGCTCCTAAGTCAGGACTGCAATTTTCTTGGTCCAACTGTTAACAAGGGAAGAACAGAATATTATGCACTCTTGATAAAGTTATTTTTAACCAATTATGGCTGCAGTTATATGGTGATTGGTGGTACAAGGTTGGTTTAAGAGTTGTTTCAGATCATGCACCATTATCAGGGGGGTGGTGCTAATATCCCTAAGCCCAAAAACATTCCTTGGAGATTTCATAAAATGAGGATTGATCATCCATCCTTCATGTCAGTGGTTGATGCAGCATGGTCCAAGCCTGTAGTTGGAGATCCTGCTTTTATTTTTATACAGAAGCTTAAGAATTTGAAAAAGGTTCTAAGTGAATGGAATTGGAGTGTCTTTGGTAAATTCAAGTTAAGATAAAAGAGGCTGAAGCTAAGGTTAAAACTACAATGGAGTTATCTGATAAAAACCCTTTTAATGAAGATATTTTGGCTAAACTAGTTGAAGCTCAAAATGAACAGGCCACTAGAGAAGTGCAAGCTAACACTATTATGAAGCTTAAATCCAGAGAAAAATGGGTCAAAGATGGAGCAGCTAATATTGGATACTTTCATGCTAAAATGAAGATTAGACAGGCCAAGAACTTAATAAGTGAACTATTATATGGTAATGGAAACATTATTTCTGATCAAACACATATTTCTAGCTCATTAGTTCAACATTTTCAACAAAAGTTTGAATTTCAAGATGTTAATATTGTTGTGGGCTTATTGGATGTTATTCTATCAGCTGTTACTAATGAAGATCAAGTAATGTTAGTGTTAAAGCATAGCTCGGTCGACCTCGCATGCGTTGCTATATCAAGCATGTTTGTCAATGTTAGTGATCAAAACTATGAGTCTTGATTTCTAGTCTACATAGCTAAGTCTCGGACTAGGATAGAAAAGTATATTTGAGCTCAAGGACTTCATGGCGATTCATCATACAACGACGAAGATCTACTCAAGGAACCGTGGAACTTCATCAACAAAAAGGTATGTGGAGACTTGAACTTATCTATCACTCAAAAGTCTATATATTCTATCTCCTACTTATTATGAGAGAAAAAGTCGTATGCTATATAAATTCGATCATACACATTTGATATTTCGAGATGAGTATTCACTACTTATCTTTTTCTCGAAATTGTGTGTTGGTAAAGCGTTTCGCTTTGATCAAGTTTATCTTCACCTAGTGACGAAAGTCATGAAAAGTTTCAACTACTTTGAGAATTGCTCTGACGTGAAACGGTCTGTGAATAACGGCTATATAACGTCATCTGAGAATGTCTCAATGATTGGAATGAGAGTTTAGATTACATAACCATGTATTCCTTAATCCGAAGTTTTCGAACTTTGTTGATTCAGAGAAACCGGAGGAATTGGCTTTGCCAAGTCCGCGAACCCAGTCCGCGAACTGACGGAAGTTCTCTTACCGAGAATTTCTGCTGGGATTTTTCAAAAACTCGTTTGCGTGTTTAGTCCGCGAACTGGAGGAAGTCTCTTTGCCGAGATTTTCTACTGAGTTTGGAAAACTCTGTCGGTTTCCTTAAGTCCGCGAACTTGTTTGTGAGCTTAAGTGGTTATGATCTAAAGATGAGCTCTGAACATGAAACTTAAATTACTAAAGAATGCTTTATGCAAACCGTGGATATAAAGTTCATGAGACGATTCATCGAATCGAATCATTTTTGTTTCAATTGTGTCTCATTTAGTTACATAAGATCTCATAGCAATTGAACAACTTTCTAACTAGTTCATTTGAGTCAATTGAACTAGTTATGGTGAAGAAAAACTAGGTTAATATGAAATGCCCATATGGTTAACCTTTTGGGTTACTATGTTGAACCAACATACACGTACACGTTTCGACATGGTTTTCAAAAGCCCAGTAAACGTCTACCCAAGTGTGTGTGACAAACTAAGTTTTTCGATCTGACGGTTGAGAAATATTAGCTTGAATCTAAATCAGGTTTTCATCTAACGGTGAATATGGATTGCTTTGTAACTAAGGCAAAACCCTTATTCGAAGACTATATATAGGAGACATCTAGCATTGTGCAAAACTAATCCCCACACGTCTGTGTGATAATAGTGCGCTCGCTAGAGTCGATTCTCCTTTAACCTTTGGTTTTCTTCTCTAAAACCAGGTTAATGACTTAAATACTTCATTGGCATTGTGAAGCCAGACCGATACTACTTTTATCGTAGTTGTGTGATCTGATCTTGCATCTTCTACCATACGAGTACAATCTTTGATTGGCTTGAGATCGTGAGAGTTCTCCGATAGGCAAGATAAAGAAGTCACAAACATCTTCGTCTCACTTTTTGTGATTCCTCGACAAACCGCTTGTGTAGTCAAGAAGGATTGTTGAGAGGTGATTGATTAATCTAGGCTGTTCCTCGGGAATATAAGACCGGATTATCAATTGGTTCCTGTTCACCTTGATTTTATATCTTAAGAAGGAACAAAACCTATGGTTTTTCTGTGGGAGACAGATTTATCCTTTGATAGACTTTTCTGCGTGAGACATATTTGTTTATTATCAAGTCTGCGATTTTGGGTTGCAGTAATTCTTAGTTGTGGGTGAGATCAGCTAAGGGAATCAAGTGTGCAGTGTCCTTCTGGGGTCAGAGGCGTAGGAGTACAACTGTACCTTGGATCGGTGGGAGACTGATTGGGGTTCAACTATAGTCCATTCCGAAGTTAGCTTGGAGTAGGATAATGTCTGTAGCGGCTTAATACAGTGTGTATTCAATCTGGACTAGGTCCCAGGGTTTTTCTGCATTTGCGGTTTCCTCTATAACAAAACTTCTGTTGTCTGTGTTATTTATTTTCCGCATTATATTTTTTATATAATTGAAATAATACAGGTTGTGTGTTAAAGATCATCAATTGGAAATCCAAACTTTGGTTGTTGATTGATGTTGATTGATCCTTGGACATTGGTATTGGGTACCGTCCAAGTTATCTCTCTTTGATAAAGACTCACATATTTCCATTTGCTTGAGTAAAGATCAAATCAAGAGATTGAGATATAAACTCTTTGATATATCTTTTTATTGATTGAGTTTAACTGTCTAGTTGATTCTCATAAAAACTACATTGGAGTTTGTCCATACAGATTGCTAAGCGAAATATTGGGTGGTGTTGTTAGACCCCCGCTTTTTCAATTGGTATCAGAGCAGACAAACACGTTAAAGACCTTATAAGTCTGTGTTTGTAGCGATCTGATTATGGACGAGTCAATCTCTAATAATGTAGCAGTTCAGAAATTACCAGATGATTCTAAAAGCTTGGATTCACCTGAGAGAACTGTCACATCTAAGTCAATATCTAAACATTCTCTTGATGTAAAAACTGTTGATTGGGAAACTCTCCTAGAAGAACAGTTGGATGAACTTTATGATGAAGGTGATTCAGATATTGATAGAGATGTTGATGAGGAAGTCTCAGAGTATGTTAAGTTTTTGGATTCGTGGAATATGCAGAAGATTACAACTTCTCATGTCACACCTCTTCTGATTCCTCTCTGTCGAGAAAACAAGAAATTGAGAAGATGTTACGCATGTGTTTATTTTTCGAATCGTTCTACCGAATCGATCCTAAAGTATTCTGAGGAAAACCTACGTATGAAGTCACTTGAATGTGATAATCTTTATCAAAAGTACTTTTTGTTGGAAGAGAAACTTGCGGAATCTGAAGCAAGGTTTAACTCTCAACAAAGTTTTGATGACAGAGAAAGTGCTTGTCTCCTCGAGAAAAACGCCTTGAGGCTGATTTAGCTGCTGCTCTTGATAAAATCAAGATGTTGGAAGATGACTTGAAAAAGTTCAATACTAGTTCAAGCAAATTAACCACTATGCTAGGAGCAAGTAAAATCATCGTGATACACGAGGATTGGGCTATAAGGGAATAGATGCTCCAAGTATTAGCAAAGAGGTAAAATTTGTCAAGGCTAGTGATTCTTCTCAACAAAAGGTTTCCACTGATGGAAAAGTGAAATACCTTCTCCGGCAGTTAAGGTTCAAAGAAAAGTATCAACCTCCAAAGTCAGCACAACAGATCGAGGTAAGAACATTCCTTATGTTTGCCACTATTGGAAATAAAGGTCACCTGGAAAGGAGATGTCGTTTCCGTATAAGGAATGAGAAACTTCATGATGTTCTTGTTTGGGCATCACAAGAAGTTGTGAAACCAAGATCATACGTTAAGACTATCCTCTTAACGTTACAGGTTGTAATGTCCAACCTTTAGGCAAAGGAATCAGTGCTGTGATAACCTAGATTTTCCTATAAACGTCGTACGAATCCTTTTACAATCGTAATGGTTATCAAAGGATAACTTCGTAAAGACGAAGACAATATGATGCTCCCAATTGGAGAAAGACTAACTTGCAAAAGAATAGTCAATCCAATTCTCTTCCGAAAATCTTGAAGAGAGTATGGGAAGAAGGTTTCGGTCGTTCCTAAACGCACTCAAAGTGGATACCAAGAAAGTCATGATGTTTTGAGTGTGAAAAGGAATGATCTCCAGAAAGTTCCATGACTATGGAGAAAGCAGTATCCATGATGTGGAACTTAAAGAGTTTTTGGAAATGGATTTGGATGTGAAAGGTTCTAAAAGCGATCTCTTTCATGATAATCCAAAAGTCACCCTTGGTGAGCAAGACATTATTCACCTCAACACAACTTTAGTGTGTTGAAAGTGCATCCTCACCAAGAATGCCCTGCTATGTATACGGTGAGGGAAGCACAACAACTGGGGCGCACAGATTATGTTCAATAAGGCGGTAAAATTCGATTGGATTCATCTAAAAAGGTATGTCTATAAACTTGAGAAAGATTTGTACTTTTATTTGCTTAGAATACTTATAATAATCTTGCTTATCGTTCATTTCTACCTAACTTGATATGTGTTTAAGGTTCTTAAATGTTTAGGTTTGAAAATAATAGTTCGGGATGTTTGGACTACATGGTACACATACCAAGTATGCACAACAGCATTCAAAATCAAAATCCAGGGGTTTAAGTTCGCAAACCCGTATGCATACTTGACGTCGATATTCGGTAAACTTGTTTTGGTCGTAACTTCTTCGTCTGAACTCGTATTTACCTCATTCTTTTTGCATTCTCTTCCTTATTGAATTCACTTCAAAATGGAGATGAGAATTGTTGAATTTGGATGAGTTAATATTGGTCTCTGTCCTGTCTCTTGTTTTTTAGTGTTTGCTCCGTTTCGTTGCACTTGTTCTATTCTCTTGGACTTGGGCACTGGAATTCTTGGAGAAATCCTATTCTAAGCTATTTTTTGGCTGTTACAAGAGTGATGTTGGTGAATCACAAAGAAGCAAGTTCGAGAATGGGCAGTAGTTCACATTGCTATATATTCTTGAGTGTTCACAATCATCTCATGCGAACTATGGTGCATAGTCGTCAATGACTTTGTATGTTCTTCTTCGTTAAGGAAATATTTTTATACGCTTTTGGTAACCACTCTTGGTATAAATCCGTGCGAAAAAGATTGATTCTACCTTCTAAGGGCAAAGATTGTTATCGCAGTATTAATCTGTTTGATTGTGAAGCATTGCAATATTTTTATGGGATATGTATTGTTTGCGTCCGTGAACTTGAAGGTCCCATATGTTGTCAAAAGTAAAGTCGTTCATGAATTGGTTTTCGTATTGATGAAAGGACGAATGGACGTTTGACAAATACAAAATTTATGCCTATGCCGTCATTTATTTGATGAAAAATAGGATAAAATCTTTTGTGTGACAAGGATAAAGTCTATTATGTCATTATGCATATAGTGATGGAGAAATAGAATAGATCCTTGTATGTATTCCGCGGTATTGATCTTCTTTGATTCATTCTTTTTGTATTATTGTGAAGGCTCCATTGTGTGTCTTATGTTGAGCACGATACAACTAAGTCGATTATTCTTATTGGCTTTGTTGGTTGTTCTATAAGATGCTATATGTTGAGCACTATGAACTAAATTAATCATCTTGGTTGGTTATTTAGTTATTTCTCCGTAAGTTTTCTTATGTCGAGCAAAACAATTGACAATTAAATTGATTACTTTCGTGATTAGTTTGGTTGTTTGTATTCCAATTAGATTAATTATAGGTTCTCTTGTAATTAATCTAGTTGAATTTTTCATATATCCTACAAGTTCTTGTGTTGAGTATATGAACGGATATACTAATCATGTTCTATTGGTTGATGTAGTCGTATATTCCGTAAGGTTTTTCCTTATGTTGAGTATTTGAACGATTAAGGTAGTCATCTCCGTGTGGTTATCTTAGTCGTAGCTCCGTGAGTTTTCTTATGTTGAGCACAATCAATTTAATTGATCACTTTTGTGGTTTGATTTAGTTGCGTATTCCGCTTAAATTAATCATGGGTTTGCTTGTAATTAATTTGGTTGAGTTTTGTATATAGAAAATCATTTCCATGGTTTTTGGTGTCCAATTAAAAATCCTTCTTTTCTTTCGAAATTAAGGTCGCTCTTGTTATTCTTTCGGGAATGACATCAAATGGGGGAGAGTTTTTTTGAACTTGTGCTTAACGATAATATCTTGTGGGGTGTACGGCTATGGAATTTTATAGGGGTTATCTTGTATCTTAAAACTCCTTGATGAATGCATTTAGCTTCGGCTTTATGATTGCATCTAAATTAAGTTGGTATGTATTTTTTCTTTTAGTCTATGAAAATGTCTCTTATGGAAATTTCATTATGATCCCGTTCTTTTACCTTTGCCAATTTTATTGACAAAAAGGGGGAGAAATAATGTAGTTCACACTACAAATACATATGGTTTTCAGATCATTGTGTAAGGGGGAGTGGTTTCCATGATCGAGATGGAGTATTGACTAAGGGGGAGTGATACATATCACCATAGTATTGTTGTTAAAGTCGTGATGCAATTGGACTTTGATGTTACATAATGATACTATGACACTGTATAATAATGATCGAGAATCTCGATTTCTCTCATTGTTATAGCTACGGATCTTCAACAACGGTGGTGCTAAACTTACAACCTTTGGGATCATTGGAGTACTTGGAAGGACGAAGATTTCAAGGAACGTTGAAGATTGGACTATGGAATAGGAGCCACTAAAGTTTATCTTTTTGTATTCCATATGTATTAATAGTTTTGTCACTAAAATTGACAAAGGGGGAGATTGTTAGAGCATAGCTCGGTCGACCTCGCATGCGTTGCTATATCAAGCATGTTTGTCAATGTTAGTGATCAAAACTATGAGTCTTGATTTCTAGCCTACATAGCTAAGTCTCGGACTATGATAGGAAAGTGTAGTTGAGCTCAAGGACTTCATGGAGATTCATCATACAACGACGAAGATCCACTCAAGGAACCGTGGAACTTCATCAAAAAAAAGGTATATGGAGACTTGAACTTATCTATCACTGAAAAGTCTATCTATTATATATCCTACTTCTTATAAGACAAAAAATCGTATGCTATATAGACTGGATCATACACATTTGACATTTCGAGCTGGGTATTCACTACTTATCTTTTTCTCGAAATCGTGTGTTGGTAAAGCATTTCGCTTTGATCAAGTTTATCTTCACCTAGTGACGAAAGTCATGAAAAGTTTAAACTACTTTGAGAATTGCTCTGACGTGAAACGGTTTGTGAATAACGGCTATATAACGTCCTCTGAGAATGTCTCAATGATTGGAATGAGAGTTTAGAATACATAACCATGTATTCCTTAAGCTGAACTTTTCGAACTTTGTTGATTGAGAGAAACTGGAGGAATTGGATTTGCCCAGTCCGGGAACTCAGTCCGCGAACTGACGGAAGTTCTCTTACCGAGAATTTCTGCTGGGATTTTCCAAAAACTCGTTTACATATTTAGTCCGCGAACTCAGTTCGCTAACCTAGTCCGCGAACTGGCGGAAGTCTCTTTACCGAGATTTTCTGCTGAGTTTGCAAAACTCTGCCGGTTGCCTTAAGTCCACGAACTTGTTTGTGAGCTTAAGTGGTTATGATCTAAAGATGTGCTCTGAACATGAAACTTAAATTACTAAGGAATGCTTTATACAAACCGTGGCTATAAAGTTCATGAGCCGATTCATCGAATCGAATCATCTTTGTTTCAATTGTGTCTTGTGTAGTTACATAAGATCTCATAGCAATTGAACAACTCTCTAACTAGTTCATTTGAGTCAATTGAACTAGTTATGGTGAAGAAGAACTAGGTTAATATGAAATGCTCATATGGTTAACCTTTTGGGTTACTATGTTGAACCAACATACGCGTACACGTTTGGGCATGGGTTTCACAAACCCAGTAAACGTCTACCAAGTGTGTGTGACAAGCTAAGTTTTCGATCTAACGGTTGAGAAATATTAGTTTGAATCTAAATCAGGTTTTCATCTAACTGTGAATATGGATTGCTTTGTAACTAAGGCAAAACCCTGATTTGAAGACTATATATATGAGACATCTAACATTGTGCAAAACTAATCCCCACACGTCTGTGTGACACTAGTGCGCTCTATAGAGTCGATTCTCCTTTAACCTTTGGTTTTCTTCTCTAAAACCAGGTTAACGACTTAAAGACTTCATTGGGATTGTGAAGCCAGACCGATACTACTTTTATCGTAGTTGTGTGATCTGATCTTGCATCTTCTATCGTACGAGTACAATCTTTGATTGGCTTGATATCGTGAGAGTTCTCCGATAGGCAAGATAAAGAAGTCACAAATATCTTCGTCTCACTGTTTGTGATTCCTCGAAAAACCGCTTGTGTAGTCAAGAAGGATTGTTGAGAGGTGATTGATTAATCTAAGTTGTTCTTCGGGAATATAAGACCGGATTATCAATTGGTTCCTGTTCACCTTGATTTTATATCTTAAGAACAAAACCTAGGGTTTTTCTGTGGGAGACAGATTTATCCTTTGATAGACTTTTCTGTGTGAGACAAATTTGTTTATTATCAAGTCTGCGATTTTGGGTTGCAGCTACTCTTAGTTGTGGGTGAGATCAGCTAAGGGAATCAAGTGCGCAGTGTCATGCTGGGATTAGAGGCGCAGGAGTACAACTGTACCTTGGATCGGTGGGAGAATGATTGGGGTTTAACTATAGTCCAGTCCGAAGTTAGCTTGGAGTAGGCTAGTGTCTGTAGAGGCTTAATATAGTGTGTATTCAATCTGGACTAGGTCCTAGGGTTTTTCTGCATTTGCGGTTTCATCGTTAACAAAACTTCTGGTGTCTGTGTTATTTCTTGTCCGCATTATATTTTTTATATAAATGAAATAATACAAGTTGTGCGTCAAAGATCATCAATTGGAAATCCAACCTTTGGTTGTTGATTGATATTTATTGATCCTTGGACATTGGTCTTTGGTACCGTCCAAGTTATCTCTCTTTGATAAAGACTCGCAGATTTCCATTTGCTTGAGTAAGATCATATCGAGAGATTGAGATATAAACTCTTTGATATATCTTTTTATTGGTTGAGTCTAACTGTCTAGTTGATTCTCATAAAAAGTATATTGGAGTTTGTCCATACAGATTCCTAAGAGAAATATTGGGTGGTGTTGTTAGACCCCCGCTTTTTCAGTTAGACTCTATTCCTGCAATGGAAGAAATTAAAAGAATTATTCTTGAAATGGATCCAGATAGTTCCCCAGCACCAGATGGCTTCTCTGGAATTTTTTACAGAGTCTGTTGGGATATAATTCAAATGGACTTAAGGGAAGCGATATAATTTTGCTGAAGAAGAAGGTTCATCCCCAAAAGATTTAACTCAAATTTTCTTACTTGATTACCTAAATGTCCAGGTGCAAAACAAGCAAGCCACTTCAGGCCAATTGGGTTGAGCAATGTCTTATTCAAGATTTTTACCAAAATAATTACTACAAGAATGAATGGACTAATGGTGAAGTTGATATTTCCACAACAGGATGCTTACATCAAAGGCAGGAGCATTCATGAACAAGTTTTGTTAGCTTCATAGATGGTGAATGAAATGAAGAAGAAAAGAAGAGGAGGTAATGTAGCTTTTAAACTTGACATATCTCAAGCCTATGATTCAGTAAAGTTCTGCATAATTCGACATGTATCCAATTAAAAATTATATTTAATTAGGTTTCGTTAGGTTGAATTCCACATATAAGAATTTATGAACCTGGAAATTTGATATAATAATTTTTAAAGTTGGTCTAAAATGCTCATGATATAAGAGTAATAACTGAAATTAAATCTTGCTAGTCAAATTGTTTTATCGTGTTATATAATTTTATTTTTGATGGCCAAAACTAAAACAACATAAGATTGATCAAACTTGGACATATACAACATCTTTAAGATTGCATCATCAATCCATTTAACAACAAATGAGGGAGGGCGTAACATCATAAGTAGAAAAATTCCTACAAAAGTAAATTTTTTTTTCAATTCTACTTGATTGACAAAGCTTGCATGATTTTTGTAAAATAATAATAATAAATTGTATTTATAATAAAAAATAATAATAGTGAACTTCAGCCAGCTTTTATCTACCAAATTAAAGACATAAAGAACACTCTTAAAAGAAATTCGTTGCATTTATTTTATTTGAATGAAGATATTCAATCAATGTACATTCACAATATGAAGTTTATGACCCTAATTATGAGGGAACCAATCAATTAAAATTCATAACAAAATAGGTTACAACTTTTATATCCGTCAGATGTCTTAAGCTGGGATGAGATTGTGATGGTCGGATGCAACGTTTGTCTCTCACAATGTTATCCATCCGTCCAAGCTCAAAAACCTATTCTGTTTTGTATTATAGATCCTTTATATAATATGGCAGTTTATAAGTGGCCATCTTCCATTATTAAAATTTGTGAGAGGTTAATAAGGAACTTTTTGTGGTCAGGGGATGGTGAAGTTATAAAATATACAACTCTATCCTGGAAAAAAGTTTGTGTTCCATACAATGAAGGAGGGCTGGGAATTAGAAGGCTTGGTGTTATTAATAGGGCATTGCTTATGAAGATGATGTGAAAACTGATCTCTTCTTCAGATGAATTGGCTCTTTTTTTCACTGCTAAATTCAAAAATAAATATGGTTTTTGGTTCACAAGTTGGAAACAATCTTCAGTAAGATCAGGATTACAATGGGCTTGGATTGCTCTACAAGAAGATGTAAGATGGTGTGTGGGTAATGGAGCTGATATCTCCGTGTGGTTTGACATTTGGTATGGTACTTCTTCCTTAATTCAAGAAATTGGTTATACTGATTTTGATAACAATAATTTGATGATGAAAGTTCAAGATTTGATTACTGGTAAGAATTGGCATATTCCTATTGAACTGCAACAGTTTTTGCATGCTGATAAACTGCCTGAAATTGGAAGTGGAACTGATTTCATGGTATGGAGCTTAAACAATAGTGGAGAATTCAACACTGCAATGGCAATGGAAAAAATGAGGTTCAAAGAACATAAAGTATCATGGTCATCTGTTATTTGGAAGCCTTATTTACATCCCAGTATATCAAGTAATATTTGGAAGCTGCAACAAGGTATTTATGTAGATGGTGAAGTAATGAGGATTCAAGGATATGAAATGCCATCAAGATGTTGTGTTTGCAAATCAGAACAAGATATCATGGATCACACACTGTGGAGATGTGAATTCAGTGTTCAAATCTGGGATTGGATATGTGTTATTTTTAACTTCTCTATGCCAACCTCCTTTTCTGAAGTATGTTCTGCTGCAGCAAATCAAAGTCCACTTATCAAAGAGATTTGGTTAACTGCAACCTGTGCCATTATGAGAGATCTGTGGTTTCAAAGGAACAAAATTCTTTTTGAAGATGGTGTTACTCATATGAACAACTTTAAAAGCAGAATTTTCCAATCAGTGCATGAAGGTGCACAAGGATGAAAGGTAATAGATGGAATCACAACTTTGACACACAGATAATATATTTTTTCAAACTTGGAGTTAGTAATATCGAATTTACTTGTACCAAGGAATGTTTGTGGACCATTGCTCATGAACATTACACATTATTCTGCTGTGATGGTGCATCATTTGGCAACCCTGAAGATGCAGGTTTTGGAGTCATTGCTAGAGATGCAGTTTGTCAGGTGATTGGAACACTATCTGGAGGTCTAGGCATTGCAACTAATGTTATTGCAGAAACCTATGCTGTTATTTGTGCACTGGAATGGGCTGTTCAGTTGAAATCCAAGAAAGTCATAATCAGGTCTGACTCTAAATCAATAATAGAGCAGTTTCAGAGAAATATAGCTCCATGGTATATCAAAACAAGATGGCAGAATGTTACTCAGTTCTTTGATGATATTATTTTTCAACATTGCTATAGAGAAATCAATTTCTCTGCTGATTTACTGGCCAAGAAGGGTGTTGCATTACCAGCTGGAGCAAGAATATATCATCTAGGAAGGCCCAACTTCTTAAAAAGAATTGAAATGCATGAAGTTAAATATTATAGATTCAGTGGTTAACAACTTAGGCATCTAATTATCCCTGTTTTAGCCCTGTTTTGGTTTTTAATTTTTTAGGTCTTTTTATATCTTTAGCCTTCTTGTAATTTTGTAACTCTTTTGTTGGTCAATCAATGAAAAAATGTGATTTAGCAAAAAAGAAAAAAAAAAGGTTTCCTTGTATAATCATATGATCACTTAATTAAAATTTACATTACGTAAGTCATTACCAATCAATCTTAATACGTATAATTTGAGCTCAACTACCTTATATTGCATATTGCAGTGCTTGATGAGTACCTCATGAGTTATCTCTTTGACTCTTTAAGTCATCCATCTTCATTTAAAATGCTTGCAACTTGTTGATGATGAAGTTCTTCATGATAATGAATCATTTTTTCTTCAATTTCCCAATCTTTTATACTTGCATTATTGATGATTAAAGTTCTAGCTTAAGACTCTAATGACAAAGTTGTAATTACCCGATTTTTCACTAATATTATCCTCACTTAGCACTGCAGCTATCTATCAGTTTGGAGTTTTTAACGGGCACCGTTGTGGTCATCCAGAAGGATTAAGGTTTTAACTAAATATTCAAAGACCAAAACATTCCCCACTAAACCTGCGGTCAATAAGCAGTGTGGGATCTTCAACGGGCTGTAAGGACCCTCAAGATCGTCAATGCTATCAGACTAGTCAAGAGACGATTTAGCCGCTAATTACTCGATTAGCTTAACACGAACGATAATTAATAGAAACTAATCTAACAACGATTTAGATATGGAACTAGTATCGTTGAATAGGTCTCGAAAAGTTACGCAGAATGGACTACTCGAACGTGTCATTCGGATACCGAACGAAGAGATATTATTATATTGATTTGAAGGGAAAAATAGTTTTTTTTTAAACTAGACCGACCTGAGTGCCCTTATCAAAGAAGTGGATTTCCTAGTAATACCTTTGGCCTTATCATCTACGCCAGATCGAGGGAATCATTCTTATCTTCTTCTTTCTCTTTATTCTTCTTCTTCTTTCTTTTCACTGTTTCTTTTCTGCTGATAGTTTGTGAGTCATGCTGACTCATGCCCCCACTTTGGATGGGGGCAGACCTCTAGATTTTATTTCGGGTGACTCTTCTCATACATTTCTGCTGGTGAGAATGTGGAAATTTTTTAACTCACCATGGTGTTTGCTCTAGGTTACAGAATTGATCAAAAACAATAAATAAACTGAATTAGTTTGCGTGAATGTTTTCAAAAATAATCAAATTACCTATTATTTGGAATACCCATGTGTTTAGTAATTGTGGAATATATTCCTCCTCACTGGTGTTATCATTGATTGTACTGTAGGGTTGGAAGACCGAGCACATGCGTTTGGTGGTATGTCAGAATCATGAAGTGTTTTTGGAACGAGAGATAATAACTCACAGAGCCTATCAACCTCGGAACCAAGTACTGATCATGTGTACTTACAGGTGTAAATTGGGTCGTGCCATCACGAGCACAACACGCTAAAATATGAGCCCAGCCCAGCACATGACTCAGCCCAGCACGGTACATCACTTTAGTTAAATGGGACGTGCTGGGTTTGACTAATTGGCACAGTAGCCCAGCACAACACGCGGCACGGATTAGTACTTGGCTCATCCCAGCACAACACGTTAAAAAAGCACGTCATAGCATGCACAAGTACACCATATAACAAGGCATAATACATCACATTTTGTGTATATTTCACAAAAGAGTCCCTATTCTCGCTAGTTTTTGACATTTTATGTTGGCTTATTTTTATAACGATACATATAATACCTAAATATTTGGAAAATATATTTCAATATCGTTGTTATAATGTCGTTGCATATATTTGATTAAAACATTAATTTACATGACAATGATCCAATTTTATATATTTGATGAGTTATTTCTTTTTATTGAATAAACTTGTTAATTTTACTTGAAACAATTTTAAATGATATGTTGTTTATTTAAATTCTTGTGATAATGTCTGATTTAATATATACATTAAGTGATTTCAAATTGTTTATAGCACGTGTGCCAACACGGCACAGCACGACACAACACGTTTATTCGTGTGTTGTGCTCGTGGGCTGTGATGTGCCTAGCTTTTGACTAGTAAAGCACAACACGACACAACACGTTTAAATCATTGGCACATCACAGCATGGCACATGGCACGTGAAACACGCGATTTCGTGTGTCGGGCTGTGCCGGGCCGGCACGTTTTACACCTCTATGTGTACTGTTGACAGCCAGACGGAATTGCTAGTAAAAAAGGTTCCCTGATAGCTAATAACTTCATTGACTTGACTACGGGTCCGAAAGATGTTTCCTTTCAATAAGAAAGGAAGAAGAGGTAGGTAATACTATTAGAGCAAGTCTTATGGTGGAAGAGTTTCATCTTCCATCTTCCACGCCACCTCAGCATTTGGAATTGTGGATGGAAGTGCAAGTGTAGTGGTGGAATAGTGAAAACGCTATTCTTAATAGCACAAAAAAAACGCTATTAAGAATAGCACAAAAAATGCTATTAAGAATAGCACTTAGTGCTATTAAGAATAGCGTTTTTTCTCAACCGTTAGATTTCAACAACTCATTTTAAATCTATGGATAAAAAAAAACGTCAGTGCTATTAAGAATAACGTTTTTTTTTTGTGTTATTCTTAATAGCGTTTCTTGTCTTTTACTGCACTATTCTGATTAGCGTTTTCATGGATTCCACGGACCCTTCCATCAATTCATGGAACCCTGCTTGGATTTTCTGTGGAAGACCCCAACTTGAAAGCCACTAGACTTGACATTCCATGATTTTTCCACATTTAGAATAGGTTGGATTCCTCCATAAAAGTTGCTGTTACTGTAGTATGTTATACAAAAATATATACCTGCCCATGGCAAGGAGATTGATCAGTTGACATCAGCCTTTGTATGTCCTCCATGTGTGCAAAGCCAACATGACTAGTAGATTATTTCAGCAAGGGCCTGAGCCAAGTCGACTCTACATGACTTTAGCTAGTTAGCTAGGTGGAAGTGAGTGCCACATTTGAGAAAGTGAGAATGTTATAAATACCCCTGCTATTCATGGATCCTGCAAAAGTATCCTTATCCATTTATGTACGTACCCTCGTGGCATACCTGAAATATTATTCACAATCATAATTTACAAATTTCCTCTTTTAACCTTCCTCTCCGACTTTGATTCTTGTTTTCTTCTTCGAACACAGAAAAATAATCATCCCTTGAACCACCGTCATCTTCATCGCTCCCACCACCATTACCATCTCAATCGCCTCCGCTGCGACCAATATCACCACCTTCGTCACGTTCTCCACTACCATGAGATAGTGAATAATAGTTTCTCGATTTCAAATCGATTTGTAAGGTTTCGGAAAACCTAATTTTGTCGATGATTTTTCTAACTTGAATCATGATTTAAGTATAGATCTACAATTATCTTGTCTCAATCTCGTTATTCTAGCTGGTGATTGATACAAATCACTATCTGATACCGAAGGAGATGGTGGCGGTGGTGGTGGGAAGGATTATTTGGAACTGTGGAGATATCGAATATAACAGCAAACAAAAATTAATTTAGGATTCCTCAAATTTAACTTCAATCCCTCAGGTTTTATTGAAGCTCAAGGAGTAATGATGAGGATGTGGTGGTAATGGTGGTGGTGGCGGTTGTCGAAGAAGAAGAAGTGAGAGTTGTAATGGTGAATTGAGAGCAGAAGAAGATGAATCTATATTGTGAGATTGATGATAATGGTTCTGAGTTTAAATGGAGATATGATGCTCGAGCTTTGATTCTAATAGGCAGAGAAGACATTAGTCGAAGAAAATGATGGTGTTTGTCACTGTAATTGATGAGTTAGTAATAGGGTTAGGGTTATCAGATGAAGAAGATTCGATGGGATCTATGTTGAGTCAATGAAGATAATGGAGGAGATGAAATTGAAGGGTGATGTTTCTAAGGTTCGTTTCGAAATGGGTTTTAGTAATTGTTGCTGTGATTTCGAATTTGGTATCCTGAATTGGTTGGATTCGATGATGGATTCGAGTATGGGAGCTGCTGTCAAGAATGAAACTGGTGGTCTGAGAAGAAAATTGCAGTTGGCAGTGATGATTGAGTTGGTTGCTGGCGCAATGGACACCATATTCTGTTGCATTTACTTCATTCTTGATGTGTAGCTTTCTGAACTGTTAGGATGTAGTTTACCTTTAACTTCAATAGTTTATTTAGATGCTAAATTCAGATTGCTTTCTAACGCTTAGTATAACAACAATGCTCTATTGCTGGAATTGAACAAATTTCTCATGTTGAGGCATAAATTTGCTTACCTTTGATTTATGTAGTCTAATAACATCTTTGTTTCATTGTTGTTAACAGTGCAAAGGTCGACTTCACTCTGCAATAAGTGTTTCTTACTTCGATAAGTCAAGTTATGATTGGGCAGTGAAAAGGTTGTCCGTTTTACTATTAGTAGGAGGAGATCATGGCTGAAAAACTGTACGGATATAGTGTGAGGCTTCAACAGATCCTGGCTGATTTCCTATTGGTTTCTGCGAACCACTCCAAATGGCGGTCAGCTTGAGATTGCTGTCAGTATGACTAAAGATAGACCGGTATAAAGGCTTCATCTTGCTCATCTACAGCTCAGGTATTAGAACTTCCTATTTGTTTTTTTCTCCGTACTTTACTTTGATTTTGTATCAAGTCACTCCCTAGTTACTGAAATAAGTAGATTAGAAAGTTACTGGCCTTACTCACTCCAATATCGCGTCAAGTCAGGACTCTATTTGGTTCATCCATGCCTAATGAATATGTGGATTAAAATAGCTAGTTATTAACTTACAAGATGCATATGAAGGGAATGCACTATGTTCGTGTTTGCATATCTCTACAATTTCTCTTCAAAGTTCTTAAACTTTAATTTTTTACCTTTTGGAAGAATCACATATTCGGGAGATGGGGTACCTGAAGAACTGCTGAGTGAGATGTTTGAGAACTTGTTTATCACAGTTCTTCTCTCAAATTTTGTATCTACTTGGTTTGGACTTTAGGAAGTTCTGTTTATATGAAACTTGTTCTTGGACTCTAGATTTTAGGGACAACTTGAGAAAGTTGCTTTCACTTTTGAAGGCTACTTGAGCTAGTTGATTCCAGATTTGAAAGCAACTTGAGCTAGTTGATTCCAGTTCGGAGGCAACTTGGTTATGTTTTTGAGTCCATTCATGCATCTGAAATTATCTTATACATATATCTTAGAGTAGTTGCGACGAATCTGTGGTGCAATGGTAACACATGGTTGTGTTGAGTTGCTGTTATCGCCAGTTGAACTGGTGGAGATTAGGTTGTGTTGAGTTGCTGTTATAACCAGTTGAATTGGTGGATATTTAGGTGAATGTACAGGGTCGTTGAGCTTTCAATTTTCTTTGTTTGCAGAAATGCTGGTGGTAGTGGATGTCGCGGTGTAGGTGGTTTGTTGTGTTAGCAATTGTGGTGGGGGTAGTTGCGAGAGACAATATGAACTTGTGTTGGATGTGCGCAAACTACTAGGTATGTATGTGTTACAGACTATGAACATCTGTGTAGTTTTATACATCAGTAGGTGCAGTATATCTATTTGGATGTGATTTTGATATGTCATTTTGCATTAACGAACCTGTGGTGCAACGGTAGCACAACTGACTTCATGTCAGATGATGTGTGTTCGACTCACGCCAGGTTCACTTTTTTTTGCGTATACTTCCTTTTGGAGACAACTTGTCCGAGTTGCTTCCATATGTGGAGACAACTCTATCTAGTTGGCTTGAGATTCGGAGACAACTTTGAATTAGTTGCCTTCAGATTTGGAGACAACTTCATCAAGTTTACTCCACATGGTGGTGGTGGAATTGGTGGTGATTGGTGGTGACGGTGGCGGTGGATGAAAGTGGTGGTGGTTGGTGGCGGTGGTGGATGGACAGTGGCGCTGGTTGTCGGTGCTGGTGGTCGACGACGGCGGTGTTGATTAGTGGTTGTGGTGGTTGGCGATGGTGGTGGTTGGCGGTGGTGGTGGTGGGTGGTGGTGGTCGGCGGTGGTGGTGGTGGGTGGTGGTGGTCGGCGGTGATGGTAGTGTAAGTGGGAGGTGGTGGTCGGTGGTGGTGGTTGGTGGTCGATGGTGGTGGTTGGTGGTGGTGGTCGGTGGTGGTGGTGGTTGGTGGACAGTGGTGGTGGTTGTTGGCGGTGCTGGACAGTGGTGGTGGTGGGCAGTAGAAGTGGTGTTCTTTTTTCTTTTTCTTTTTTAAATAGTGGTTAGTGGCAGTGGTTTGTATTATACTATATAAAAAAGAGTATTTTAGTAATGTATTAAACTTAGGGTATTTGTAAAGTTCATAAGGATATTTTTACAAGGGCCTCCGTAGTAGGGCTATATATAAAAGTTTCGTCACTAGAAAAAATGTATATTTAAAAAAAAAACAGAGTTGATTCTTGAGCTATCACCGACCAGTGATTGCTTATTCAAATAGTTTTAAAACCACAAGTGATTGGAGACAAACAAACTGAAGCACCCTTAAAAATGAATGAACCTCGTTGCCTAAGCCGCTTTCCTTTGGCAACGCGAGGCGTTGCCTCAGACTGTTGTAAATCATTAAAAAAATCTAAGCAAACTCTAATCTTCTCTTCACAGTCCACAAATGTATTCAAGTGGCACTTATATCGAAAGAACGATTTTTTGGGATCATGGTTTTTCTGGGGACCATGGTTTTATTTTGAGTAAAGACATTAGAAGTAAATCTAGGTCACCCCTATCTAGATATTTATATTAATACCTAAATAACCCTCCTGATTTATTTTGGGTGATGATTAGTGAATGATTTAGTTAAAAACAATTAGTGAGATTAAATTAAAAGATGGGTTTATTATTAGTTGAGTAGAATTATTGAGAGAGTAGAGTTAGAGAAGATGAAGGAGAAAAACATGGAAAATATATTTTTTTTCCAATTCACTAAGTTTGAGTATTCAAATGATGAAAACTCATCTAATTCTTCATCTCCATCCTCTCCTAGAATATTTGTTAATCTTCAAAATGATCCGGATTTAAACTGGATTTTGAACAGTTCGGTTACTTTATATGAAGAACAAGTAACCGAACTCATCTGAAGCTGTAGTTCGGTTGCCCCGGGAGATGAACAAGTAACCGAACTCATCTGAAAGTGTAGTTCGGTTACTTGTTCCAAACACGCAGGTTAACGAACTCTCAAATAATAGAATTTCTAGGAGTTACAACATTATGTTCGGTTGGTTCTCAACTAACCGAACTTTGGTGTACAAAGTTCGGTTGGTTCGCAAACTGCATGCACTTTTGATCTAACCGAACTTTACGTAATATAAGAGTATATAAGTTTACAAAGTTCTGTTCTTTCGCAAATTTGAATCTAACAACTAACCAACCGAACTCTGAGTTCGGTTTCTGCGATAAAATTGTGAAGTTACCGAACTTAACAAACAAAAAAAAATGTGAAGTTCTAGCGTCTATTGGCTAAGTTCGGTTACTTTGTGGTTTTAAAAGTTTTTGCGAACAAACCGAACTCTATTGGCTAAGTTGGGTTATTTTGGAACTCAACATGGTGGCCACAACAACACAGTTCGGTTAGACTGGATTTGTTTTTTTCGGTTCTAAGGGTGGAGTTCAGTTACTTTGTAGTTTTAAAATTTGTTGCGAAACAACCGAACAGAGAGTTCGGTGACTTAGTTTTAAATCCAATAGAACCGCTGTTCTTCGTGTTCTCTCGGTTAGTAAACTAGGGTTTTTTTGGAAAATTGGCCTAACCGAACATGGCTCTGTAACTCCTATTAAAACCCTATTTTGATGATTTCTATTCGATTGAAGCAATCAAAATCAAATTAAAGTGAAGGGTTTGTTGGAAAATACCTCCGGAGTGGTCCCATGGCAGAATCAGGTTGCGGCTGGCGTCTTTTATACTCGATAAAATTATTATGTAACCGAACTTAATTATGATTGCATTGATGTTGTTACATTTCTTAAATAGGCGGTGGCGGTGGTGGTGGGAGGAGGAGGTGGTGGTAATCGGTGGTTGGTGGTGGTGATAATCGGAGGTGGTGGTGGTGGTAATTGGCGGTGGTGGGTGGTGGTGGTGGTGGTAATCGATGGTTGGTGGTGGTGATAATCAGAGGTGGTAGTGGTGGTAATCGGCGGTGGTGGGCGATGGTGGTGGGAGGAGGTGGTGGTCATATATATATGTGTGTTATTAGGTTGGTTTTAAATTAAATTAGGTTAAGGGTAGATTAGTCATTTCAACGTTTTAGGACACCCCTTATCACTATAGAGAAGGTGGCCTAATAAAATCATGGTCACCTCAAAAAAATCATGGTCCCTAAAAAAAATCATTCTATCCAAAGGCAATTGTTGAGCAGCTGGTGGGGGAAGAAAATCTCTAGGCGTGTAGTTCAGGGATTTTGAAGCCCACGAGGCGTTAATATCAAACCAAGGCCAAGAGGCATAAGTACCATAAATCACTTAATCTTAGTTCCTAATTTCATATCAACCATACAATATAAGCTGTAATCCTAGACATAACACGCGTAAAATTACATTCTAAACAACACACCAAACTAGCAGATATAAATACTAAGTGCGACATTTAAGTCTTTAGAAGACTGCATTTACTTGCGCCACATGGTGACGGTATATTGAACATCCTAAAGTATTTTACATTCTAAGTTGTTGTTTGATCCCAAAACAATGCTGAAACTGCCCAAGAACGGATAATCACCTTGTTTTTACAAAATTCTACTCAGTACAAGTATCTGAAACCATTGCAAATATCAATGTTTGGAATTGCCCAACCTGGCTTGTACCCTCCAATGTAACTTTTATGGCAATATATAGCCCGATCGGCCAGCTTATTTAGCTCAAGTAAAGGAGTCCAAAAACATGAACCACCAGCTTACTTGCCAAAAGCACATCCTTAACCTCACACTCAATTCTTAAAAATACTAGCAGTCTAGCACCATAAGACATAACCCCACCTGCTGCAACATAAAAACCTCATTCCAGAGGATCAGATCCAATCCAATCCCTGTCCTGCTACGGCACATCCCCAATAATTCTATCTCACTCTCTATCCTCGCTGTCTTTCATTAAAGCACTTAATCACATCTCCAAAACATTAACTAGAAAAGAAAGACAAAAATAACAAACTAAACCATTACCCAAAAAGACACACATCTCCTTTCAAAAACCCTCCTCCTCCCCCTTCTCTCTTCCCTTGTCCAAGCACAACAACAACAACAACAAAGTAATGTCAGGCTTTGGGTTTCTCTACTACCCTCATCACTTTCTCTTCTTAGTATTCTTTCTCACCATTTTTACACTCAACCAAGCTCAGGTAAGTCCCTCTTTTCTCTCTAGAATATATGTGATTTGATTAATTTCTCTTGTATCAATTATTTTTCTGTTTTTTGGTTTCTTCTTTAACTGGGTCGTTTTTTAATTTTCATTTTTGAAGGGTTTGGAGGAGCAAAACAGTACAATGATGATGGTACCAGTGATTGATAATCAGCAAACAAGAATGATGATGAGTTCATGGATGAAGATGAGTGAATATCGTAGAAGAAAACTAAGAAGCTTTAGAATTTGTGCAGTCTGTACTTGCTGTGGTGGGCTTAAAGGTCTTTGTTTGCCTTCTCCTTGTTGTTATTCTATCAACTGCAACATTCCAAACAGACCTTTTGGTTTTTGTTCGTTTTCTCCCAAATCTTGTAATTGTTTTGGTTGTCATCTCTGAAACAAAAACCAGAAATTATTTTGTTTTACTTTGAAAGGGATTTTATTGTGAAATTGTTATTCTGTAAGGAGTGTGAATGAAAATCCAAAATCAAAAAAAGAGAAAAAGAGAAAGGATATTTGTTTCTTTTTGGTGTTATTCTTAGTCTCACTTAAGAAACAGTGGGTCTTGTTAGTGTGTTAATGTGTGCTTAAAGAAGGATTAATTTATAGTAATCAAATCTTAGTGAGATTTTTTGTACATTTGTTTATGTTTGGAGCTAAACGTTTAACTTTTTGTTCTTAAGACATTTTCTTTTTGGAATTATGTGTATAATGTATAATTATGGGGTTTGATTTGTTGGGGATTTAGGAAGAAGACGGGTATTTAATGGATGTAAGTTCAAGGCGGTAAAACCATTCAAGGTGGGTGAGAGTTGGTTAGTACATTAAAGTCCATCTCTACTCCACCCTATAATTGATGTTATAAAGACCTCCAAAGTCTATCTCTACTCCATTCTATAATTGAGAAAGTTATAAAGTCCTTCACCTTCTTTAGTTGGGGGTTGCATTGCATGTTCTTGAAGTACAAATCTAAATTAGATTAACAGAATTCATAAATGTGGTTTAGTAGAGTTTTCTTGCACATTTTTGGTGTGCCCAATTTTTATGTACACTTTTCTATTGCAATATTAATGTTGGTGGTGCCTCTGCTCTCTCTTACAGAGCTAACACTACACGTCGCACCAACTCTGGTTTAGAAACTTGGTATCATGAACAGAAATCATTTTCCATCTACACTTCTTGGCCTAAATGGGACTTATATCCGAGTGATTTTGGATTAATTTACAGAGAACTAAAGAGTGGGGAATCAATAATTAAGATAACTGTGTATTGCTATCATATTTTACGTAGTAACTCAATATGAGCTTTTACAATGGTCTAACTAAAGACTCAACTAAATACATAATTTCCTTTTATCAACAAAAAAAAGAAGAAAAGAAACCTAGGAGTGGTTGAAATAGCAACCGAGATTATACATCAGAAAACTACACAAGCTTGTAATAAAACTTAAATACTGCAAACAACAAAGCAAATTCTGTTAAGACAGTTGTCTAGCAGAAGCTGCTTCCATGTGAGGGTGAGAAACAAATACAAGAACAAAAATTTACGTCGTGCTGCACAAGCATAACAGTGGCGGAGCCAAAGAACATACCAACAGGTGTGCATCTCACTTCATCTCCAAGTACTCATTACAAAGAGTTTGCAACTGGTGCAACTGATAGGCTTCCTGGATTGTGGTTAATGTGGAAATATTCCGACTACATTCAACTATGCAAAATAATCTTGGCGAATGATTGCGACAAAATCAGCAGACAATCCATCTTCGTCCTTCTGCTTCCACTGATCTCCCTTTTCTTGGACATGCCACCATAGTTTAGGAGAAAGCGGCGAGTACAAATCTGCATTTGACAGAGAAAAAGATGAATTATTACAAGACTGTCTCAATCATCTCGAGTTCAGGCATTTTGTGTTATTGCTCAGGAACCAGAGAACAGGTAATCACCAAGGAAGATCACAATTTGCTGGTTCCTTCAAATATTTCAACACTGCATCACTACAAAAACTATGCAAATGCAACCCAGAGTTGGTTTTTGAGCCATCATCCACCAACAAGGGACAGGACAATTTTCTATGCTCCTGATATTCCACCCATGTATTCTTGTTTTGATTCATAAGTTGATGATTACCCTACAGTCTGTTTTCTTTTCTGGATAAGTAAAGTTAAAAACTAGCTCTCCTTTAAGAACATATTGATGGTTAGAGTTACCGACTCCCAAGAGTCTTTAGGAAAAGGTCACTTTGCTTTGCTGAACTGAGAAAAAGCCACATTCTTGTCATGATTCGTGATGTAAAAGTACTTGCATATTGCATCTTCCATGCAAATTTTATTATAGTGGTTATTTCATACTAGATGAATGCAGGAAAGTACCTGTATTTTGGGGTGGATCTGGATCTTTTGTACTATGCAACACCGCAGTTCCAGAAAGTATAGTGATAAACCCACAAAGCTCTGATGCTATACTGCTTGCACTCTGACCAGCGTAATCCTACCATAACAATAGACACAGTTAATTTACTGAGATGATAAGTATTGATACTTTCTTGTCTAAAGTAGAACTAGTTATTTTTGCGGCTGGAATCCGTGAATGCAGGATTTTGAACCTTTTGTGAGGACGAGTTGAAACTACCTCCTAAAACACAACCCCTTCAAATCTCTGACCACATAAAAGTCGAGACTTGCTTGCGTGCCTCAAACAGAATCAACTTTATGTCAACTTTTCAAACAGTAAGACTTAAAAGGGTATAAATCAACGAATGCCATACAGTATATATGCATACACGAGAGAATGCACACTAAACACATCCACATCTCTTTTGTTCATTCCGGTCTACAAATGAGTCATATTGACACTACAAGAAAGTAAGAATTTTACACAAACATCGACTGTAACACCAAAATAGATGGTCCTGTTCATGCAGATAAATTTACTAGACTCCTCAATTGATCAACTTACCTTAAACATTATGGCGCTAGCAAAAATTGTGAGAGATGTGAACATGGCGTAGTAGATAGGAGAAACAACTGCTGTATTGAAAGTATCCAATGCCTGGAAGAAACCTTTAACAATTAGTTTTTAGAGAATCATTCAAACGGATGTGATACCCAAATTTAAGATGGACAACAAGGCACTAAAACACATAATCCATGTGAGTTGTCTTTGTTTATTCAAAATAGTTGTCAACGACAAATGAACGGAGACATGGAACTATCCCTTATAAAAACCTCGATGCTAAGGCGATGTGGGGCGCTTTCCTTTGGCAACACGAGGCGTTGCCTCACACTACTACAAATCATTAAAAATAAATTTAGCTAGCCTCTATTTTCTTTTAATCTTATCTACACACTCCACAAATGTATTTAAGCAGCATCGATATCTACGAGTTTATCTTATGCTTAAAGGCAACTGAAGAGAAGGAATAAATTTCAAAAATGTCTCGGGGTGTAGTTCAGGGATTTTTTAAGCCCAGAACGCCAAGAAGTGTAAGTACAGGGGCATCAAAAATTTGAGGTGCAAAAAGGCGCGCCTCAATAAACGCCTTTTTTGACAATGAGGACTTATATTATGATATTATCCTCTTAGTTCCCACTTTCATATTAATCATACAATATAAGCGGTAATCCTACACATAACATGCTTAAATAATGATATAAACAATGTACCAAACTACCACTTATAAATACTAAGCGCAACATTTAAAAGGAACGTGGCTGATGTCTTCAGAAGATTGCATTCACTTGCACCACATGGAGATAGTGTATCGAACAAACTAATGAGTTACACATTCTAAGATGTTTTATGATCCCCAAAACAATATTGAAACTGCTCAAGAATGGATAATTACCTTGTTTAAATAATTCAACTGAGTCATTATACAAGTAACCGAAACCATTGCAAATATCCATGTTTGGAAGTACGCAACCTGGCTTGAACCTTCCAATGTAAGTTTTATGGCAGTGCCTATAGCCTTTACACTCATGACCTGGAAGGAAAAAAACCTGATCGGTGAGGTTATTTATCAAGGAGTTCAACTGAAGGTCGAGAATAAGAACACTGGGTGAGGCTCGTCTATAAAAATCACGTGAAACACACATTTAAAGCAGTGAATATCTTTTTAGTCGAAGATATCAGATACGAGGTGAGTCTGGTGACCTACCGTCAAAGATCCAAATAAAGAACATATTCCAATGTATATCATGATGTTTGTCTGTCCATAGCGTGGGGCACTATGCAACATTAAGACAAGCACCGTGACCAATACCGAAGCCGTATATAAAAGAAAAGCTGGAAAAAAAAATATCCAAAAGTGAACCTCCAAAAGGAAAAACAATTCAAACTAGTCCAAAGTAATAACTGGAAGAAGAAAAGGGAAAGATGCAACACAGTTTTGCAAGTTTGAACCAAACTACCTGGCTGTATTGCTAAATCCCAAATTTCCAAAACTGAAGTTACAGGGTGTTCCTCAGGAGCATGAAGAACAATCATAGTGGAACCCACTACACATAACACGCACCCCACCAAGCCCATCCTCTGTAGTTTCTCGTTCAATATGAAATGTGCTAGAACAGCACTACAAAAATGAAACGATAATGACAACTCAGGTCTCAAGCAAAGCTCGTTCAAGTTTAAAATTTGGAGAAATATACTAATGAAAGAAACAAATGGTGGAAAAACCATTTTCAGTACCTGACAATTATACTCAATGCACCTAGTGGAATTACAAGAACAGCAGGGGCAAACATCAAAGCAATAAAATTGGCTATCTCTCCAACAAACACTGCAATAATGTCCCAATATTTACTTTACATTTGACTCGAAAGTAAAATTCGACTACTGTAATTGTTAAATTTTAAGAGACTGAAACTTACTAGTAATCATTCCAATCCACCAAAGCGGCTCCACTAAGTAACCGTATCCACCAACACCTTCACATATCAAACAAAAAGAACAGTCAAATTACAAATCTAGGGTATTTCAAAAACAAAACAAAAAATTCTCATCAAAAATTTGAAGTACTTACTAGCACGAGCACCAGAATGACCAGCTCTTTTAAGACCTTTCTTCTTAATAATAAAACTTGATCCAATAAAAGCACTAGAAATTACAGCAAGAATAAATCCTTTTAAATTATTTACATAAGAAGCTTCTTCATTCGCCGTCGTCGAAATATCCATTACTAGTTGATGATAATGATGCTGATGATCATTAGCTGTTCTTGATAAATTTAAGAGAAGTATTTATACACGCAAGTAGGAACACTAATGGGGTATTTTCCATAAAAGTTTCGGAACAAATTGATGATGATGATGAAACCCTAGATTCTGATTTAGTTGAGTCCAATGGCATTTCTAGATTTAATGTACAACTAATTTTAAAGGAATCCGGAAAATAATAAATAAAACGAGCAGGAAAGTGAGAAAATGTTTGTTTAAAATGGGAAGAAAGAACACGAGGAAGCACACCACAACAACGCAGCCTCTCTCTCTCTCTTATTACTAGCCAGTCGTATTAAGCGGACTACAAAGTTCAAATACGCCGTCCCGATAAACAGCATAAATTCTTTATGTTAGGAGAATTACACGTGCTTCACGCACAGGTGATGTCATTGCGGATGATCCGGTTTTAGTGTTATTTGAGCCATGGCTCGAGTCGTATGTCAGAGGCTTTTTTTTTTTTTTTTTAGAAATTGATATTTAGTCCCATTTTTGTTGGGCCTTACACTCTTTAGTCCTGTCCTTCAAAGCCTAGTACCAGGAAATTCTAATTCACCAAATTTAAAACAGGTCAGTCTTTTTTTTTTTACGATTCAATCCAAATCAATATTTTCCACAACCGAAAACTCCCATCACTCATATTTCTTCTTCGTAATTCACTTTTTGTTTTTTTCATTTTCCATCGACACTTTAAGTTTGAAAATTCTTGGATTTTACATAAGGAATTTGTGAAGAAGGTGCAGGAATGGTGGGATGTAATGGAGTATCAGGGGCAGGCAAGTTATGTGTTCTTCAAAAAATTGCAAAACTTAAAACATTTTCTGAAGTTATGGAGCCAGCAGGAATTTGGTTCTTGTAAAAGACAGAAGAAGGAGTTGACATAGAAGATTGCAGCTTTTGATTTAATGGAGGAGACAAATCCACTGAATGAGGTCCAGTTTCAAGAGAGAATTGATTGTTGTTTAAAGCTGAAGAACATTAAAGCTCAGGAGGCTAGGAAGTGGTTTATTAGAGCTAAGCAGAATGATTTTATGTGGGGAGATTCAAATACTGGATATTTCCATAGAATTGCAAGTGCAAGGAGAAAGAGAAACACAATTGCAAAATTAGAAATTGATGGGGAGGAATGCTTTGATCAAGAAGTCATTAAATTGGAGATGAGAAGTTATTACTCAAATTTGTTTGCTGAACAAAATGATTTTTCTTTTTCTCTTGATAACTTGGACTTTCCTTGTTTGAATGAGGTAGAAAAGGATTGTATGGAGAAGGAGTTTTCAGAAGAGGAAGTTTATGCAGTTATTAAGCACTTTGGCACAAATAAGTCTCCAGGTCCAGATGGATTCTCAATGGAGTTTATAAAACTTGCTGGCACATAATCAAGAAGGATTTCATGAAGCTTATGGAGGAATTTTACAGGTATGGGAGTTTGGATTGGAGATTAAATTGTTCTTTTTTGTCTTTAATTTCAAAAAAAAAAAGAATATTCTTGTGCTCCAAAGGATTTCAGACCCTTAAGTTTGTTAGGCAGTGCTTATAAGATTCTTTCTAAAGTACTTGCTAATAGACTTAAAACTGTGATGCCTAAATTGATTTCTGATTTTCAAGGAGCATTTATTAAGAGCAGGCAGATTTTGGATGGGGTGTTGATTGCAAGTGAATGTATAGATAGCAGATTGAAGAAAAAGAAGCCTGGAGTCTTGTGCAAAGTTGATATGGAGAACGCTTTTGATCACATTAAGTGGAAGACTTTAATTTGCATTCTGGAGAAACATGGGTTTGGCAGGAGATGGATTTCATGGATCAAATGGTGTATTTATTCAACTAATATTTCTGTGTTAGTTAATGGGAGCTCAACTGAGATATTTAAGCCCTCAAAAGGTTTGAGGCAAGGTGATTCATTATCACCATTCTTATTTTTGTTAGTGGTGGAAGTGTTATCCAAGTTAGTGAATGATGTTGTTAACATGGGACAGATTCATGGGTTCCAAGTAATGGAGGAAGGTTTGGTGATTTCTCACTTACAGTTTGCAGATGATACTCTGCTATTTATCAATGCAGATGTGGAGGAGATGAGGAAGCTACTTATTATTCTGAACACTGTTGAAATGCTCGCATGGTTGAAGTTAAATTTGGAGAAAAGTTCTTTGATCAGTATTGGTGCTGATGAGATTATTCAAGAGTTAGCACTGGAGTTAGGATGTAAAGTGGAACAGCT
Source organism: Papaver somniferum (assembly GCF_003573695.1). NCBI lineage: Eukaryota > Viridiplantae > Streptophyta > Magnoliopsida > Ranunculales > Papaveraceae > Papaver > Papaver somniferum. The sequence continues at coordinate 63,186,320 of NC_039360.1, read as the reverse complement.
TCCTATAAAATACTTGGGATTACTATTAGGAGCTACTTCTAGAAATGTCTCAATTTGGGAGGAGGTGGTTCAGAGAATGCAGGAGAAACTGACAACTTGGAATAAGAAATATTTCAACAAAGCAGGGAGGTTGGTTTTGATAAGGAGTTGTCTGGCTAGTTTTCCCATTTACTTTTTATCTCTTATACATATGCCAGCAAGTATTGAATTGAAGCTTACTCAGTTAATGAGGAATTTTCTTTGGGATGCAAAAGAAGACAAGAGGAAAATGTGTTTGGTTGGTTGGCCAAAAATTTAAGATTGACTAGTAAGACTTTGAAGGCAAAATGGGTGTGGAGATATGCTAAGAAGAAGAAAGCTCTTTGGAGAAGGATAGTGCAGCAAAAGTTCAAAAATAATTGTGAAAGTTTGACGCCAAGTGATGATGCAAAACCTCAAGAAAGGGGGTTATGGAAGAATATCTTGAAATTTGCTGTGTTTTTGAATGATGCTTTATCTTTTAAACTGGGAAATGGAAAGTCCATTAGATTTTGGGTGGATAAATGGACTTCAAATGTCCATTAAAAAGACAGATTCCCAGACATTTATAAGGTTGTCAGTAACAAGAATGCTACCATTGCTGAAATGGTGAATGAAGGAAGATTACAGTGTTTCTCAAGAAGAAGACTGAATACACAAGAGCAACTGCAGTGGGATAGCCTTTGTAATGAATTAGGGCATGTTCCAGATTTTTCAGAAGCAGAAGATGAGCTGTTGATGGAAAGTGAATTTTCAGTGCAAGAGTGTTACAATATGCAGTTGGAGGATAGATCTGTGTGTTGCTTTGAGAAATTTCTTTGGAACAAGAATATACCTTCTAAAGTGAGCTTCATGTTGTGGACTAATTTTCACAATTCTCTACCAACATTAACAATGTTGAGTCATAGAGGTGTGAATGTGCAGAGCAAGTTATGTGTATACTGTCAACAAGTGGATGAAACTGCAGATCATATTTTTCTGCACTGCCCTTATGTTGTTCAGGTTTGGAACTTCTTTGTGAAGACTTTTAGGGTGTCTTGGACATTCCATACTACTGTTTTGAATCATTTTGAGGCTTGGAGGATGAATGAATTACAAGGAAAGTGCAGGAAGCTTTGGTGGTTGGTGAACTATGCAATTCTATGGCACCTGTGGAAGGAAAGAAGTTCAAGAGTATTTGGTGGTAGACACAAATTGGTTGATGAGACAATTTTGCTCATTCATAACACTATTATTTTGTGGTGTTTTGAGAATGAGGTTTTTAGAGGATTCACTGTGAATCAAATTCTTTTTCATTGGGACACTGTTATTCACATGTAATATATGTGATTAACTTTGTACTGGCCTTGTAAGTATTATTTCCTTTAATATAACCTTTTCTTCTTAAAAAAAAACTCTCCCACGAAGAAAAAATCCTAATCCTAATCTCTTCCAAATGAAATTTCAAACTCCAAACACAGATCTGGGAATCAAACAAACAATTGATTGGACTTGATTCGACTTGATTCGTAATCATCATACGACGATACTTTTCTTTTTCAAGATACTCAATCTAGGGGAAAACTTGATGAGATTCAATTTCAACATTGAAGAGTTCATCGTTGAAAGCGATTGGAAAGATAAGTATAACCTATTCTTATCATTTAGTTTGATCTCAACTATTAATTTATGAATCGATTTCAGAATTTTATGTAGGATTTCGAAAACCTAAATATTTAGGTTTCATTTTTTTTCCTTGCTTAATTTGAAGATATTTGTATTTCATTGATATCATGTACTTTGAGTAATTGTGTGGTTCTTTTGATAATGGGAAATTTCGGATGTAGATTTGAATGAAATGTTGTTTCTTTGTGTTTGATTGATTTTATGAGCTTGGGGGTAAGAGGTTTATTTTTCATTTTGCCTTTGAAAATACTGAAATCTGGTAGAAATTCTAGAACAAAATTTGGCAGAATGGAGTGGTGCTTGTGATTCATGCAGCTTGGATAAATGCGGATTTTTTTGTTAAATTGGAAATTTTGGGTTTACAAAACGAGTCAATAGGTTTTATTAGTAGTTTCAATTGCTTCAGATAGAGCATCCACTATAGTTTGTATTTTAAACGAGATAGGTTCCCTTGAGCTGCCAAGAATATCCATGCATTATTTCTCATTATTAGGCCAAATGCAGCAAGATCACTTTTTTATTTATAAAATGTGTCTTGATTACTTTATATGCCAATTAGTAGAGGTTTAATCCACTTTGCATCAGTCATGAACACCGGGAATTCTAGGTGTGTGATTATTAATTAATGCACGAGTATAAGGGTTCAATTATCTTGATAGGTTTTTTCTTGTAGCATGAGACCGATTTATGTTTGTTTATAATTAATTCCCTTGTGAGTGCGGCATTAGCGAACATTGAATTAATGAATAAATTGCAGGTCTTTGATGTCAGTCCTTCATGTCTTTTTGGTTGTTCCATGATGAATTAGTACGAAGGCTTTGTGAGTCCAGATTGTATTTGTGTTATTTTTTCAGCGTGTTTAGTGTATTATGAGTGTAAGACTATTCTATATCAACGTCCTTGGTTTTTTAGAGCAAGTGGTCTCCGGATGTATGTACTTTTGTTACCTGATTGGAGAAACGATTCTAATACTCTTGTCACTTGTCAGATGAATTTACAAGTGTTTTCCTAGCTACCTGTTTATGACTAGGTTAATACATCAAATGTTTTTTTTTCCTTAACATCTTTGAGTTTCCATCTTTTGTTTTTGAACACTTGTCATTTCAAATACTTATTTTATTAGTTGGTGCACATTTTTTTTGAGTTATTAATCTGTACATATTTATCAAATGTTAAAGAAACCACTACTCCAAGTTCTCATCTCAATATACACATACTTTAAACACTTACTTTACTAGTTTGTGCACATTTTGTTTTTGAATTATCAATGTGTACATATTTGTACACATGTTGATTATTTAGGTGTACATAGTTTTACACGTGTTATTCATTTTGAAATCTAAGAAATTAGGGGAAGCACTAATGTGTACGTTATATTATTTAGGTGTACATAGTTGTCCACGTGTTGAAAATTTAGGTGTATATAGTTGTATTTGTAATATAAACCAAAAATTAGGGAAATCACTAATGTGTATAATTGTTGAATTTTTTTATAAGTGTGTACATAGTTGTACACCATTGTGCTATCTCAATAATACATGCATGTTTTGTGGTATACATGTTGTGCTATCTCAATAATATATACACGTTTTGTAGTATAAATGTTGGATTTATGTAGGTGTGTACATTGTTGTACACCATTGTGTTCTCTCATGATTTTATGGCCTTGGATTTGGTTGATTTTTATAGGTGTATACATAGTTTGTACACCACTGTATAATCTCAATAAAATATATGACTTGTTTTGCTGGTATGAATGTTGGATTTGTTAGATTTTTTTCATCCATTGTGCGCTACCTCAATAATATATGCATGTTTTAGGTATAAATGATGGATTTTTTGTAAGTGCGTACATAGTTGTACATCATTGTGCTCTTTCACTATTTTATGGTCTCTTCCTGGGTATGTATGTTGGATTTATTAGGTTTTTGTAGGTGTGTACATAGTTGTACACCATTGTACAATCCCAATAATATATATGACTTGTTTTGTAGGTATGGATGTTGGATTTTTTTTATTGGTGTATACATAGTTATACACCACTATGCTATGTCAATAGTATATGCATGTTTTGTAGGTATAGATGATGGATTTTTGTAAGCGTGTATACTATTACTGCTGCTCTCTTTTCTGATATTCCATAGTAGCATAACATAAACATTGAGGAGAGTTTTTGTAAGTGATATGGTGCCATTTCACATTGGGATTTTCTGACCGTCGGGGCATCTGATGACATTTGTTCTAAGGTTTGTTGATTTTTTTTATGCTCGGTGAATCATTTAGGAGTGAAATCATGTGATGCAGCGGTCGAGGTTCTTTTTACTTTTTTAAGAATTCGAATAGTTATTACATGATTTTGTTTCCAAGTGTGATGTTGAAGATTTTAAGCTGGGTGAAAATTATTGCAGTTAGGGATTGGTAAAGAGAAAGCTGCAGACATTACTCAAGATGTACAACAAACGGCATGGAAAATTATTAATCTAGGTGAGTTTATCTTCTTTCTTTTTTTCGTAATTAGGGTGTACGAAGTTACGCAGATATGAGAAAATGACACATAGATGGTTATGGAAAGTCCTAATAGTATTTTCGCTTACATTTTTTTTGTGTGGATACCAAAATGGTTGTCGTGTTGTTGGTGATAGTAACCTGGGTCACAGGGTTTATACACATGTTGATTCTTAATGTGTATATAGTTGTAGCTTGTTGATTGTTAATGTGTACATAGTTGTACACCTGTTGATTCTTAATGTGTACATAATTGTACAATGTAGATTGTTGATGTGTAAATAGTTGCACCTTTGGCATCAATTTTTTTTTCTTTTCGTTTTATGCATCTAATTTAGAGACTCACAAGCTCAAAATGGTAGAGTACCCAAGCCTATCACAAGGTTTGTGGGGGTTGATGGTTCAAATCCATCTGAGTTTTCATGTTACGTTTATACAACAGGTAGTTGTGTGCATACTACTGCACCTGTATAAATCCAATGAAATAGTTTAGTTTGTAGGAGAATATAATTGTTTGTTCCATGCTTTGTGTGGGTGTAAATATATGTGCACCAATGTATTTTCAATGAAATATAGGTCGATGTGTGGTTATGAATGGTCGATTTAATATATGAATGTTTTGTAGGATGTGCATATTGGTGCATATGTGTAATTCCAGTAAAAAAGTAGGTTTGTGTGTGGTTATGAATAAAGAGTTTCATAAATGTTTTACAAGGTTGTACATACCAGTGTAATTTCCATGAAAAAGTAGGTCTGAGAGTGGATATGAATGACTAATTCATGCAGGTTTTTTAGGCATGGACAAAGTGGTGCACATGTAAAACACTGACTGCATAAACTTTTGAATTTTCGTGCAGGTGCACTTTTTTGTACACATCAAATAATGAAGTGAAAATTATTTTTTTTTAAATGTAAAAATCATATAGTCATGTGGGTACTCTTTTTGTAGCTATCGGAAAGAGCTTTCCGAATATATAAAGTTTATAAATTTTGGACGAGTGGTTCGAAAGATAAATCGTTTTTAAATTATTTTTATATTTTTAAAAATTGGTGACGCCATCATGAGTCACTATGGACTAAACTGAAAATATTTGGGTTAAATTGTAAATATGAAGGGTTAGTAGTGTACTTTCCATATTTCAAATAAATAAAGGACTAATTTGTACCTAGTTAAACGGGTGTGGACTAACTAATATATTTGGATGAGATTTTGGACTGAACCATATTTTTTATTTGGACTTAGATGTGACTCAACATAATCGCTGATTCAGACTCATTTGAATCAGGGGATAAAATCCCCCTGACTTATGGGACAAGTCACTAACTGACATATTTTTGAGTATGGCTAGTCACATCTGACTCAAAAAAAAACAAATATATTGAGTCAGATCCAGATGAGTCAGATGATATCAGTCAGATTTAGACAACTCGGATGAGTCAGGAAAAAACAAACAAGGTGTAACCTATAATATACGGTGCGGTGGCGTTGGTGATACTGACGGATGTTGATTGAATAAACCACTGATGCTTCAAATAAATTATTATGTTAGATATTGATTGAGTGTATTTCATTGTCTCCAATAGTTATAAAAATGATGCAAAAAAATATTAAATTTCTAGTTAGTTTTTTCTTCTTCAAAATTTGGGTAATCAGTAAATGTCTGATTTTATTCTTCTAGGCAATATCCAATTTGTGGAGGATATGTTGAGGAACTAAATGAAACTTCAAAGTACCCTTCTCGTCTATCTAGATAGTCATGCATTGCGATACGAAACTAATACCAAAAAGCACGAATAAACTAAGAATCTTTGATCAATATAAGGTGATATCAGTTAGATCCAGACGACTCAGATAAGTCAGAAGAAAAGAAAAAAAAACAATGTGTAACTTATAATATATGATGCGGTGGTATCGGTGATATCGACAGATATTGACTGATGAAACCACTGATGCTTCAAATAAATTATTGAGTGTATTTCCTTACCTCCACTTGTTATAAAAATAATGTGAAAAGACATTAAAGTTCTAGTCGACTTCCTCTTCGAAATTTGGATACTAGGAAGATGTCTAACTTTGCCCTTCTAGCTAATATCGTGTTTGTGGAGGATATGTGTAGGAACCAAATGGAACTCCAAATGATCATTCCAGTCTATCACGATAGTCATGCATTGTGACAAAAGCTGATACCTAAAGACATATATAAATTAAGAATTTTGGATCAGTATCACAAAAACACATATGATACAAAAGATACAAGTACGTTTTCGAAGATGTTAAAAATCATAATTTGAGATGACTTTTGAAATCTCAAAATTCATAATAGTTGCGCTTGTTTTAAGTTTTGTTTTTGTGTAGGTGTTAATACGATTTGAAAATTATGTTTCCAGGAGGAAGTGTTATATTGGATCTTAAGTTACGAAAAACGTACAAGAAGTATGGAAGACAAATAATATATTGAAAATCAGAAGCTGGAGAATCAAAGCAGCCTAAGAAATTATAAATAAAATACTTTCGCTTCAGAAAACTTTTTTTTTTTTTTTTAAGGTAATTTTGAATTTAATTTCTAAACAATTTTTTACTTTCCGATTTATTTAAGTCGAAAAGAACTTCTTAAGTAGTATCCAATCACACTACGAACCCAGTAGTTCTTGGTTGGGTTTCATTTAAGGTTTTCCAAGCTATCTTTAAAATTTTTGTGGAAGATGGCATAATCCTACGTAAGACATCAATTTAATTTTGCCGACACGAGTCAGTTTTCTTGATTCTCAATTTAGAAAACATTTAATAAATTAAGCTTCTATTATGCCTGTTGATTTAATTTTATTTTTGAAGATGGAGCATCACCTGAAATCTAACAATTTTGGAGTGTTTAACAACCTACGCTCCTTTTTTGTTTTTAATCTCTTTTTCCTAAAATTGCCAAGTCTCTTAACACCCAACACCAATAATTTGAATCTTTGGAACTTTGGAACTCATGTTCACTCCACGATTATAATTTCTTTTTTGTAACCTATTTCAAATGACAAGGTGACAATTAACTTGTTGCTCCATGATACCCAAACCAAGATTACATTTCTCAAGGAGACTTAAATCTAGCTGGCATAAATTTCACTAACCTTGAAACCACCGTAATAAACTCCAAAAACGCGAATAAGTAACACGAAGGTTCAATTAGAGTGTTCGACATGCAAAAATAAGTCGTAATTGGCAACAATAAAAAACAACTCTAAAAAATGCTTGTGCAACATTTATGACAAATAAATATGTGAAAATAAGATATTCTTATATATAATGGTTATATTTAAAGAACTCGTTGGGAATTGAGGTCGACGAAAGGCAAACCTACTAAGTGAAAGATTTAGTATCTGGAATTGGTCGTAATGTAATAGGCGAGTTGGCTCGGAAAAAATGAAAGATTTTTTTAATAACATTGGAGACGTGGATCATTGTTGTCAAAACCAATTTGTTTAAGTGGTGCATGAACACAAGTATTTTCGACCAATACTCGGTTAGATAACCAAATTATGAGTTATAAAGGTATAGTCGACACTATAACCCTGTAACTGCATGATATACGTTACTATATATGTTGTTTTCTTCTTCTTCTTTTTTTACAATTATCATACTCTTCTATTTAGTCCTTATCGCCTTGCTAGTCATTTTTTTAGTGATTTGGTAGATTATTTTGATCATTTTTCTTTTCTCTTTTGATGCTTTATTTTATCTAGTACATAATTGTTATTGAGGTTTCAATAATAAGACTTTTTCAAGCAGGCCTTTGACTTGTCAACAAGCGGATACGTCGTATGCAAATTCCAATGTATGAATGAGGCATGGAGTGATTATCAAAAGGACCATTTTACAAGGCATGCACTTCGAGAACATGAGATTCAACATAAAATGGAGCATAACAATATTATTCGTCTCTGAGAATCTTTCCAAGTGGATAGAACTACCATCTGCTTGGTTTTGGAATATTGTAGTGGTTAGTCTTTTATACATTAATCGTTTTGTTATTCAATGTAGGTTATGAGAAAATACATCTCGTTAAATATTTTTTCTGATGAGAACCGCTACAAATTCTTACCTGCTTTTATCGTGAAATGTTGTGCCTAGGAAATGATCTCAATTCTCTCTGTGGGTCCTGAAGGAATATCACTCAGTTCACCCGGAGCTGGAACATGCTGGTGAAATCTTCTTTTCGCTTATTTTGTTTTACCACTGAACTAACTTATATGCCAGACTTTCTTTTGGTTTTCCTTGTTCTTGACCGAGTTAACTTACATGACGTGACTCTATATCATTTTGACAAAGGTATTTTTGTAAAAAGCATGTAATGTTATGTGTACCAAAAAGAAACGAATTGTAAAACGAAACCTAATCATGGTAAACGTCATAGTTAAAACAACGACGACCGGGTGGAAATGAACTCATTGACAAACCTACTCATGTGCATTCAAAAAAAATAAGATGGCACCATAATCATTTAAAGAATATAAATATAAACATGGATCTTTCTATTTTTTAACACAAGAAGAAAGAAATAACGTCATTTGGTTTTTCATAAGTTTATTTATTTGGACACAAGAAAAATAAAAGTAAAAAAAAAAATCATACTTAGGACTGGATAAACTATTTTTTTGACGCAAAAACAGAAAACAAATAATTCATACTTGAATCTTGATAAAAAAAAATCAACATATGCAAAATAAAATTGTATTTGGTCTTGATTGATGTGTTTTTTTTGTAACAGCAAGTACATTATCCTCTAAAAACGTCATGTGACCATGTGTCGAACACTTTCTAAATTTCAATTAAAAAATAATGATAATAAGCAAAGGACTGAAAAGTTTTCTCAACCTCCTTCCGAAAGATTTAATTCATTATCAGATGACTCAAAGGTCGAATTTGCAAACCTTCAACTGCAAATAAATCATTTAATTGACGGTCAGACCAAAATCCTTGAAAATCAAAAAGTCTTGATACAGAACCAGAAGAAGCTCATCTCTGATTGCATTAAGGCCAGATATCTTTCTCGCATTGTTGATCGAAAGGTGAATGTTCTAACTCCTGAACATGGAGTTTCCACGGTCAAAAAAACCAAGGATATCAACGAAGCCTTTTATGATGGAGTCATGGAGAGGTATGAAGTTATCAAAGAAGTCCGAACTTATTTTGTATATGAAACTTCTTATGAGAATTTCTTTTTTTGTTTAAGAAGGATAATTAGGGTTCAGTACTGCAAATATTGTGATTACACATAGGTATTTCCAACGATTTTCATCTTGCAATATTTTAGATTTATTTATTTAAATTCTAATTTATTTGGAAGATGATCTTGCAGTATTTAATCTTATTGTTCTATATATTGCAAATGTCTTATGAGATATATATGTGTTTACATTCGTGAACTGTGCTTATCTCATATATGCTTAAAAGTTAAGTCTATTATGTCTTTATGCAAATATTGATAAAAGATAGAATGAACTTGTTGAGAATTTCCGCAGTATTTATCTTTCCCTGATCCATATTTTTTGTGAAATTATTGTATGGCTCCGTAAGTTTTCTTATGTTGAGTGATTTCCGGCAAAATTAGTTAATAAAACCTTCTTGTGGTTAATTTAATCGAGTTTACTGGATACGAATCCATGTGATTTGTTAACGTCCAAAGAAATCCTTCTTTTCTTGTAAAAGTAAAGTCATTCATGTTGTTATCTTGGTAGTGACATCAAATGGGGAAGAGTTCTTAAATGAACTTGTGCTTAATTGCCATATCTTTGTGGGGAGAGGGTTGTGGAATTTTGTAGGAGTTAACTTGTATATTCATAAACTTCTTGATGAATACACTAAGTTTCGACTATGTGAAATCATCGAAACAAAGTTGATATGTTCTCTTTTAGTCATGAATTATCTTTTGAGAATTCATTATGATCTCATAGTTTTCGTACCTTTGCCAATTTATATTGACAAAAAGGGGGAGAATTATTTGGTAGTTCACACTAAATACATATGGTTTACGGATCATTATGTAAGGGGGAGTGGTTTCATTATAGAATGGAAGTATTGACTAAGGGGGAATGATACATATCACCATAGTATTATATAAAAGTTGTGATGCAATTGAACTTTGATTCTATATAATAACACTATGACACTGTATAACAATGTTTGAGAACCTTCGTTTTCACATTGTTATGGTACTGATCTTCAACGACAATGATACTGAGTTGAACACATTCACAATCGATGGAGAACTTGAAGTAACGAAGAATTCAAGGACGTTGAAGATCCAAGAAAATCAAGCATGATGGATCAAAAGCTACAAAGTTTATTTATTTTGTAATCCGTATGTATTGATAGTTTTGTCACTAAAATTGAAAAAGAGAGAAATTGTGAGAGCACTATTCTGTCGAACTTGCAAGCGTTGATATCTCAAGCTTGTTTGTCAAGTTTAGTTGATCAAAACTATATACTTGATTTTTAGTCTACTTATAGTTATGTCTTGGATTAGGATAGGACTGCGTAGGTGATCTATAGACTTCACGGCATTCACCAATTGAAGAAGAGGATCTACTGAAGAGCTTAGAGGAACTTTATTAACAAAAGGTATGTGGAGACTAAAACTTATATATCACTCAAAAGTCTATTTTATTTTATCTTCTAATGAGACTAAGTTGTATAGATATATAGACTTTTACATTATACACATTTTATATTTCGAGCCTAGTTTATCTCACTTATCTATTTCTCGAAATATGTGTTGGAAGCTTTTAGCTTTAGCTAAGTTCATCGCATTCTTGACGAGTTTAGTTGGAGACAATTTATTTCTTGGAAACTAAGTATTAAGTCAAAGATGATCATGTGAAAATTACCTTGAACATCTTATATGATTTGTGTAAGATAATCATTTGATGTCAACTTGGGAAGTTTCGTATTGATCGATTAATCACTTGAGAATTACTTGAAGCTAGTGGTATGTGTAATATTATTATTGTTGTCTTACAAGGATGTTTCGATGATTAAATGAGAGTTCTATAACGACTACCATGTTTGTATATATTATAGGTTGTGTACTTTGTATACCAACTATGTAAGTCTAGTTCAGGTCCGGAACTATTGTTTGCGAAGCTTGTTTGGGAACTGGTTTACCTGAAAAGGTCGAAGATATTGTTCGCGTACCATGTTTGCGAACGGGCTAGACAAGGCCGAGTCCGGAGCTGGTGTTCGCGTACCTTGTTTGCGAACGGCTGAACAAAGCCAAAGTCTGAAACTCTTGTTCGTGTACTCAGTTTGCGAACAAAGTGGTTCAGTTATAAAATCGGTAAAGTGTGATTTTCATACTCATGAACTCAGGTTCGTTTGCGAGCTAAAGTCCCTGGAACTTTAATGTATTAAGGTATGTGAACTAGTTTTACAAACCATGGCATTATGTTCATGAACTGGTTCTTGTATAAGTATTTTGTACAATTACAAACCAAACCGATTTTGTTTCAAATGGTTCATATACATATTCCTATAAGAGGATGAACATTTGAACAACTCTCTTGAAATATATTTAGATTCATTTGATTATCTATCATGATTGATTGATCATCATATTTGATATAGAAGTGTTAGATGAATATGGCTAAGTGATATGTGTTAATATGGCTAATTTCGGTTAACTATTATTGAGCCACCTGGTTACACATGTTCGGATACGGTTCATCCATATCTAAATATAAGTATATCTTAATTGTGTATACTAATACAATCTAACGGTGGAGGAGTTCATCTAACGGTGAATATTAAATGCATTGTTATTAAGCTATCTTAGCTTTGATTGTAAGCAACCCTGATTTGAAAGGCTATATGATGGACATGATTATGTGTCTATTTTGATCTCAATTATATGTATTGTTAGTGCTCGATGTTGTACTTATTTGGTTATTTTATGTTTCTGTAGGTGTTTTTGGAGAAATAAGCTTTTGCGGTGAAATTGGCTCGAAAAGTGGTTGTTACGCTCTTGGGAGAAAATTACTAAAGGCACCCCTTAATTGGATAAGGGACACCTCATTGCTAAGGGGAATCCTAGGGCCTTTACTATCGGCACCCCATGAATGGTTAGGGGGACACCCTTTTCTTCTTCGTTCAAAAGTTATTTTGGCGGGAAGCTGGACTTTCAAACTATCGAAATTTCTGAATTTGGTTTGATGGAGATTTGATTGGGTTTTCTTGTGGATCTGAATTGGTTTGGGCTTGGTTTATCAAAACAGGAATAGTGAAAACTACAGACAAACCCATTTTTCAGATTTGTTCCACTATGAAACCCACGGCCATAAAAACTCACGAGTGCACCCATTTTCTATGAAAAATATCTCCCAAACCCATAATTTATAAAATTCTGTTTCGGGTCTTTTTTTTCTTCTTCTTCATCTTCAATTCCTTTTCTTCTTCCTCTCCACTATACCGTGAATACCCGATGAGTAAACTTATCCATCGACAAAACCCTAGAAATCAAATTAGTCGATATGTATAGTTAGTCCTGCACTGTCTGAAACCAAGAGAAGAATGGCGGCACCTAAAACTCAGAAAAGGGAGAGGTTCATGGGGTTGTGGGAATTGATTTCGAATTTAAGATTGAGAACATATGGGTTAGAATCAGATCGAGAAAAAAATGATGTTATTCTCTAATCATGTGCTGAGAATACCTTTGTGTATGCTGGTCGTGGTAAGGAATTATTCTTCTGTTGTTTCGTAGAAAAAAGAATATTTAAACCCATCTGTAACAAATGGTATGCATCCATTTTTGACTCTTCTTAATTTTTAGCATTTTAGATCTGAGAACTTCTGTTCCTAATCTCACAAAAAATTCACATCCTAAGACTTTTAGGGTTTTTATTTGTTTTTGATTATTTCAATTATGTTAGATGTGAGTAATATATTTGACTCTTCTTCTTTACAAATTACTAGATCCCCTGATTTCCCGTTCTTCGTCTTCTTCACTTTGAAATTTCTCAAATTTAGTATGGGTTCTTAATTGAATTTTGCTAAAAGAGGTGGAGGACCCATAAAACTTACTACTCGAAAATATAAAGGGAAAAGAGATTTTGGTTCCATTTGTACAAATGAAAAGTAGCCATTAAAAAGGGGAACTCAGGGGAGTGCAATAAGTATCTTGTACGTGTTTGGTAAAATATATAGTGCCAGTAATGTTAGCATCTATACATGGAATGAGCTAATGAAAACTAGTGCTAGTTTTTTTTTTAAAGCATAAAACTAGTGCAAGTGGTGTCATTACCTGATGCTAATGCCTAGTGCTAATGAAAACTATTTCCACTCAAGTGACGGTGATTGAGTTAGTGATTCATAGTGGCAGTGGAGCTATGAGATGGAGCACTGACGTATTAAGTTCCTTGTTTTGTGCAGCAGCTGCAAATACATTTCAATCCAAAATCACCTTAACAAGAAGGATTACAAATGATTAAGTAAATAACTTGGAAGTGTTTATAAAAATGGATGCATAATCTATTATGCATCTACAAAATTTGCTGCATAACTTGTTATGCAGTCCAGAAAACGGTTCCATAACACATTATGCATACTATTAAAACCAACAAAAACAAAGACTGCATAACTTGTGATGCACCTACAATAATATATGCATAACATGTTATGCAATCGTGAAAATGGATGTATAACCTGTTATGCATCCGAAAATATGACTGCATAATGCATTATGCATCGAGAAAATTGTTGCACAATCTTTTATGCATCGATAAAATAGATGCATAACCTGATATGCATCCGTAAATATGGATGCATAGTGCATTATGTATCAATTTTTTATGTACGCACTAAAATCAACCAAAACAATGGTTACATAACTTGTTATAAATGCATAACTTTGTTATCCAAATGCATAATTTGTTATGCAGAGGAGAAAATGCTTGCATAATTCGTTACATAACTTGTTATAATGCATCTGCAGAATGTGTTATGCATCTTTTTTGATGGCTGCATAATAGTTATGTATTAAGTTTTCGAAAATTTTGCCTAAAATGATGATCACCTCCGATTTTTTCGTGAAAAACAAAAATTTGATATTCTTGTTTGTACTCGTTACATAGCTCTCTTAAAAAGATTTCCAACAATATAAAATTTGTAAAATTTCAAGGCGCGGATTTTTAGATATGTTATATCCAAGTTGCGTTGCCAATTATACCCCTGATGCATAACCCGTCATGCGGATGCATAATCCGTCATGCAAACATTTTTAATAATTTCATATAATTATGGGTGTCACGGAAATAACTATGGGTGTCACGGTACCTAAAGTCAATTGTGGGTCTGACAATGAAAATATTATTTTTTTTGGGCCTGCGCCTAATTTTCCCACAGGAATATCATATGTATTGGGTCGACAAAAGAGGGAGATCTCCATATATATCGACGACACAGGAAAGTAAGAATACTTCAGATTTTGTTTAAACTGGGAAGATATGTGAAGTAATGGGCAAGGATATTCTGGGAGATTTGGATCAGTTATTCTTCGGTGCAACAAAACAGGGAAGATAACTACCTATATTCGTAAATAAAGGAAGATTTTATCTCTTTCTACAAAACAGAGCTGTGAGTGATTCTCGGGATATTTGCCGAGTTATTGTGTAAGTTATGCACGGTTAAGGGAAATATATTCTCTAGTTAGTATTTTGTTTGATTAGAAAGAGATTTAAATAACTCAGGTTCTGTTTTCTACGCGGGGAAGAAAATGAATGAAGAAAAATAAGCCGAGACGTGAGAGAAAAGAAAGGGAAGGTTACCTCGAGTATTTTGGCCGCTGTTTGATATAAATAAGGTGGCTGGGAGGTCACAAAAGGGTTGTCGAGAGTTGGGGGTGGTTTCTGTGAAGAGGAGAGAAGGTTACATAGCCGATAAGAAGAAGTGTAGAGAATCATCTTTGCTACTGTAGAAGAAAAGAAGACAAAGAACATTAGACAGTTGCGTTCAGTCGCTAATCCAGAGGTCTGTCACAGGAACTGTAGTTTTTAACGGTGCTTGCTACAGACTTTCTGCCACTATCAGCAGTTTTATTATAAACGTTGCACGATTATAAACGTTGCAGTTGATCTGCTTAATCTTTTCCTATATTTCTTCAATACAAACACCTTTTTGAGTTATGAATTATTATTTTGAGCGAGTGTTTGACATCATGAGCTAAACCCCATCACTGGGATAATGGAGGAAGCCATTTTCCTTCATTGTGGTAATTCTATTAATTCTTTATATGACTTTTTGCATTAAAATTGAATTGATTTATGATTTCTATCGAATGGTTGTGATTTCAATTGATGGGTCATGCTTAGCTTAAGTGTTTCGATGTATCACGCTTTAGATATACAGTAATTAATTTCAGGATCTACCTAGGCAAATAATCAGAGTCAATCCACCTTTCTAATACGAGCTATAATTGCGTAAAATTGATTTGTGAACCACATGAGTATCAAATTTGGTGAAATCCTAATTCCCAGTATCTCTTGCTATTTGTGACAACCTTGTGTATATATTTTCCTAGTGTTTTCTATTTTTAAGTCTTAAATCAAACCTCAACGAGTCCGAACAACGAACTTTATTTACCACTGTAAAAATTACATAGATGCCGCCGACGCGGACTTGTTTTTAGGTTAGGTATTAGATTTTATTCTTTAGGTTTATTTATTTTATTTCTTGTTAAAATTTTATTTTAAGATTAAAATCATACAAAGCTCTTGGTTGGTAACCTAGCAACAAGCTGGGCTCCAACTCCTCTTTGAATAACAATGCCTAATGTATGAAAAATAAAACTACCCAAGCCACTACTAGCGTCGTTGCTAACCAAACAATTTTTTAGACGCTTGAAAAAACACAAAGTATCTTCACCGAGTTCTCCTAAAGTAGAGAAATCTAAGACACCCAACCAATAGCCGTGTGAGACACACTTGTCAAGGTATTTAGTACGTTTTCGTGAAACAACAGTAGAAATAGTCTTCCCTGGGACGAAAGAGCGAACACCTTCACCGGTGAAAGACGAGACACCTGTAACATCCATACAAACATCTTGACCATTCTCCTAGTTGAAAACAAGGATATCATCTGGCCCCAAGTCTCTGTCAATATCATCTGTCAGAAAACCAAGATAAACTTCCTTGCGCGCAGGCACTTCAGCTTTGTGACAAATGTCAGCAATAACATCATGAACAACATCATGTCGAAACTTAATTCCAACATCCTTAGCATAGTGAAGCGCGTGATCCCCAAAAATTTCCATAGATCTGTTACAACTTGAGCATAAACTATTTTCAACAAATAATGGGATACCAAGTCGATAGCAAAGCACAACTCTGAATTGTCTTGGTCTGAGGCACTGATTAAGCCCACTAATAGGTACAACAAGTAAATAATCTTGTCCATGCTTGACACTATTACACTTCCACAAAATAGAGTCTCTTGCAGACAAAGAAAATTGGTTTGGGACTTGCTTCTTAACGGCATCGAAATAGGTAACTGCCAGGGAGTGCATGGAAGGGGGGCAGTATCATCGATACAGTAAGAAGGAGGTAATCCACATACCTGAATAAAATTCTGAAGAGACAACTGATAATCAGATCCTTTATCTGTTGAGAATAAATTACCAAGGATCACCTTTTGCACTGAAGCAGTCTGGCTCTGAGAAGCAAGATAACAGTAGGCACGGGTGTCCGCCATGGTATAAATACCAAGTCCACCATCTTTCATAGGCAAGGTAGCTAATATCTGTTGTAAAGTACCAAAACCCGCACCATCATCAGTAATTAGGAGTCTCAAATACTTAAGCAAATGATCATCGAAAAGATCAGTGGATGGTTGCAGGGCTGCAGGATTGGTAGTATGCATTGCAAAATATAATCTAGACACGCCAGTGCAATTGTGAAGTAATAGCATCTCACTTTGAGGATCCTTGAGTTTTTTTATTACGGTCATTAATTGAACAGTCTTATGAACCCTACTCAACATCATATCGCTAATAAAGTCCAAATCCAAACTCACAGGTCCACCCAAAAGCTTAACACCATTAGAGGGTCTACCAATGTCAGGAGGGAAAACACCATCAGTTGTGCTCCTGGGATCAACGGAAGGCCAAAAGACTTCTGTTTTCTTTATATTGAGGTGTAAACCCCTGCTTGGTCCTTCTATTTACTTTTGTTATATTTTACTTTGGGTATTTTTATTTTTGGTTTGCAGGTTTTGCTTGAAGCTAAAAGTGGAAAGTTTGCCTAAAAAGTACAAAAAATCTGAGATTTTTATTTATTTTTGTTAGTTTTTATTTTCTTTATTTTTGGACTTGTATATATTGTTTGTTATTTTATTTTTGTATTTTATTTATATACAAAAAATACAATGAACTAGAAAAATACCAAAAAAAACTCTCTCTCTTGAAACCCTAACAGAAATAACAGAGAACCACCGTCGCTGCCCTCTTCTTACTCAGATTTAGTCCATTAGGGATTAGATCTGAGTAAGAATCCTTCTGTATTTCACCTCTTGTTTCTTTAGCATTAATCTTGCAAGTTTAATTCGCTTTTTATTGGGTTTTTCCCCCTTATCAAAACCCTAAATCAAAAATCCTCCATGAATATCTGCAACTTCTGTAGCTAAACTTGAATTCCGCCGTCCCTTGAGATGTTGTAGGTTATATTAGCTATTAGATGAGTGGTTTCGTTGTGTTTCCGCCCCAATTTTTTTGATGGATTGGTTACAATTTTCCTGATTTGGTTTTCTTCTGGAGATATCTTGTTGGGACTTTGCTGATGATATTCAAGTCTCTCCAGCGTATTTCCTCTTCTGCAACATCCTAATCCTAGGTCTGCTTCTTCAGGTATCATTGTTCAACCCATTGATGGTTTTTCTTCTAACACAAAATCTGAAATATTATTTGAGAAACCATTTTCTTCTTGATGGGGGGAGTAGATCTGTTATTCTGGTATTCCTATTGATTATTTCAAAGCTGTCATATCCATCTTGATGTTGGTTGTAACCCCTCGACAAATATTTAAAAACCCCACCTAATTTTTTTATTATCAAACATTTGATTACCAGTCAGAAGCTTCCGTTTTCATCCTTTCATGTTTAACCCTTGTTATAAAAACCTAGGTTCTTTTTTGTTTTTCTGTTTTACCTTTCTTTAGTTTTGTTGTTATCCTTGTTTTTTGTCCTTGTCTTGGACTAGTGTGGTTTCCGGTTTTGTGGTCTCGTATGCCTCTCTTTGATTTTGTTCTCTGTATTTGTAAGGCAAGTTTTTCTGTTGCCGTGTTCAGCTACCTTGATTTATTTCCAGAAAGTTCGTGTTGTTTTGATTTTGAGGCATGTTTTAGTTTAGTTTCTTCTCCAGAAAGTTCGTGTTGTTTTAATTTAGTTTCTTCTCCCCGTTGGGTTTGTGGGTCAACATATTTTCTGTAAAGTAGCTTAGCGTGTTTTTGGAGTTGTGTCTGGTAACATCTTAAAGGTTCAAAAGATGCAACCGTATTTCACCTTCACTGATCTTCGGCTACCTAGGAGGGACTTTGAAATATCTTTATTCATCCTTCTTACAGAACAAAATGTTTCTATTAATGTTATTAAGGGCCTGCCAACATAAACAGATCTTTTAACCATCAATACCCATATCCAGTGTACCCCATATTCATTTGAACATTATTGAGATTGGCTTGCTCGTCGGATCTCACGATTAAGCTTCAACTAGAGCGTTTTCCATCACTTTTGAAACATGATCAAAAAGAACTCCAATAGAAGATCTTGAGTTCTATTTCCACCACTCTTAACTTTGTAGCTCTGTAACTTATTAGCATCTCTTCTCGGGGCGGTGGATTCTACACCTTTGCAGTGTTCTTTGGTTTTATCTAAGGGTTCGTTTATTTGTTTAATTAGTTCTTTAATTTTCCTGTAATTTGTCGTTCGGCGTTGTATTTCGTTTCCTAGTTCAAGGTGTACTAGTAATTGTAGTGTCTGTATTACTTTTTAAGCTCTCATAGTTTAAGAAGCATAAGTTGTATTTTGCAAGCTCTTTATTACTTTCTGTAAGTGCTATCTTATAAAGCACTTTTTTTTCTTAGTTGTAAGTGCTACCTTCAAGGGACTCTACTTAGTCATGTTTATCTTAACAGTCTCTAGTATGGTTTCCAGTAACATTATCAGCAATAGTATCATATGTCTTCTCTGGGAATCATCAAGACGAACAAAAAGGAGATAGACAGTTATCATCCGGCGGTGCACATCAGCATATGGACGTGACTGCATGACCACCATATTCAATCAAACAAATCGAGCACCTCTACCATTAACTAAGTTCTTATGGACTCTGTTATGTCCATCAAAAGTATAACTTTTCTTGTGGAAAGCATTGAACGACTCCAACATCTCCCCTCGATACAATTGTGATTCGAAGATCGCTGCTCAAGCTGTGCTCCATCGCTTTGCTTTTTTAGATTCATGGCATATCATTCCAAATGTAACTGATGAATCCTTGGGTATATATACCCTAGTGTAACAGTCCTTTAAGTAGTTTATAAATGCATGCTTCAAAAAAAAAACGCGTGCACACACCAAATGCATCATCATACTACCGAGTTTAGGAAAACTTGTGGATTAGTAAGTTGAACCCGTGCCTTGGGCCTTATGGGAGTTACCAGCTGAAAATCCACAAACCTCAGCCTTGTACCTTTGGGTATATTTTGCTATGGTAACCTGAGCTTACCAATTTTAGTTAACCTTGCATTTGCACGTGCACAATAGAATGTCGAACTGGTATTGTAATAGTCGATACAATGATTATTCGACTGAGAAGCATGGAAATTATTCTATAGTGTGAATAACCATAGCATGGACATTATATTTTTCATTTGCCCATTCATAACCATAGTGTGAATAGTGGTTGGGAACATCAACCTTTTGAAGGTTATGGTTCATACCATGGTGAGCCCAATTACTATCCTCACGCGCATCGGTCATACGAGCAAGAAGACTATAGCAATAGTTCCCCGTCTTTGGAAAATACAATCAAAATTTTGAAAAGCAGTCCTTTTTATGATCCTTCTGTTCCTCTTCCTCCTTTAGAATACTCCCTCAGGAAATTAGAGGAGTCGACACGTAAGGTAGCTGAGATGAACAACTTAGTTATTGATGAAAGAATAAGTAAACTTTCTATAGAGGAATGCTTCAAGCTGATGGCTGATACGAATGAAATACTTGCTCAAAATAATCTTAATTTCCAATATAGTGTTTCCAATAATACCCTTGAAAATGAGGATAGTTATTTTCATAATCAAGATGACGAGGATAGAATTGGTAACACTAGTTTAGATGAGGTTCGAACATTTTCATGTTATTATAATGATGATTATGACGAGGATATTGTTGATGAAGAATATGAATTACGTAAGCATAGTGATCAGGAATTTGAGCTTTATCATGATAATGTTATTTCTAGTTTAAATCCAAATAATTTTAATGATTATTCACCTATTCAAAAGGATGAGGATTTGACTAGAGATACCCCCGTTTTATACGATGTGGTATTTCCTTTTTACGAAGCCGGTGATAGTTTAGAAGAGCGGGTTTATCCTGAGAATACTGTTTTCGAGTCTAGCGGTTTAGAAACATTAGTCTTAGATAAAGAAGATATACTCGCGAAGAGTTCAAGTATGAGTGAGGATGCACCTCTCGATTATAACTTAGAAGAATCAATTGCCCATTTTCAGGAATCTGATGACCTAGAAATTAGGGAGATTGTGACTAGTCTATCTAGACACTGAAAACTCTAAGTTTGGGGGTGATTATCATTCTCCTTGTGCTTTACCGTTGACTCTTAGAAAGATCCCTCACTTGGGACTTGACATATGTGCCTCAACCATTTTACAAGATTATCTTCATATACGTTTTCCTGAACCTAGTGATGTCCATAAAGAAGTTCAGTTGTTAGAAACCCATCCTCTGGTTGATGTGGTTGACCCAGGTTATGATACCCAGATTGACTTTGTTTTCCCACCAAAAACTTTTCTTCCAATTGTGGGAACGTTTGAATTTAAAATGTGTCAATTATTGAATTTTGAGACTAAGCCTAAGTGCTTTAGGATATTAGAATCGACACATTTGCTTAAGAATGACCATCACTCTCATTGTGGTCAACTGTGTGAGTCAAACCTGATTGACTTTAAGGATCCTCAACTATTCAGGTTATTATTATGTGCTTCTAAGTTCTTATTTGAGTTTTTGCAGACTTTACAACCCGATAATTTGGATCTTACTTATGAGGAAATGCAACCCACGAAAATATTTTATTTAGATTCTTTTATAGCACCTGAACCTGAACCTTAAACAAGAAACTAGGCAAGAGTATGCTATGTTTATTCTTGGTTTGTTGTAGTTTCCTTTTGTCTGTGATAATACTTTTTAATGCAATTGACCCTCAGTTATTCTGACTATTATTATATGATTCGAGGTGATTAATTCTTTCTTATGTATGGCTGAAGACGTTAAACTTAGCACTTCTTGGGAGGTAACCCATGCTCATGCAACACGGTAATATATTTCCTTAACTATTTTGCTTCAAATGGTAACAATTTCTCCTTGTTCATGCTTTTAATTTCATATTTAGAACATTGAGGACAATGTTAGATTTAAGTTTGGGGGTATCGGAGAAACTTTTTAGTTGCATTATTACACTCCAAAGCCTAGAAATTTATGCTTATTAAGGGTGGCACTAACCAATCTAAGTGGATGGAAACATCTTGGTTGTAGAAGTTGAGGAACCAATCTGAGTGGATGGAAACATCTATATAGAGTATATTCATAAAAGCACAAAGCTCAGGTATTAGAAATAACATGGTAGTTTCGCCATATCTCGTTGAGTCTTTTTTACCTTATATTTTATTTTATTTTTAAAATATGTTTCTCTAAGTGATTTGGTGGGGCACAAGAATCGAGTTGTTACCATTGCTGGTATGAAGTAGAGTGATTGAGTTTCAAAAAGAAAAAGACCAGACCAATTGGACCAATTGGAATAAATAAAAAAATAAAATAACACTTGGATAGCAATATGTGTGTGTTCTCCTTGTCTCCGTCGCCTAAACAAGCGTGAAACGCAGGATCCACGGGAATTAACATGTAATATGATGACAAGAATCATGCGCTTGGATCCGAAAGATCCAATCATGTTGTTAAAAAAAATTGAAAATTAAAAGTTTATATTATTCAATTTAATTGACCGCTGGTTCCCTTGTATATGCCAGCTGAGTTGATCTAGAATTAGGATTGTCGACCACTGGTTCCCTTATATATGTCTGTTGTGTTGATATTAGTCATACCAGTATCGCAGTCCATTATGATAAGTTCATCTTGGCAGTGGCCTTCAGACAGATATGGGAAACACCGTTCACCTTAGTCAACATCAAAACCATCTATATTTTTCTTTATATCCATCTTCTTAATCTATCCATGTGATCTGTTGACTCCGGATATTGATGTCCATAGTGCGACTATCTGAGTAGAGCTCTATCACTTATATATGAATTTTAGTATATGAGTGCAAACTCGTGTACATCAATTATAATTTCACATCAGGGTACTTCCTCCTGTAGTCAATGAGAGTATGCCAACCAAGGAAGTTCTTTAGTGCTATTCCAAGGTTCTGCGTAGATATCTAGGGTCTGGAGTAAAGGTTTTGTGGGTATATCTCTATTTAACCCGGCCGAGACTATAACTTGGCCACTTGGGCTACTTAGGGGTTTAAAGGCTTGTTGCACACGCTAAGTGCAATCGCGATACCTGCGACAGTGTGTTAGGATTTTATTTTATTTTAGATTTTCTCGAGGACTAGCAAATAATAAGGTTGGGGGTATTTGATGTACACAATTATGTGTCTATTTTGATTTCAATTATGTGTATTGTTAGTGCTTGATTTCGTACGTATTTGGTTTTTTATGTTTTTGTAGGTGTTTTTGGAAAAATAAGCTTTTGCGGCGAAATTGGCTCGAAAAGTGGTTGTTACCCTTGTGGGAGAAAATCACTAAAGGCACCTCTTAATTGGATAAGGATCACCTCATTGCTAAGGGGCATCCTAGGGCCTTTACTATCGGCACCTCAGGAATGGTTAGGGGGACACCCTTTTCTTCTTCGATCAAAAGTTCTTTTGGCGGGAAGCTGGACTTTCAAACTTCCGAAATTTCTGAATTTGGTTTGATGGAGATTTGATCGGGGTTTCTTGTGGATCTGAATTGGTTTGGGCTTGGTTTATCAAAACAGGAATATCATGTGTATTGGGGTCGACAAAAGAGGGAGATTTCCATACATATCGAAGACACGGGAAAGTAAGAATACTTCGGATTTTGTTTAAACTGGGAAGATATGTGAAGTAATGGGCAAGGATATTCTGGGAGATTTGGATCATTTATGGTTCGGTGCAAAAAAACAGGAAGATAACTACCTATATTCGTAAATAAAGGAAGATTTTCTCTCCTTCTACAAAACAGAGTCGTGAGTGATTCTCGGGATATTTGCCGAGTTATTGTGGAAGTTATGCACGGTTCAGGGAAATATATTTTCTAGTTAGTATTTGGTTTGATTGGAAAGAGCTTTAAATAACTCAGGTTATGTTTTCTATGCAGGGAAGTTTGTTTTAGTAACTTGTTATTGAATTGGAATCTTGATGCAATCTATGTGTATAAGTATGCTTGGCTTTGTGTGGAAAAATGAAAGATTGAAACTGCGAAGGATAACTGTGTTGTCTTATGGTTAGTTTTGTGATTTGTTTATGAATATGTTGTCTCCTTATTTTTGCAGCTTGAAATGCTAATTTGTTTACATTTTGCAATGCTAATTTGTTTACATTTTGCAGGGGCTGTAACTGCTAATGGTAGGAGCAAGTAGTTCAGTTTCTGTGTCGGGCAAGATGTCATTTCCAGCCTCTCGATCTCCAACAGCTGGGTTTACTGAAGTGACACCTTCCACAACACCTGGAGATGTTGCTACACAAGCAACGGAGCAGCCTACACAGGACCCTGCACCTGAAAGTAAACCAAAGAGGAAGGGAAGAGTAACTTCTAAAGTATGGAATGATTTTACTAGACTCAATGAGGAAGTAGCAGAATTTAATCACTGTAATAAGAAAATGCAAGCCAAAACTCAAGGCAATGGAACATCTAGTATGAGGACACACCTGACCAGATGTCGTGAAAATCCCAATAGGAAGAAGAAAGGACAGTAAAGCTTGGTGTTTCCAATACCAAAACCTGGGAAATCTTCGCAACTACTTTCTCTTAATAATGACAAGGAAATGTGTATAAGTAAATTGGTTGAGTTTGTGATACAAGATGATCTACCTTTCAGATTGGTAGAAGGAAAAGGGTTCAGGTCATTTTATTAAGTGTTAGAACCTAGATTCAAGGCGCCAATCCGTATGACAATCTACCGAGATCTTTTAGTCATCTACAAAGAAGAGAAAGCATTGTTGAGGAAGTATTTCAAAGACAACAAACAAAGAGTATCTCTCACAACGGATACATGGACTTCTCCCAATAACTTCAATTATATGTATGTGACAGTGCACTTTATTGATATTAATTGGAAGCTTCAAAAGAGAATCATTTTGTTTTGCCAGGTCAAGGGTCATACTGGACTGGATATTGGAAAAATGCTAGAGGGATGTTTGCTGGATTGGGGGTTAGAAGATGTTTTTGCTGTGACTTTGGACAATGTCAGTGCAAATAATGTGGCAATTGACTATCTTCAAACCAGTGTCATCAATTGGACATGAGCAATAGTTCGAGCTCAATACATGCAGGTTAGATTGCTTTTCCTTTTTTGCTTTTCATAGATATTTTCACATTGCTTTGATGTTATTTATGTATGTGAATCGAAATAATCTTATGTGTTATTTATGTATGTGAAGTTTCTCTGTTGGTTTCCCATCTCATATCTTATGATTGATCTGGTTATGATAATGGAGGATGTGGGATTTTAGATGTATATATAGGATATATTCTTACTTCAGTTACAGAGATACTCAGGTTTGTTTAACGAATGTAGTGTTTGTTGGTCTCATCTGAATGTTGATTTTAACTATTAAGTGAACAAGTAGCAAATTTGAGGCGAGATTTAGTTTTAGTTAGAACTATGAAAAGCTATATAATTCGATAAGTGAGTGAAAGTCGATGAAATCTGATTGAAATTGCTAGTTATCTTTTTTTCCCATTTTTTATCTGTTGATTTTCCTTCACTGCTTTTCAGATATGCTATCATTGTTTTGTTTCATTCTTATCGGGTGAAACGTGTTGTGCATGTTCTTGCGCTTGTTGTTAAAGATGCAGTTCTCTTATACCACAAGTCAATCAGCAGGATAAGGTCAGTAATTAAGTATGTCACCGGTTCTCCCTCTAGGTTGTCCAAATTTCGAAAATGTGCTTCTTTAGAGAAGATTGAATGTAAGAAAATGGTATTCTTAAATGTGCTTGAAGCCGCAATTCCATATGAGAGGGTAATTAAGAGGTTATAAATGGAAGATAAGAGCTTCAAAGATAAGTACATTTTCAAGGAAAATTCTGACGAGGCTTTACCTAATACTGATGATGTAGTTATAATTGATAGTGATGATTATTTTGCTGATTCTTCGTCTAGTGAATCTGAATGTGAAGTTGCTGTAACTAATAAGAAGAATAAGAAGAAAAAGAACAAGCCCCGTCACCATGCTCCGTATGATTGGTTTTACGCTAAATGTCTTGTGAAGTGTTTGAAGATTTTTTTTTTTGATGCTATAGTTAAGTTCTCGGCTTCAACACGGGTTGCTACACATGAATGTTTATGGCAGTCGGCTTTGGTGTATGAACAGTTGGTTCGCCTGAGACAAACTGTAGGAGATCCTCATATTTCTAGGATGGATGATCTCATGTTTCAAAAGTACAACACGTATTGGGGAGAGTATGAAGTCATGAACTCTATTTTGTTTTCTGCTAAGTTACTTAATCCTCGAGAGAAAGAGTCTGGTTTGAAGTTTGTATGAGCAAGATGAGTATAGGGTTAAAACTGTTCTGAAAGCTGTTAAACAAGATATGGAAAAGCTCCATGAAGAGTACAGGTCCATGTATTCAAATGCCAATGCAGATGAAGGTGTTGGGTCTACAAGTGTCGCAGGTGTAGATGTTGTTGTAGTTTGTGCGCAAGAAGTAAGTATTAAGGATATGCTTGAGTCAAGAAAGAAAAAGCAAAGAATGAATGTTAATTGTTCTCAGCCAAGGATAAAAGTTGAAAGGTATTTGAGGGATGAATGTGAAGCAAGTACCAAGGAATTTGATATTTTGGCTTGGTGGCAGGCGAATAGTACCAAGTATAGGGTACTATCACTCATGGCGAAGGATATTTTGGCTGTACTAGTCTCTTCAGTTGCAAGTGAATCTGCATTCAGTATAGGAAAGCGTATTCTTACTCCATGGAGAAGCTCATTGTCTGCCAGGACAGTTGAGGCACTTATATATGCGCGAAGCTGGTTACAACAACCCATTTCTCTTGATTTCATATCTGAATATGTACCGGATGATAATTCAAGCATAGAGGATGGTAATGGACTCTCTCTTCTTTTTTTTTTGACTTAAAATTTGTATTGCTTTCAACTTTTCATCTATTTTTATTTTGAGTCATTTTGTTTTCTTATTTGTGTTGCCTTTCTTCTTTGTATGAATTGCAGAAATTTTGGGACCATTGCCAGAGATTTGAAGGTTGAAAATTGATGGGATGATTGATACGGACTGCAGTCTTTTACTTGGTTCAAAGCTCATATTGATGCAGTATTTTACTTGGAATGCAATCAGCTTAGTTCATATTGATGCTACCTTTCTTTTGTTATGTTAAACTTTAAGACTACTAGTTTTTGTACTTTAGTATATCCTTGGTTTCGAAGACTTTAGAATCCTTTCTTTACTTGGTTTATTAAGACTTTGTGTATGGGTTTATCAGTTTATTCAGACTTGTTTTTTGTATCAGTTTATGTCTACTTCAGTTTACAGTTTTCAGCAGGTACAGGGTAGTGACCAGTTTCAGTTTAAAACCGAAAAAATAACTGAACCGTGTCAGTTTAGTTTACAATCGAACCGGTTAGTAAACAGTTCAGTTTCAGTTTGAATTGTAAGAACCGAGCTTTGTACAGTTAAGTCCACGGTTTCACCTGAAAACCGAACTGACCGACCATTGTGCATCCCTAATTGTAAAGTGACACCAACATGATGCCCCAAGTTGGCCTTGGTCAACCTTTACGTTGTCGGCCTCGTGTAGCTTAGCCTGTCAATTATTGTACAAAGCATCCATCCAAAGAACGAGGGTACTTATTCAGCTTCACTAGGAAGTGGATGGCCAAGTTTCATGTTGTTGTACAACTTAGCCCAGAATATAAGTCAAGTAAGCCATGTGTAATAAGCCCAGTGATAGAAAGTTGTCCTTAAATCCTGTCAAAAGAAATGCCCTCGAAACAAGGTCACAGTCTCACACAAATTTATGTATTAACTTAACTTAATTAGCTCTCCTAAAAGAATTTAGGATACAGTGGTTCTGCACAGACCGTGCAAACAAACCACACAAAAACCGTATCTTGGAAAGCTCTCACAGTTTTTTTTGATAGGTTCCGATGGACCCCGCGGTGAACAGTAGGGGTCCAGTTTTGTGAGAGCTTTTGACGCGATTTTTTTTTCACAATTTTTTTCTCGGTCTGTTTAGACTTTTTGTTTAGGATATATGTAGCTTTCATGGTGAGCAGAAGGGTTCCTCTCGAGTTAATAACGGAAGTAGGGCCGAAATTTCAACCTCAAACAGAAAAAGGAGGAATAAGAAAACTAAAAAGAATGACTGCAAAATGAAAAACAACAAAATGTATATTTATTTGACGTGGTTTGGTTAAACTTGATTCTTACTAGTTTCCCATTTGATTCCTATATATAAATCTAACGATGCTTTAACTTTCCATAAGTTGCACGTATAGATGAGATTTAGTATACAATTCCATTATTATTAAGTACCTAACTTCCAATGTACTATCTTAATCATGCTAATAGTAAATGTTTATTCTTCTTTTAGGATTCTCAAACTTTACAAAAGACCACCAAACCAATATCCATTCTTCAACTTATTCAAGATACCAATGAAATTTCACAAGGAAATCAATTCGGCAGTGATGAAACTATTATATTCTTGGTGGTGCGTTTTTGTGATGAGAGCGTGTGGAGCATTTACATAGAAATTGTATAAAACTTTCAGTGTTTGTACTCTTTCTAAACAAAAAACACTTATTAAATTTGTGAAAGAAAGAAACATCAAAGAAGAATCCATTGGTCATGTTTGGCACTTTGAGTAGAGGTGGTAGGCCGACCTAACAAGACAACACAATTGTCTGGTGCTAAAAGAGAGTTCTGATTACTTATTGGGAGACCAAATCTATTATCAATCATACATAGCCAACCAGGCCCGCCAGCCCACCGAGAGAGATGCCAAAGCTTTGACTTAAGCTTAATATATATGACAGTATCATGCATCCTCGTATTTATATTTTGAATGTGTCTACCGTTCTTTATTGTTTCCACGATGTCTACCATAGCGTATCAATTCAAGGAAAGGTTTGTGATCATAACCCGAAAGCTATGGGTATCAAAAAATCAAAAATATTTTGCTTCACAAAAAGCTAGGCAATATCCCAAAAATTCGGATTTACTATTTACCATTTGGAAGCTTGAGCTTTTGGTCAAATTTTGACACCTCGTAGGTAACTTCTTCACATGTTATAAGTTTCCCCAAGTACTAGCGATGTGCACATTCCTAACAATGGCTTCTCGATTCTAATCTTAAGTATTGATATGCCCAATAAATCTATTCCACTTGTCTCTATTATTCATGTATGACCTCTAATATCAATTTTTATTCAAGTACGACTCGTTATCACCTACACTTGAGGAGAATGAGGGGGTAGATTTTGCCTTCTCCCCCACTTGAATGGACACTAAATTCTCCATGTCGCAAGACAAGCCAATGGTGTGCGAGTATTACCTCATGTATATTGTTGGATACTTCAACAAATTATTTAAGATTCAAAGCATCTTCATAGATTTTAGGGATGAGATCCTCTTATATTTTGTGTGTTATCATTCCCAAATGACAACTGACTCTCCATATAGCTAAGTCTTAGATGTCCTCATACACCCAACCATTGAAGTTTGTATGATTGGAGCGGGACGAAAGAAATAAAAACCGAAGAAGCAAACTAATTTTTTTATCCAAGGAGAGAAACCAATAATATGCACTTCGGAGAACAAAAGTCAAGAGTGTTAGGTAGAAAATGCAGAGGATGTCGCATTCCCATCCTATGTCCTAGAAGGCTAGAACCCGGACTCTCCCCTCTGCGCATAAAGCTTGGTTTATCGCTGTATGCTTCACAATCACTCTCTTGCAAACGCGGTGCTGGCTTAGTCAATGCCTAGAAATTCACTTCTGCGCACAAAATGCAAATTCAACTTTATCCAAGATTCGCAACTTCTTTGCACCTCATTTTTTTTGCACCTCATCCGTCAAGTGCATGTATGTGCTGCCGCCTGCAAACGTACAAGTAGATAAGCAACAAGTTCCCTAGTAGTGAGGCAAAATATGACAAGAAAAAGAATAAAAAAAGAGTTAATCAACTCTTTTGGTTGGAACAAAGGATCGTAATCTAGGGACATAATTGATATTGGTTTGAAACTTTAAGTATTGTTATTCTAAGTATTGTTTCCTGCTTAATGTTGCGGGAGCCGGGAGTGATTTGATTATTCGACGCAAAGTGAGACGTGTGTACGAATTCTTTTGGCACAACCAGCATTTTCGATCTAACAACAGCACAATTAACAATATATAATTATGATAATATTTGATAAAATATATTTTTATGATGTAGTTAGGTTAAAAAAAGATCCATTTCTGCTCGCGGAGCCAACGGAAAATTACTAGAGGTCAAGCTTATTTTCACTCTGACAAAGTGAAGTCTAGCTTTGACACGTGGAGTTTAACTCATAACGGAATCGGATAAAGCAATGCCGAACAACCTTATTTAAGACCGGCATGTGTCTGATGGGACTTAAAGACCCCCTTTATCACACCAGTAGTCGGGTTAAAAGCATCATTTTTGCCATTAACTACTCCGACAGGAGTGCCCTTAGGCTAACCCTATGTAACCGAACCTAAACTGGGTTTTAACGGAACAACTTGTCAGATTAACCAGTCGGCCTATTGTGAATGGATAAACTGAAAACGAGTCGTTAGCCGAGTCTCCAATGCCTAGTAATTGGATATTACAAGGAAATTAGTTCAATTCTGTGAACGAAACTGCTTAGTAATTTAATACTTCACTTTTAGAATGCTTAAAAGTAACTGATAAGGCTGAGCTTGAGCCGGCATCCTAATTAGTTGGCTTGATAGTTCTTAATTACAAGTAACCGGCTTCTTAATTAGCAGTAAAACCAGCTCTACAATTAAATGACCGATTTTAACTAGCTTCCGTTTCCGTATGACTTGCCCCCTGAGAGTTGAATTATAACGTCTTACTTAAATTGGCAAATGAACCTGGCCCTGGTTAAGACTTAAGATTGGACTTCCACGTGGTCAACCATCTTAATCCGAGACAGTCCGTAGACCCTAGTCTTTACCGAAAATGTGTATCCTATGTAGTATTCTACCAGTCTGCTCTGTTTTTCCTCTTCCATTCTCTGTAGTCTTTACTCGAAAAGACACTACAAATTTTCATTTTAAAACCCAAATAATTATTCCAAGGAAAAACCCCTAACCTTTCTTTATTTTTTCGCTTAAAAAAAGCAGGGCAATAAAAACCCCTTGGCATTTGCTCTTTACCAACGCCTGAGTCCTCTATATCTTCTCTTCCAACCTCCACTCTCCCCACTACACTCTCTACTCTCCTCCTCTCTCTACTGAAATCTCATTAACACCAAAACCAGAGTTAGCACAACAAGTAATCCTTGAAAGTATTATGATGAACATGATTACTGACGGTCATGGCAAAGAACCAGAAGATTGTTCCCTCAAAAAGCCTCCTTCTATTCTTCAGGTAATCTAATCAAAACCCTTTTCTCCCCTTCTCTCTTTCTATCTCTGTCTCTGTTTCTTTTTCTCTAACTCTGTTTTTTCATTCTATTCTCTGTTCTTTTTGTTGATTATAGGTTGTGGAAGAACTGAAAGAACTATGGGGTATGGCTATACCAATAACAGCAATGAACTGCGTGGTATACATAAGAGCTATGGTTTCAGTTGTGTTTTTAGGAAGATTAGGAAGTTTAGAGCTAGCTGGTGGAGCTTTATCAATAGGCTTTACAAATATAACAGGGTACTCTGTTTTAGTTGGATTAGCTTCAGGTTTAGAACCAGTTTGCAGTCAAGCTTTTGGGTCTAAAAATTGGGATTTATTATCACTCTCTTTGCAACAAACAATCCTAATCTTACTAACAGCAAGTATACCCATAAGTATATTATGGGTAAATCTTCAATCTATCATGATTTTCTTAGGCCAGGATGCATCAATAACCTCAATGGCTGCAACATATTGTCTCTACTCACTCCCTGATTTGTTAACAAACACATTATTACAACCGCTGCGAGTTTATCTAAGATCACAAGGGATTACTAAACCGATGATGTATTGTTCAGTTCTAGCTGTTTTGTTTCATGTCCCATTAAACATGTTGTTAGTGATGGTAATGAAATTAGGAGTACCTGGTGTAGCAATGGCATCAGTGTTAACAAATTTGAATATGGTGATTTTGATGTCTGGATATATTTACGTATCAGGAAGATGCAAATTAAAATGGACATTCGGGGTTAAGAATGTGATTAGTGGGTTAGGTCCATTGTTGAGATTAGCTATACCAAGCTGTTTAGGGATTTGTCTTGAGTGGTGGTGGTATGAGATTATGATTGTCTTGGCTGGGTATTTGCCTAATCCTACTATTGCTGTTGCTGCCACTGCTATTCTCATTCAGACTACTAGCTTGATGTACACTGTTCCTATGGGTTTAGCTGCTTGTGTTTCTACCAGGGTAAGTACAAATTTCATTAACAAAGTTTATTTCCTTAATTTGATTTTGTTTAATCCAAATTTTTGTTGGTGGGTCTAAAAAAACTTGTACTTATCTAAGTTATCTTCACCATTTCTTAGGTATCAGCATTTTGATAATCCATATGGTACTTTAAAGTAATTGATATCTATTTTTTATGATCCAGATGGTACTTGGAGAAAGCAATTCTTTTCTGTGTGCCTTTACCAATGTCTAGTTTGCATATAGCACTAGACACTAGGATTTTTATATCTGGTGCGAAACATGATGCAGAATTTGATCAACAAGGGCCACATATTTATTTTTTTGGTTGATGCTGCTGCAGGTAGGGAATGAGCTGGGGGCAGGAAAGCCCTACAAGGCGAAACTAGCAGCTCTGGTAGCATTAGGGTGTGCTTTTATCATAGGGATCATGAACGTGACATGGACAGCAATATTAAGAGAAAGATGGGCAGGATTCTTCACTAAAGATGAACTAGTTGGCGTACTGGTGGCAGCGGTAATGCCTATAATGGGGCTCTGCGAGTTAGGAAACTGCCCACAAACAACCGGTTGTGGTGTACTGCGTGGAGCTGCAAAACCTGCAGTTGGCGCTAGGATTAACCTGGGTTCTTTCTACTGTATTGGCACACCAGTTGCTGTTGGTTTAGCATTCTGGTTGAATGTAGGGTTCAGTGGACTTTGGTATGGATTATTATCTGCACAGGCTGCTTGTGTTGTTTCCGTCTTATATGTGATTCTGTTGAGAACTGATTGGGAAGCTGAAGCGTTGAGAGCTAGGAAGCTCACATCTGTTGAAATAACGAGTATGAATGGTACTTGTCATGGTGGTGGTGGTGGTGGTGGTGATGAAAAGGAAGAGAAAGAAGGGCTATTAAATGTAGAAAATGTTTAGCTTTTTTGTGTGCAGAGAAAAGGACCAGAGAGACAGAGAGTGTGTGGGTAGGGTGGCGGAGGAGGGTGGGAGGGATGTTGATGTTGGAACTTGTAATAATCTGATTGAGTTATTGCTTGAAGCTTGGATATGCACACACTCTTAATTTGCAGAAAGGAAACGGAAAGAGACTATTTATTTATTTCTTGTTTTGTTGTGTTAGCTAATTATTAAAGAAACTGCAACTTTTTATACTGAGTAAGTTTTGTCGTTTTGGTTGGTGCTGCTGCTGTTACTCAAATATATATGGATGGGGATGTGTGAAAGTGGAAATATACATTATTAACCAGGAGGGGTCTGTCTGTGGTGGATGGTGCCTTTTGGGTATTGTTTTTTATCGTTCTAGTTTGATGAGGATATTTGGTGTCCAGTTTTGTGTGACCTCATAGTCACTGTGGTGCTCATTTAGTACACATCTCCGTATACATCAATAGTTCTTTGTTGATTAGGTCCATATTTATTATGGCCGGTTTTCCATTTATTTATTTTTTTCCTGCTAAACACCACCAATTTTCATTTATTCACAAAATTTGATTTATTAGAAGTGAGTTAGTATCATTCATAACAAATTACAGCAAGTAGTACCAACTAAAAACCTGAGAAGAAAAAGATCGGAGAACCAAGAAAGCACCAATGCTGTGCAATTCAAAGAGAGGAAGATAACTTTGGAGTAGTTTCCAACCATTTTGTTAAGATTTTTTCTTGAGAAAGATGAGCTCCCACAAGCAAGGAGTAATTTGCCCAATTCTTTGGTGATGACCCCATAATCATACTTCCTTGATCTTGTTCTTCACAAGTATCCAAAGCTTGTCTGAAATTAAAATCGTCAACTATCATAATCCCACTTAAATCTAACCAAAATAGGTGATGAATAAACACCATAAAAGTGCAGATAAGGAGTGTAAAACACAGAAAAAACAACAAAGAAGCCATTAAATAGCAGGAAGAAAGACAACACAACCCCTTGAAAAATGAAAATTGCGCTAAAACTAGAACACGAAATGGGAAACCTAAAAGCGAAGTCTAGATTTGGAAAGGGAAAGCAAAAAGGAGCTCAGATATGCATGTTTTGTGGAGCGGATTTGAGCTCGTCGGAGTTGGCCAGTTTTTTTACCGGAGCTAAAACTGATATCGCTCTAGAGAGAAAAAAATTTAGGAGTAGTCTACTGATGGTTCTTCCTAGATTCAGCCTAAAGAAATGTCTGCCCGAAGTTTCAGACGCAGACGGTGCATTTTACTGTTCATCTACTCAGTCCAGGTTTTAAAATTCTGTTTTCTTTTAATAAAATAAATTTCCTATGAAGAAATTGTTAAAACAAATACAATAGCCATCATCGGCGAAATTTTATATAAGGAAGGTCGAAGCTTTTGAAAATAAATCTTTATTCCTTCAACCATCAACGATATTAAACAATCACCGCAAAAGTCATTCAAATTTATTTTATTTTTAATTTTTAAATGCTTTTCATTCTTCTAGTAAAAAATATTTCTGCCTCGACCAAGTATAAGTACCACTAAATACTATAATTTTCTTTAGAATAATTAAAAAGAATGACTGAACATGGTTTGATACATTTGATTCCATGTTTAAAATGTTTTCAGAATACCCTTTTAGTAAATTTTGGTTAAAAAATGGTGAAATTACATGGTCTCAAATTGTTGTTGAAAAGTTTCATGATTGACTTCCATCTGCTGCATATGCTAGTCCGCCCACTACTTGGTTACCTTCTCTATCATTGTACCGGATAGGGGACATGGGATTTGACACATTCTCTGCTTTATTTCAATAATCATTTCTGATATGTATCATGGTGGCTCAGTTGAAGTGCATGAGATTTTCAGAATCTGTCTCAAAGAGAACTTTTGGTTGTTGATGTTCCATCTCTATTTTGGATGCCATCACTCTGGGCCAAGCCTCGGCCATTAATGCAGTGATTATTCCCAATGGTTGCACAAAAGTATCACAGTTTTCGCGTCTGAATCACTGCAAATGAAACCTGCACCGACAATTCTCGGATGCCCCATGGCTGGCACATATGCGGTTGATTTTTATGCAGTCCCTTTCCAAAATGAACCAGGCCACTGAGATGATTGTTTTTGTTCTGATATTACTTTCCATATCCGGGGTACTGATTGGTGGAGAACCGGTGGTGTGATCCATTTTGCACTTTTCAGATTTCATGTTGCCGCTTTTAAGGCCTTCAATAAGCTGTCCCCATGCGTTGCTTGGTTTTGTCATGATATGAGCTCATTTCTGTCTGTCCATAGATATCAGAAGAAAAAACAATAGGTCGTAATCGAAGATTTTGGTGTTGTTCTTTGCAAGAGCTACATAATGGTTATTTGAGGATTTAAAGAGAACGGGGAAATGTGGTTGGTGTTCGGATTGATTGAAAGGCGGGTTAGAAGGGTGTTCCAAGCCGTAACGAAGGAATATGTGTTCAGCCGATTCCGGAGCAGCAGTGCATCAGGGGCAAAGGTTGGAGGATCAAAATTTTCAAAATGTAGTACCCAATTAGTTTAGATAGGGGTCGCTAAATCATTTCCGATGCGATGGAATATGAGCTGCTGGAAAGAAAGTATGAGGGAAGCCACTTGATTCCATTGTGGGCTTAATCATTATGCAAACTCCAAAGCTTTTTTATATCGACGTCGTTGGCTCATACCTTTTATCTATCCTGGTGAGTAATCATTTTTCTCATCAAGGTGAAATGCCATACAAATGCTTCAAATATTGGTTTTGTGATCCTTCCTCTCCTGAGGTTATTACAAACGCTTATTCCAGTGAAATTCAAGGATTACTAGCCTACCATCTTGTTAACAAGCTCAAAAATATTAAATATGACCATAAGAGATGGAACAATTCTCATTTTGGTAACATAGACCGTAAGGTCAAAACTCTTGGTAATTAACTTCAGGCTCTGAATAGTCCGTTGGACACGACTCAGAATCTTGAGGCATTAGGTAAGCTGAAATATATTTGGAAAAAACCACCAAAAAGAGTTGTATGCTCAGAAGTCTAAAGTTGAACACATATCTTTGACAGAAGTACTAACTTCTACCGCACCTTTGTCAATAGAAGAAAGCATCTCAATCATATTGGTTTTCTGAAACTTAATGATGGTCTATTGATAGGTCCCGACTTGATGACTTATTACTATAAAATTTCAGTTCTATAGGCACCTAATCAAAGTCTCGTATGTAATGTGAGTCAACTAATATCGAATGATAATTCGCTCATTAACTTAATTTAATGGGATTTCTTTGTTTTTAGGATTTCTTTGAGAGAAAACACATCTTATTATGACTTCAAAAAAAAATTCTGACAAATGTTCGACGAAATTTCTCAGTGAAGTGAAAATTTTAAAAACAATTTATAAGATTCATAACAAACTTAGTTTCTATATGGATTTACTCAAAATGCTTATGACTCTACTATTTACTCAAAGCCCTCCTTTATTTTGTGATAACAAGGCTATTATTCACATTACACACAATGATTTTTTCATGAACGCGCGAAACACATTGAAATTGATTTCCACTTTTTGAGACGTCATTACAAGCAACAGACTATTGGACTACAATTTGCCACTTCTGAGTTACAAATAGCAGATTTATTCACGACCTCTAATCGTCTTCAGTTCCTAATATCCAAACTCAAAATGTATGATGTTGTCATTTTATAGTAGAGTATATTGCATATCTCTACGCATCTATCATTCTTTCTTCTAGAGTATACTGCATGTCTCTAGTATATATTAGTTTCCCTGTTGTTTATGGGTGAAAACAGTTTCTCTTGTTTTCGGTAATTTCGTGTGTGTGGGTGAGAAATGAGTCTAAACCCTAAACAATATACTGCACGGGATTACTTTTGATTCGAGAGATCAATCTGTACAATCCTGGCCTAAACCAAGAAATGGTCGTTCCAGGCTTGCTTCGGTGACAAAGTGAAGGAGAAGGGCTGGTCTTAGGGAGGGAAGCGAATAAAGTGTTGAAACCGGAATAGTTGATTCTGGAAGTGTGGGTGTTTTGTGACTTGTATCAGAAAGTTGAATTGTCTAGCTGAATAAAAGCTATCAGATGATTTCTGGATATGGTATGGTTCTCTTGACCAAAACTTGTTGTTTGGTGGAAAATAAGTGAGATTTATTTATACAAGTCGCAATAAAACGTGCCCTGGTCTCGTGGGAAGTGGAAACGATTAAGTGGTGGAAGAAGCGAGTAACGGGTAACGCCTGGAATTTATGTTTCCATAATGAAGGATACTTTTACACCATTACTTCTTTCCATTACTAACCGCCCCGCTTTATGACACTTCTGTAACGGGCGTATTGCACGCCGCACGTGGTAAACCGCCATACCAATACCCTGATGAGTATTCCCCAGTTTGTAACATATTTTGATGTCTCGAGTGTTTTCGTGGAAAACATGTAGCACTTTGCTACGTGTGGCAAGTTAAAAATGAGAGGCTTGCCGTAGGTAAATAACATATGTGATGCTAGGCTCATTTTGGCTAGTCGTCTAAAACTTGTCACGAGTTGAACGGCTCGGTGGCGAATTTTGATGGCTGAGATTACATATCATGAGGAAGAGTGACCATTGATTGTGGCCGCATCTTGTTGTATAGCGAAGTGGCACCATTGGCATAGTAGCGCCTGGTGGAGCCATAGCACAACGACATGCTAGTGGCTGTGGCATAGCGACATTCCAGTGGTCGTGGCATAGCGACATGCTAGTAGTTGTGGCATGGTGGCATGCCAGTGGCCGTGGCAAAGCGACATGCTAGTAGTCGTGGCATGGTGGCATGCCAGTGGTCGTGGCATAGCGGAATGCTAGTAGTTGTGGCATGGTGGCATGCCAGTGCCCGTGGCATAGCGACATGCTAGTAGTCGTGACATAGCGGTATGCTAGTAGCTGTGGCATGGTGGAATGCCGGTGGCCGTGGCATGGCGGCATGCCAGTGGCCGTGGAATGGCGACATGCTAGTAGCTGTGGCATGGTGGCATGCCAGTGGCCGTGGCGTTGTAGCATGGAAAAAGTTTAAGATTTGGCTCCGTGACTAAAGTTAAGGCTTGGCGGCATGGCCAAGGCTAGGGCTTGGCGCCGTGGCCAATTTAGAGTTTGGCACTGTGGCCAAAATTAGGCGCCGTGGCAATTTAGGGTACGATGACGCGGCCAAAGTTTAGGGTTTTGGGGGCATGGTCGCTAAAAAGTTGTCACAAGCCTGTTAGTTTGGTGGCGAACTTGGATGGCTGAGACTGCATCTCGGAGGAAAGGTAGTCGTCGATCATGGATACCTTTAATTGGCAGTGGCGCCTTTAACTTGCGCTATTGGCATTGCGGCATGGCTGGCATGGCTCGTGCATGCCTTCGGCGCGGTTGCGCGCGTAGCCATAGCACTGAAATTTTGGCACGTTGGTGTGGAAATCTTGCCTAAATTAGGGTTTGGCTTGTCGAAATCCTAATTAGCTTATATGGCACGTCGCATGGGGTGAGTGGCCATGTTTGGCGTGTTTGGCATGTGCATCTGGCATGTGTGCCTGGTATGTGCGTTTGGCATGTTTGGCATGCTGCTTGGCATGCTGGAGCGTTTTTGGGAAACCAATTGGCTTTGCGGCCATCTGGCGCAGTTTCCTTATTTTCAACACTGTGGCGATTTTAAAAGTAACCTGATTGCTTAATGTAAGAGGGCCGGCCAGGCATGGGCGTAGCTACACTTCTGGAGGATTTAAAGCGACATGATTGGTCGATGGGAAGTGGGGCCGGCAAGCTAGGGCGTGGCCACACTTCCAGTGTGTTGTGGCGGATTTAATCACCTAGTTTGGCTAAGCATAATTTTTCGACCAACGGGGTCTAGTGTACTGCGTGGGGCGCGAAACCCTAATTTTTCAAATTAGTCGGGTTTATGAGTTTTTTTTGAGTTACCACAATAATTGGCTGGATTTCGTATGCTGCCACAAAAATCCTTATCTACAGAATGCAGTGTGCTTTCCATCTGAGCATTTTGTGCGATGGCCTTAACTTTGGTACTTGGAGGTTCATGCTACTCCGCTGCGAGTGAACACAAATCCGTCATTCCATACCGATATTAAGGGTTCTGTCGGGGAACATAGCACAGGAAAGTACTCAGTGAGTCTTGTATTGGCGAGGTGCCGAAATTTACAGTGTGTTTGGGATGGTTGCTGCATTCGCCAGTCTAGATAAATTTCATGTAAATATATTGAATGGCTCAATAAATATGCTGGTGGAGAGGTTAGCACTCACGGCACCGTTTCCTTGCAGAGTGACGTCAGATGCAAGGATTTACGATTTTAACCCTAAGTTAAAAACCACCATCAATACCTGTATACAACATATTATGTAATATACTTGTTAGCTTTCTAGGCTAATATCGCTTGTATAAAGAGAAGTTTTGCTCCATTATAATATCATACAATCAATACATAGATATCTCGATTACATGACCATTTCTGCTAGTTATGTCATTGTTCATCCTTTAGTCAGGGTAATAGGTCTTCTTTTTCGTTCTTTTAACAGGGTTTTTTTTCTCGAATCAAAAAGGAAACAGAATGGCCCTAATGGCAAAATTTGTTATATAAAGGGTTTAGGATTTTGAAAACATATCTTTTAAAATCAATTTTAACACCTTTCCTACGCCGCCAACAACACGATACAAACGATTAAAAGAACAAAAAAATAGATATTGGTTTAATTTATATAATCGTATTCCCTTGTTAACTCTTTTTGTTTTTATTTGCTGCTGCGCTTTTGGTGCTTTTGTTGTTTTCTCTTGGTTTTGGTCGGCAACTTCCTTCCTCTTAGACTCGCTTAGGCGTCCTTTCTCTTGTACATTTTTCATTTTGTTTTCATGATCAATGAAATCAACCTTTTAAGTCAAAAAAAAAAACACTCTTCTTATCTCAAGAAATCAATCAGAGACATTATAGTTGAGTGTAACAAAGGCTTCTCTGTTTAAAATTAATCTAACTCCTTTGTTGGGTTTTAGATCTTCCAAGATATGGACTAAACAAGTTAACCAGACGATTCAAACAAAACTACCATATTCGGATACTGAAGAGTACCACCAAATGATAGCTTGTTGATCTAAATACGATTGGTCAATAATAAGTCTATGAAAAGATAAACTAGATCTAATCGGGCTTCATCCGATCAAGTTTGTGCACGAAGCAAATCACGAAGATACAAAACCAATAAGAAAAATCTTCTTGTCTTCAATTTTCAAAAGTCTTTTGTACCTGCACAATAACAAACTTGATTCTTGACTTATGATCGATCACACACAGAACAGAGTCTGTTAACAATGGATGATCACAAGTCAAATGTTGATCTAGTTTGAGTGACCTTATATCATAAGTGTTAGAGCACAGCTCGGAAGAACTCGCAACCGTTGCTATCTCAAGCTTGTTTGTCAATGTTACTGATCAAAACTATAAGTCTTGATTTCTAGTATACTTATAGATGTCTCGGACTAGGATAGATTTTGTAGTTGAGCATTAGACTTCACGACGTTCATCAATTGAAGACGAACAACTACTAAGGACTTCATCAACAAAAGGTATGTGGAGACTGAAACTCATCTATCACTTGGAAAGTCTATTTCTACTCTATCTCCTATATTGAGACATAAGTCGTGTTACGATATAGTTTTCTATTATACACATTTGAGATTCCGAGCAGAGTTTAACTCGCTTACTGATGAGGTTGTCAACCTATCAATAATAATTCTCTTATGCTACACAATTCAATAAAGAAGTAGTGAGGCAAGTCGAGTTCGTATCCACAGGGAGGTGTGAGTTTTAAGTTATTATGTAAGACAAATTGATGTTGTTGAAAGACACAAATTCTGAAAATTGCAAAGATTGTAATTCAAATTATGAGATGAGATTGACTAGAGATTCATTCGCCACTATCAAACAAGATATTATTAATCATACAAGTTCTACTCCCAATTGATTTCGATTGTTAACAAATTTTAGACAAGTTATAAGCTCAAATAATCTTTGGATTCCTTAAATCACAGCATAGAATAAGTTCTCTAGCGGATTCTAATCAAATGAACCACCTAAAATAAGCTCTCTAGGTGTAATTCAATCAATTCATAAATTTGTGAATCAAGTTGCTCCTAGCCACATGTTCGTAAGTTCGACACATTAACCTAGGGTTATCTTTTACACACTATTGCATACAAAATCCCTTTGCGACGAATAGTGCACCGCTACTTATGTAAAGATCACTCTAACAGTTACGGATTAAAGTTTTCAATACTAGCATTAGAGTTTGATGAACTTTTTAATTTGTCGTTGTTTTTTTAGTAAATAGGATTCGAACTCTAAGACTTGTTAAGATTAATTTTAAAGGAATAAAATAGAGAGTTACTGGGTCTAGGATTCGGCCAAACTCATATCAATAGGTTCAATTATTCGTTCTCAAACAATTATCGCTCGACAAATAAAACAACATCGACTCTTATTCTTGACAAGGTAGATTCTCCAAACATTAGTTATAAATCGTAAGCATGGGACATCAAACATCTAAGCAAGCATGACCCATCTAATAAAATAATAACTAATTTTTTCAAATCATAATTCTATTTTAATTAAGTGCAAAAGTCAAATAGAAACTAAAACAAATTCACCCATGTATGAAGTCTGGCTTCCTCCGTCGACCCAGTGTTGGGGTCTAGCTTCTCATGATAAAAACACACTCAAAAAATATGATTTATAGCTCAAATGGTGTTTTTATTAATAAAACAATGAATCTGCAACGCTGTATAGGCGTTACAGAAATCACTGTTACAATATTTGTTGCAAACTGAAGCTACTTGTTACAATAGACTGTTACAAAATTTAAGACGCTAGGATGTTGGAAAAATAAGACACTAGAAATAACGACTGCAGTTTGCAGTCTTATTTTCTTCGTGGCTTATTCTTCCTGCAGGTGATGATTCACTCTGCAACCTCCTATTTTACACTCAGTCTCTGCCCCAAACTATTGATGATCTTCTCTGCTCCCAGGAAACTCTATTTATACTCACAGTACTTCAAAATCTTCGTAATTACTCCACAATATCTCTCAATAAATTTCATTATTCTTCACGGGAATAGTTCCCTTTTTTTTTATCTCATTCTCATGTTTGTTGACAGACTACACACTCCAAACACGAAGCTTCACGTATCTTGATTGAGTGTGACTAATTACAACGCACGAAATCCTCCAAAAATATCTTGACTGATAAGTATAGTCGATGTATCCTCGAGAAAACAATATCTTCCATGTTTTACTTCAAGCCGCGTGGACAGCCCAATATTTTCAATTCGAACACCATTACAACTCCTGTTTAGTCAAAACAGGATATTCCAAGTCAACCCCAGCGATTTAATCTCGCCAAAACTCCCTGTAATTCTTCACATAAGCTCTCGGATTTTAAAAATAAACCCGTAACTCCCTGTGTGATTCAAATTGAAGTTCCAGCCAATTCTAATCCAAAATAATGATCATACCATTCCTGTAAAGCTTAATCAAGACGTCCCATGAAATTTCAGCGATTGAGTCTCAGTACAGCAACTTCAAAACATCAACCCTAATTATGTTCCATTAAAACCCATTTTCCCGCCAAAACTATGATGCTTCAGATCCATGATTCTAGCCAATTTAAATCGAAACAGAGACCCATACCAGCTCTGTTTGGGTACTAGGAACAAACCCATTTGATTTAGCCATTTAGTCTCACCCAAACACCTCCAAAACCGAAGCCCTAATTTTGCTGCCAGTTTTCCCGCCAAAACCGAATTTGAAATGTTGAAGATGAAGTGCCCTTAACCAAATCGTGGGCGCCTTTAACAGATGGGATGCTCTGGGGTGCTAACAGTAATTGAGGTTCCCCTTAGCCAACAGTGAGAGTCCGAATAACACGTGTCCTCCGGGGTCCAAAAACCACTTTTCGAGCAACTTTCTCCATAAGAGCTTATTTCACAAAAACACATACAAACAAGTTTATTAGTGATAAAATGAGTCCCAGCTAATGTATTTATGGGTGAAAATGTGTCGCTTTTTCGTGCTCATCAGAGGTGCATACAAAATACCTAATTGCGCACTTAGATACCAAGCATACTTCTCATGGTCATAAGATCGGTAAAAGACAATCAACAAAACATATTATCTTGTATAAACTTGATTGATAAAACATGTTCGAGGAGTTTTGAAATCCTCCCTAATCAATAAAGCTATTAGCTAGTCATGTTCTTAATAGTAAAACACATGGCTTAAAAGATTTCAGAAAAGCAAACAGTTGAGATAAAAATCCTAGCAGCAAAGCACTGCAAGGTACTCTACAGCTTCAGGTTCTCTTTCAGGAATTCTCTCTAGCAAGTTGCAGGCGCTGGACTGGTGAAAAAGAGGTTTATTTCCTCTGTATTATGCGTCTCCTCTTATAACTTCTTCTCCTGTAAAAACGTATTGGGAAGTACCCAAGTTTCCTTATTCAATACCACTCTAAAACGCATTCAAATATCAGCCATTCATTGGTGTAAACCAATGGCAGTAAACTCTTTTCATTAGCTGACTTCTCGGTAGGGAACTCCTCCCAAAACTGAAACAATTGATATCCTTGTCGGCTTCTAAATTCTCTCCAAGCAACTTGCCAAACACTGTTGCACTCAGCCATCGAACCACTGACTTGCCACTGCACACAACCAAAGCAGAACTGCATTTCTCTGCTACAGATTTCAGGTTTGAAA
This sequence comes from Papaver somniferum, assembly GCF_003573695.1. NCBI lineage: Eukaryota > Viridiplantae > Streptophyta > Magnoliopsida > Ranunculales > Papaveraceae > Papaver > Papaver somniferum. The sequence goes on along the minus strand of NC_039360.1, from coordinate 63,142,325 downwards.
CCCCATTTGAATCTCCTCCATATCCCAGCAGAACTCACCCATAACACCAGCAACAAGTCAAGTACTAACTCATTGTTTCTCAGCTGAAATTACAAGCAACACTCACCATTGAAATCCCATTCTCTCGGCTCAAACTTCTTTCACAATGCACATCACCATTCATACTCAAGCTCTGTGTTGCTTCTCTTGGCCTTTCTCAGTGTCTCCCATAGTTGCAGCAGCAACAGTTTTTGGCATCCACATCCTGCCAATCCCTGGCACCAGCATCTCAAACTCAGTAGCAGCAACCACTTCAGTTCAACAACGCATTTACTAGCAGAAATTCCCTTCTTTGTTCATGTCAGCCACTAAAATTCATTGATTCAACATCATCTTCATCATCTCTTGCTCTTCTTTCAAACAATTTTGCTAACATCATATGAGCAGAACTGATGGTGCATCTGTGCATCGAGAATCATCTTCATATCCTATCCAAGTCCCTGCACAATGCAAACTAACTCAAACCCATCTCTCCAATTCCATCAAGGACTTCAAATCTTCATCAACCTGCGCCATATACTGTCACAAATCAATCACAACAACATCCTTTTTAGCTTCACAGTTGTACGTCTTATTAATCTCATTCCCTGACTGTTAACTCGTACCACCAGCTCCATCTTCTTTTGATTGTTTTAGACACCTATCAAATTCCCCCACACTTCATCTTTGCTAGTCCTCGATCAAACTAAACAAACCTGATATACAACAACTCCGTTTCGTCGATGCTACGGTCACTTTTAGCGGAATGTAACAAACCTTTGAACCATTAAGCGTCCCTAGTGGACGAGTTATAGTCTCGTGAGGGTTTACGTGAGGCCTACCCACAAAACCTATACTCCAACTCATAGCTACTTTTAAAAAATAGAGAATAAACACTAAACAAGCTATTTAGTTGGCATCTAATCCCGACTCAGCTAATATATATACCTCATCGTCAAGAAAAAATTCCATCTACTTAGAAAGGCTAGTGTTCATTCTAAATTTTTCAAAAATCTCTAAAAGTCGGAGTTTTGCCAACATCAATTTTTTTATATTGAACCCTTCCCCCACACTTAAACATGACATTGTCCTCAATGGAAAATGGACTCTAATGTATGATTCAAGATAGGGAATTCCTAATATGATGCAAGCATAATAAAACACAAGAAAAACTAAAAAAATAAAAATGAAAGGTAAGAAATACGATACAAGTGGGCTGCCTCCCACTAAGCGCTTGGTTTAAAGTCGTCAGCCCGACTTACTAGTTGCACGCATCCTTAGCCAGCGTCAACCTCCTCAACAGCAAAACAGGAATACACGTCACTCGGGTACCTCATCGCCTCAAAGATGTTGAAGTGTATGATCTCCCCATCAAATTCCATTGTCAAAGTGCCTTCGTAGACATCAATCTTAGTTCTTGAAGTTCTCATAAACGGTCTACCCAACAACAAAGGTGTAGACGAGGATAAATTTTCATCATTCATATCAAGAACATAGAAGTCCACCGGAAATATAAGCTCATTAACCTGCACTAAAACATCCTCAACAACCCCTTTCGGGTAAACATTAGATCTATCGGCAAGTTCTATAACTACGCCGGTACTTTTGAGAGGACCAAGATTTAAGGATTCATAAATTGAAGCAGGCATAACATTAATAGATGCACCTAAATCTAGCAAAGCTTTTGTAAACCTTGTCTTACCAATTGTGCAAGGTACAGTGAAACTACCCGGATATTTTAATTTAGGTGGGAGTTTCTTTAAAAGATACGCCGTAGCGTTTTCCCCCACACTCATTACCTCATTACCGGTCAATTTGTGTTTGTTAGTGCACAACTCCTTTAAGAACTTTGCGTAGCGAGGAACTTGCCTTATCGCGTCAAGGAGTAGTATGTTCACTTGGATGTTCTTGAATATCTCGTAAATCTCTTTGTATAGCGTCTCCTTCTTTGACTTTGAAAACCTACTAGGAAAAGGTGGAGCGACATTAGTAGAAACAAGAGGTTTAGAGTGAGAATTTGTTACCAAATCAGCCTTGTTAGGGGCTGTTTCGCCTTCTTCTTGGTCTAAAATAGGTCCATTAGTTTCCGGTGATGTTGCCGGTTACTTAACTTGCTTCCCACTTCTTATCTCAATAGCATTGACATTCTCTTTATGGTTCAACGGTTGCGAAGGAAGCTTTCCAGACCCTTGTGCTTTGAGTAGATTTATATCATTAGCCAATTGACTAACTTGGTTTTGCACATCTCTCATAGCCATCTCGTATTTCTGCTGGAATTGGTTGAACCCTTGCATTGACTTCGAAATCTCTTGCATCCCTTGCATCATAAGAGTGAATTTCTCATCCACACTTGTGCCTTGAGTTTCTTGTTGTGGTCTTTGCATGGATTGGTATCCTCCTTGTTGATTGAAAGTAGGATTTGCTGCAGCTTGCTTGTTGGCGTAACTGAAATTTGGATGATCTCGCCAACCCGGATTGTATGTATTTGAGTACAGATCATACGTTGGCCTTTGCTGATTTTCGAACATAGCATTTGCGTGCTCCATATTGCCCTCATACGATGGAACAATCACCGCAAATTTTTTTTGCATCATCCTCTCCATATTACACATCCTTTGTTCCATATGAGAAACTTCACCAACCTCATTAACCTTCTTGACAAGTGTTCTTCTCGGGTGAAGAATTGCTGCGAATTAGATGCCATATTCTCAATCAAAGCTCTTGCTTGTGCGTGTGTCTTGTCAACTAAAGCTCCACCACTTGCAGCATCAATCATTGTCCTATCATTTAATAAGAGTCCTTCATAGAAATATTGGATGATAATTTGCTCCGTGATTTGGTGATGTGGACAACTTTGACATAGTCTCTTGTATCGCTCCCAATACTCATACAAAGTCTCACCTGCCATTTGAACAATGCCACATATCTCTTTTCTGATTTTTGCTACCTTGGATGCGGGAAAGTACTTCTCAAGAAAGAGTTTCTTCATACCGGTCCATGTAGTAATACTACCTGCTGGGAGACTGTAAAACCACTCCTTGGCCATATCCATAAGAGAAAATGGGAATTATCTCTTTTCTGATTTTTGCTACCTTGGATGCGGGAAAGTACTTCTCAAGAAAGAGTTTCTTCATACCGGTCCATGTAGTAATACTACCTGCTGGGAGACTGTAAAACCACTCCTTGGCCATATCCATAAGAGAAAATGGGAATGGTCTAAGCATAGCTTTATCGGTTTCAACGTCCTTTGGTTTCACACTTACAAGTTCCATGTGGAATTCTTGAAGATGACGGTTTGGATCTTCCCCCGCAAAACCATGGAACTTAGGCAATGAGTTGAGCAAAGTAGGTTTCAACTCAATTTATTCGTCCAATTGAATACACAAGGGTTGAGTGTTCAATTGTGGTGATGCAAGATCTTTGAGTGTTGCCATAACTACTTGTTCTTCCTCTACGTCCGAATCTGCGAATTCGCTTGATGTTAAAGGAGGAAGCGGAGTGTTAACGCTCGAAACAAGTCCTTTAGTTGAGTGCCGGATCGAAGACGAATACCAATAGGACTTGGTCGGCCCCCGTTAAGCATTCACCAAAGATATAGTACCTGAAAATAGGATTTTCAAAAATAGTATTAGTAATCTAAAAGTGAAACTAAAACCAAAAAGAACAGCTAAAAAGAAAAATAACAACTTAATACTACCACTGCCTCCCCGTCAGCGGCGCCAATTTTGATGAGGTTGTCAACCTATCAATAATAATTCTCTTATGCTACACAATTCTATAAAGAAGTAGTGAGGCAAGTCGAGTTCGTATCCACAGGGAGGTGTGAGTTTTAAGTTATTATGTTAGACAAATTGATGTTGTTGAAAGACACAAATTCTGAAAATTGCAAAGATTGTAATTCAAATTATGAGATGAGATTGACTAGAGATTCATTCGCCACTACCAAACAAGATATTATTAATCATACAAGTTCTACTCCCAATTGATTTCGATTGTTAACAACTTTTAGACAAGTTATAAGCTCAACAAATCTTTGGATTCCTTAAATCACCGCATAGAATAAGTTCTCTAGCGGATTCTAATTAAATGAACCACCTAAAATAAGCTCTCTAAGTGTAATTCAATCAATTGATAAATTTGTGAATCAAGTTGCTCCTAGCCACATGTTCGTAAGCTCGACACGTTAACCTAGGGTTATCTTTTACACACTATTGCGTACAAAATCCCTTTGCGACAAATAGTGCACCGCTACTTATGTAAAGATCACTCTAACAATTACGGATTAAAGTTTTCAATACTAGCATTAGAGTTGCATACAAAATACCTAATTGCTCACTTCGATACCAAGCATACTTCTCATGGTCATAACATCGGTAAAAGACAATCAACAAAAGATATTATCGGAAGAATAACTTGTATAAACTTGATTAATAAAACATGTTCCAGGAGTTTTGAAATCCTCCCTAATCAATAAAGCTATTAGCTGGTCATGTTCTTAATAGTAAAACACATGGCTCAAAAGAGTTCAGAAAAGAAAACAGTTGAGATAAAATCCTGGCAGCAAAGCACTGAAAGGTGAGTCTACAGCTTCAGGTTCTCTTTCAGGAATTCTCTCTAGCAAGTTGCAGGCGCTGGACTGGTGAAAAAGAGGTTTATTTCCTCTGTATTATGCGTCTCCTCTTATAACTTCTTCTCCTGTAAAAACGTATTGGGAAGTACCCAAGTTTCCTTATTCAATACCACTCTAAAACGCATTCAAATATCAGCCATTCATTGGTGTAAACCAATGGCAGTAAACTCTTTTCATTAGCTGACTTCTCGGTAGGGAACTCCTCCCAAAACTGAAACAATTGATATCCTTGTCGGCTTCTAAATTCTCTCCAAGCAGCTTGCCAAACACTGTTGTACTCAGCCATCGAACCACTGACTTGCCACTGCACACAAGCAAGCAGAACTGCAGTTCTCGACTACAGATTTCAGGTTTGAAAACCCATTTGCATCTCCTCCATATCCCAGCAGAACTCACCCATAACACCAGCAACAGGTCAAGTACTAACTCATTATTTCTCGGCTGAAATTACAAGCAACACTCACCATTGCAATCCCATTCTCTCGGCTCAAACTTCTTTCACAATGCACATCACCATTCATACTCAAGCTCTGTGTTGCTTCTCTTGGCCTTTCTCAGTGTCTCCCATAGTTGCAGCAGCAACAGTTTTTGGCATCCACATCCTGCCAATCCCTGGCACCAGCATCTCAAACTCAGTAGCAGCACTCACTTCAGTTCAACAACACATTTACTAGCAGCAATTCCCTTCTTTGTTCATGTCAGCCGCCAAAACTCATTGATTTAACAGCATCTTCATCATCTCTTGCTCTTCTTTCAGACAATTTTGTGAACATCATATGAGCAGAACTAATGGTGCGTCTGTGCATCGAGAGTCATCTTCATATCCTCTCCAAGTCCCTGCACAATGCAAACTAACTCAAACCCATCTCTTCAATTCCATCAAGGACTTCAAATCTTCATCAACCTGCGCCATATACTGTCACAAATCAATCACAGCAGCAGCCTTCTTAGCTTCACAGTTGTACGTCTTATTAATCTCATTCCCTGACTGTTAACTCGTACCACCAGCTCCATCTTCTTCTCACTGATTTATAGCTTGAAATCATCATAAACTGAAATAGATTTGTAAACATACCTCCACTCCATCTTGTCTTCAAAAATCAGTCAAAAGCCCTTGGAATACTCCCACAAAACTGGACAGCAACAGCTTCATTTCTCGACTGTTACGGCTACAGAAAACAGGCTCAAAACCAACCCAAATTCTACAAATTCGAAAACCCATCTTCCTGAGGTTCTAATCTTCTGAATTCTCGCCATCCTTGCTCAGCGGTTCAAGCCATCTTCCCTGTCAGGAACCATCGATTTAACAACACAATTTCTTCCCTATAATGCCAGTAAATTCACTCCACCTGATTTCTTTCCCCTGCATTTGAACCTCTAACATAACCATCATCCGATTATAAACATAATGTGCATTCTTGCATGTATGTGATCCATGACCGGAAATAAAGTATGCATACCCGTATGCGTACTTGAAGTTGTGAAATTCCGTGTACCAAGTACACATACCGGTACGCATACTTGTGTAAGGTATAGGTCCGAGAATTTCTGATGGGATTTGGAAGTGTACTAAGTATGCGTACCCGTTCGCATACTGGCGAACCCAAACCCAGGTCGGCTGCTTAGGTATGCGTAACCGTATGCATACTTGAGTGGTTAAAGTTCTAAAATCGGTTGGCTCATGAACTAATACATTTATATATTAAGGAATGCATTCTTTGCAAACCGTGGCTATAAAGTTCATGAATTGATTCGAGTGAATCAAACCGATTTTGCTTCAATTGTGTTCTTGTATACTTCTATGAGAATATAGCAATTGAACAACTCTTTAAATAGTTTCATTTGAGTCATTTGAACTAGTTATGGTTAAGATGAATAAGGTTGATATGAGAGTGTTCGTATAGCTAACCTCGGTTAACTACGGTTGAGCCAACATGGTGTACACGTTTAGGTACGACTACATAAACCTAAATGAGGGTACATTTCATTTGTGTATAACAAGCTAAATTCGATCTAACGGTTGAAAGATATTATCTTAAGTCTAATCAGGTTTTCATCTAACGGTGAATATTGAATGCTTTGTTACCAAGGTAACTTAGATTGCAAACCCTGATTTGAAAACTATATAAAGGGGAACTCTCGCAACTGGGAAACCTAATCCCCACACCTCCTGTGTGATACTAGTTGCATAAGCTAGAGTCGATTCTCCTTTAACCTTTGGTTTTTCACGAAACCCTGTAGGTTAATGGTGGGTCCGGGAAAGCGTATAAAATTGAAGCGAAATGAAACGCGGGCCTACAGTAATACCGCAAGTGCACGGTCGTCAGTTGTAGCTCGTGCAAGTACGGGTCGATCCACAGAGACTGGGTGTGTTTGGAGTTTCTAGCTATTTTGGGCTCTAAAATTGCTATTGGGCTTTAGGTATCAAAGGGTTGTGGTACCAATGGGTTATGAATACCCTTTGGAACTGTTGAGCTTTGAATACCCTTTGAGTAACTTGGGCGTAATGGGTTTGTTTGTAATGATGAAGTGCTTTAGGCCTTGGGCCTTTGAATGATTTTGGAATGAACTGTGAACTTGGGCTCAACAGTTCAATTGTGAACTGGGCTTGGGTTTTTGAGCCTGGCAGTGAACTAGGCTTTTGAGCTTTAAACAGATTACAATGGGCTTTTGTAAAACAAGGTAATGAATGCAGTAACAAGAACATGAGAAACAAATGAGAAGAAAGAGCAAATAGTGGCAGTGAAGCTGTGATATTTACAAAGCAATGAAGATGGTAGTGAAATAATGAGACAATGGATGATAAAACAATAAACACAAGAAAACAGATACAAATACAAAACACAAAACAGGTGACAGAACAATGAAACTAAACAAGAACAATGGAACCAAGGCCTAAGCCAAGGGCAGGGGAGAGTTTGTGCACTGATTTCAGTGCACAACAGGCTGTAGATTGCACAAAAACTAAACAAAGCAGCAAGGAAGACTCAACTGAGCAATAAGAATAACAGAATTAGAGTTGCAAGTGACAGTGAAAACAAATTGTGGGTTAAGCTAAGGCTTTGAATCCACCCTTGTGACCTATCCAGATAATGTAATTCTAGGTTGAGTCCCTAATGGAACTAAGTGACAGTTAAGGCCAACTTAAGATCCTAAGCATACAAAAAGGGAATAGCAAGATAATCAGCTTGCTCAACTGATGTGCTCCTAGTATTGACTGTCTTTTGACAGTATAATCAATCACAAGCACTAGTGAGCACTGATTTCTCCCATTGCTCAATCAATTCAGTGAACTAAGGCTTCTAACCTAACATTCCACTACTTAACAGTCCACTAAAGCTTCATATGAGCCTCAGCAAGGTGACAAACTAAAACATGGTAAAACTGAAATTAAAAGAAAACAACAACAATAACCTCACAGTAACAGTTAACAATGGATAAAACAAGAGCAAAAAATGGAATTTGTTTACAGAACTCACAGTTCTGGACACACTGGCTAATCCAGGCATACCCAACAACACTACAGTCCCTTCTATTTATACCCACAGACCCAATTTGGGTTTTCCCCCAAATTACAAAATTAGGGTTCTTTAATAAATTCCCCCAAATCAGAAAATTTAGGGTTTGGTAATTCTTACCCATATTGATGTGATTTGACGAGTTTTTCTTCGACCCATTCTTCTCCTTGGTCCTCTGTTCCATTCCCATGCTTCTATTTCTTCTCTAGCCCTAGCTATTGTACCAATTTCTTTCCTAGGGTTTTCTGAGAAAGAAAAGAAAAGAAATTGGTAGGATAGATGGCTAGAAGATGGGGGGAATGATTATAGTGGAGTTGGTGGTGGTGTACGGTGTGAAGGAGTGGCGTTTGGTGGTACGGCAGTGGTGGTGGCGGACATGGTGTCTGTACACGGACAGGAAGGGGGAAGAAGAAGGGAAGAGAAGAAGAAGTGAATGAGAAAACTCTCGATGGGCTTTAGGGTATAGGATATTTCGCTGTGGAGCAGGTACATCGGAGTTGATGATCAGCGGCGATGAGCGTTGGATGTAAAGAAGGAGGATTGATCCAACGGCTATATGGAAGCGTATGTGGAGAAACCGTTGGATTCTGAAGTATAACGAAATTAACGGCACCAGATGGAGTTAGGTGTTGTAGTGTTAAGCGGAAGTATCGAGGTTTGATGCGCAGGAAAAGAAGCGACCGTAGGATGCATATGCGATCCAATCTGACGGTCGGGAATGGACGCGGGTATGGATGTAGAAAATGGGTTTGGGTAAGGGTTTTGGGCCTTGGGTATGCCAAGCCCATATCTTCTTTAAGAACAATTCTTCCTCCTTGAGCCCATTCCTAGCTTTTTGGACGTGCGCTCCATTCTTTGCGGCTTCCTTGCGTAATTCTTCCCGGCTTTTCACTACTTTTCTTCTCTTTTCGCTCCGCGACTCATCCGAACTTCGTTTATTACCTAAAAATGCAAAATTAAGTAAGAAAAATATTTATTCTTGAAAACAATGAAAATACAGAATATGGGATAAAATGTAGAATTAATGCACAAAAGATGAGTTAAATGCCAACAAAAAGGGATAAATATATACATTATTTGGCACTCATCAGTTAACGACTTAAAGACTTCATTGGGATTATGAAGACAGACCCAACTATTTTCTCTGTAGTTGCGTGATCTGATCTTGCTGTTTCTATCGTGTTTGAGTACTATCTTCTCTAATATTGGCTCGAGATTTAATTTCCGATAGGCAAGATAAAAAGTAGTCACAAGCATCTTCGTCTCATCGTTTGTGATTCCACAATATCTTGTTTCGCTATCATACGATTAAGATTATTGTGAGGTGATTGATATTTCTAGGCCGTTCTTCGGGAATATAAGTCCGGTATATCAAGTGGTTCCCGTTCACCTTGATTTATAAAAAGACGGAGCAAAACTCGTAGGTATTTCTGTGGGAGACAGATTTATCTATTCTTACAGACTTTTCTGTGTGAGACAAATTTGTTTATCAAGTCTCCGATTTTGGATCGTAGCAACTCTTGGTTGTGGGTGAGATCAGCTAAGGGAATCAAGTGCGTAGTATCGTGCCGGGATTAGAGACGTAAGGAGCGCAACTGTACCTTGAATCAGTGTGAGATTGATTAGGGTTCAACTACAGTCCAGTCCAAATTTCATTGGTAGTATGCTAGTGTCTATAGCGGCTTAATACAGTGTGGTGTTCAAATCTGGACTAGGTCCCGGGATTTTTCTGCATTTCGGTTTTCCTCGTTAACAAAATTACGGTGTCTGTGTTATTTCTTTTCCGCATTATGTTTTGTTATATAATTGAAATATCACAGGTTGTGCGTTGAATCGGTCAATTGGTAAATCCAACCTTTGGTTGTTGATTGAAATTGATTGATCCTTGAACATTGGTCTTTGTTACCGTTCAAGCTATTTCTTTTATATTCAATCGGGCTCGCAAATTCCTATTTGCTGATTGCAGATTGAATTGAGAGATAAAGATATAAAACTCTTTGATATACTTTTCTCTAGATTGAGTCTAACTGTCTAGTTGGTTCTCTTGAAAGTATATTGGAGTTTGTCTATTCAGATTGCCAAACGAAATATTTGGTGTGGTTGTTAGACCCCCATTTTTTCAATTGGTACCAGAGCAGGCAAACACATTTAAGACCTCATAAATCTGTGTTTGTAGCAATCTGATTTCTGTGGACATACAAAGTATCTCACAAATTACGTACACAGGGATGTCTTTCAAAGTTTCTGATCATGCCAAAAATCTTTGTTTTTCTCAAAGGATAACTCCTTAGCAGATTCTTCCAAATTCCGTGGGAAAGACAAAAAATTCGACATCGTGTCAGAGTCAGAAATGGAACTCACCATATCATTAAAAAAATCTGCTGATATCATTGAATTTCAAGATTCTAAAATCAAGACTCTTGAAGAAAAGAATGATCAGCTCATTGACAAATTCGAGAAATCACTTGAAAGAGAATGTAAAATCTATTGCTTTATTGAATCTCTTGTTAGAGCGTAGATCGGTTGAACCCACCAAGCGTTGGTATGTCAAGTTTGGTTGTCATAATTTAGTGAATCAAAACTCATTTAAGAGTCACTTGATTATGTAATAGAGTCAACTCCGTATAGGTTAGCTTGAAAGTATTAGGATATGAGACATTACAAGTATTGCAAAGACTTGAAGAAGTGAAGAAGTAAGAAGCTACAACGACAACATCATCCTTCCACTTGAGGTTAGTGATATTTGACTTGAACTGTTTCATTCCCTAACGTATCTTTCAAGTTGTGCATATTGAAAACAAAACTGCGAAGCATGAACACTCTAGATAGACATAGTATTAAGGAATACAATACGAGCTTTATTGCTTAACCATTAAAATTTATAGATAAGACATCGACATAATCGTTTAAATGCTATTATGATTATGTATGGGTATGAGGTGAGGATTTCATCCTAGGAAACAATATTTTTACATGTGTTTTAAGGAAATAATTTCATAAACTTATTTATGAATCAAAAAGGAAATCGCCAGGCGTTACTGGGATTGTTATTCATTGCATATCTTGTGAACATCCAATATGTGTGATTTAGTATAACCACTCATGACTTGTTTGTGTTCTTGGTAAAACTATTCACAAAGGCCTGACTTATGTATTGGTATGACTTTTATTAGTGAAACCGATCTTAAGTAATCACCTGAGATGGTATGATCGAGTTTGTGATTTGTGTATGACCGAATCTGGGTAAAGGGGAACCGATCATAGTAAGAGGTACAACGCATCACAAAGGGGAATCGATCCATGTATGAGGTGCATCAAGTTTGTAGCATAAAGGGGAACCGATCCTATAGACATGTGCAACACGTTTTTAGGCAAAGGGGAACTGATCCTATGGACATGTGCAACACATATAAGTTAGATACCATATATATGTGGGGAACCGATCCTAGTACATAATCAACCGAAATTTGGAAAGCTAGTGTGACTATGCACAGTACTCACATGGAGGTAGAACCGAAACTTGCTTTGGTAGAACCGTTAAACCCATGATTTGTGATTGAGTGTTCTTGATCAATCACATAGTTCTTGAAAGTCAGATGAACCAATTCTAAACTTGTTTGAAAGTGTGGCAAATCGGTTTCGAGGTTGTAAGTATGAAAGAGGACTTACAAAGTAAGGATGTCGACATACTTTGAACACGTACTCTAATGTTTATCTTTAATTGTTCAAAGTTATTCCTTAATAGATAAAGGAAGAAAATCCCAGGATCGAAACATAATTAAGTTAAGAATCTTTTAATTAAGGTTGTTAATTTTATTTTAGGAAAACAAGAATTAGTAATGTTGATTTTTCCAAAGAGATTTTCGGTTATTATTTTGGACAGAGCATTTCCAGGAATTATGGAAACCGAATTTGTGCTTTAATGAATATCTTGAGAATATTTTCGGTTTTGGAAATTCCTTGGTGTCCAAACTTCCTTGTCTATAAATAATTGAAGTTTGCATTTCTAGCAAACTCATCCTTCGTGACATCAAACTTCCTCGGTTGTGTTGTTACTGGTGAAGCCACATATTGGGAGAGGAGAGTAACCTAATTAGGCAAAATCTCTTACGGCCGCTCAGTTTAAAGTATTCTTTGGGATTGAGAAGATCTATTAGTACCGTTGGTGGGAAACTAGATATTTGCGGTTTATCTTGTGTTTTCGATTGATTTGATTGACTAACGGTGGTTGAACTTTGATTGCACCTAGTTTGTTTATGCTTGTGAATCTTCTCTTTTGATATAAGATTCACTCAAACTAGATCGAAGTTTCGACAGGAATCTTTAAACTGTTGTTAGTGCTAAAGACGATCTTGTGATAATCCATTGTTAACAGACTCCGTTCTGTGTGTGATTGATCACAAGAGATTCAAGTTGTTGTGTGCAGGTGTTTATTGAAGATCTAAAAAGATTTGAAGACAAAGAAGATACTGAAGATTTCTGATTTGGGGTTCATAATCTTTGGTGTGCACAATACTTGTTTCGGTATAAGAGGATCGAACTATAATCGGTTTATCCTTGTGATAGATTAGATTGATTAGTTGTGTAGATCGGCATCAATACAATTCTTTGTGATTAAAAGTATTGATTGCAAAATCTTAACAATTACCTTTGGTAGTTCAACATAAGATAGATCTAAGAACTTGATGAAAGGAGTTTATTTGAGATAAACAGAAGAACCTTTGTCGAACTCACATCACTTGGTTGAAGAGAGTTGATACCAAACAAATTTTTTGTTCCTTTATTGTTTGGAATACGAACCAAAGGAATTGTTCCAAGTACGTGACTTATTCATAAGTTGGAGGCGTGGGAATACATACGGAACTAGGTGAACTATAGGTTTAGTTGCTTGGTCTCAACTATACGAAGTTGGTGTAATTTTGTGTAGCGGCTTAATCCTGAGAGTATTCAATTCTGGACAAGGTCCCTGCGTTTTTCTGCATTTGCGGTTTCCTCGTTAACAAAATCTTGTTGTGTCATTTACTTTATATTTCCGCATTATAATTGTTTTATTATAATTAAAGTAAATTACACAAACGTTAATTCATATTTACTTGATAAATAATCCTATTGTGTTTGGTTAAGTTCGGACCTTGTTATCAAGTAAACATACTTCTTTGTTGTATTGTCTCGATCTCGTATCCATAGACGATCACACAAAATGTGAACCGATTTGTTGCATTGTCTCGACTCAGTCCATAGACAATCACTTTCAGAGAAAGGACTTATAGGTTGAAAAAGTTTTAGCTTGAGCCATATTTGGGTACCCTCGCATTTTCAATTGGTATCAGAGCGGGCAAACACGAAAAGATCTAACAATTTGTGTTTGGTACGGACCCAACCTATAAGAATGAATCTAATGAGTGATTCAGTTAACGTAAGTCAAGATGAAAAATCTGCACTTGAAGATAACATCTTCTGTGAACCCACTGAACAAGTTGACTCCTATAATGTGGACTCTAGTGATTGGAAAACTTGCCTACAAAAGCAACTTGATCAGATTTCTGAAGATGGTGACTCAGAAATTGATCAAGATGTTGAAGATGATCTATCTGAATTTCTGCAGTACTAGGAGCAATCTCCACAAAAAAACTGTCTTCCTCAGATGTAATTGGACTCCTTGCTCCTCTCAGTAGAGAAAATAGAAAACTAAGAAAAATATTTTCTGGTTTCTTCTATGGATGTCAGAATACCAGATATCTACTTAAATACTATAAAGAAAGTCTACACTCAAAAACTCTTGAGTTTGATAATCTCAATAGGAAGCATTACTTGTTGAATAAGAAACTTGTTGAGTTAGAAGCAAAGTTTAATTCTCAACAATCAACGGGTAACAAACAACATGAGTAAGATTTCCCCATTAAAAGTCCTCTTGAGGATCAACTAACTGAAGCCCTTGAAAGAATTAAGGTCTTAGAAGAGGAAGCTGTAAAGCTAAGAAGACTCGATAATGGCACAATCAATTTATCTTCCATGTTGGATGCGGGAAGATGTCATGGCGACAAATGTGGATTAGGATATGATGGAATTGATATGTTATCAATCAACAAGGAAGTAAAATTCGTAAATACTGTTAGCTCATTCACCCCTGAAAATCCACCTGAACAAGCTTGTATGCCTGAGACACCCAAGTGCTCAATTGAGACTCCAACAGAAACCATATCTAAGAGCAGTCAGAATGAGACTCCGACCAAGGACCAACATAGTAGCCGAACATCTCATAAAGGTAAAACTAAAAACTTTATTCCTTTCAATAAGCATTGTTATTATTGTAGAGATAAAGGTCATATGCAAAGGGATTGCAAAATTCGGAAGATGCAAAACGCTCTATCCTTTGTATCTAACGAATTGAACTGTGTCATCTCCAAAAACCTCTCAGATCATCACTGTCATGTGAGACATACGAATTTTTACAAAAATTCAAAATCATATCCTAAAAGAAACTTTTATAAAAGGAAAAATAATAGAAGAGGTGATACCTTTATCAAAGGGGATATGAGATCTGATGTTTCAAGATGGAATGGTGCTATGGCACAAGAAATGAAGAACCTTCATTCAAAATCCACCTACAAGTTGATACCAAAATCTGAGAAGGTATCCAAAAGGAAGTTATCTAAAAATAGATTCTAAGAAAAACAATCCTGTTTTAATCTTAAACAAAGATGACTATGAAAGTCTAGTGCTTAGATTTAAAAAGGATCTAGAGATATCCAGTATGTGAACGCATATTTCAATGATTTGCTAAACTCTAAAAGAAAGAAGAGGGGAGTTAACCTTAACTCTATGACTTCTCAGAACTTTCGGTAGTAGCTTTGTAAGTTTAGGCTAGGTTTTTGTTTCGGTTCTTGTGCAGAAAAACTTTCCTATTTTGAGTTGTTACCTTGAAAAAGGAAAAACAAGGGACTATAAATAGGTGCGATTATGCTCCTACGATATCACAACCCTGTAATACAATGCTTTCATCTTATGAAGGTAGTGAGGATGATTTAACTGAAGAACAGAGAACCAATCTCTTTATGGCCGTTCAGCATCGAGACAGGCTCAAAGAAAAAGTTATTCAAACAAGAGGAGTTCTTGCTGAACTCGAGGTTCTAGTTGAAGAACTTGAAAAACAGGAAGTGGTTGCTGACATGTCTCTTGAGACATGATTTAAAAGTTTGAACACTGAAGAAACCTCAGTGAACAAGAGCACCACTAGAGATTAAGTTATATGCTGTAATACTTAATCTAAGAAAATAGACATCAATTTTTCATTTCTTTCAATGATTGTATTGAGTCAATTATGAATAAAACTATTATGAAAAAAATTATTTGTTTTATAATTTTTCTTGTGATGGTTTTGATTTACATAGCCTATGCTTGAATGCTTTATTATTGCTATGGATGTTTATGGGATGTTTGATTTCGGTTTTATTACCTTGATATTCAATCTCATAATGTTGTGAACCCTTATGGTTTGGGTGACTTTTTGATTTAGCAGGATTAAGTTCTAGCCCATGTTGGTAGGCTTTATCAAAGGATCATGAGGGGTTCTGGTAGAAACAATATGTGAAAAAGTCACAATATGTTGAATCGGTTTTGGTTTAGCATAAAAGCATATGTGTTTCGGTGGTTTTCAAATTTTGCTTGCAATAGTTAAAAACCTGTTTTCAACCTTTCTCTGGTAAAGGTTGGTTGTTGTTATTATTTTGTTTTGCATAAGGATGACAACGTAATGATATTTCGATATCAATTCTCCCTGGAAGAAGATGCAAACATATTAGAGAAGCGGATGCGAAATTTGAGGTAACAATTTTGTTAGTTAATTGTTTTCCTGTTTAAGAAAAGCCTGATTTTATTTCATATATATTTTGCTTTTGCTTAACAAAATTTCGGTACAATTGATGTTTTATTCCATAATGTGTGTATGGATGTGTGTGATTCAATTGGTTATGGTTAAGAAAAACTATTGTTATCTTACTTTATTGTGTGGTATCAATTGCTTAGGCTTACAAAATTTCGGTGCAATTACGGTGCTTTAATGCTTATGTTGATACAATTGCTTCCGGTTGAGGTGAATAATTATGCAAGTTGATTTATTTTGGTTTGTATGAATTATTTATGGCTTAACGAAATAAAAGGTTTACGGGATGGATTGTTTAATCCAATTCGATTCCGGATAAGAGAAGCTAAGTTTATCTTAGTTAGACTTATCAAAGTGGAGGTTTCGGTTATTCAAGTCTAATCGAATGCCTTAACAAGAAATGCTAGTTAACTAACCTAGTACTTGTCTTGTTTAAAACTTAAGGTCTAAGTTATATGGATAATTAGAACCTGATGAGAAAAATAGAGTTATCTTTATTTTGGTCTTATCGAATGAAGCGATTGTATTTGTACAATCGGTTTAGCAAAGGGACTAAGGTGCTTAGTTGTTTTTGGGTTTGCTAAACTAAATTGGGAAAATAACTTCGGACAATTATTTCCTTGATAACATATCAAAAAAAATTACTTTGTAGTTTCGGTTTTGATATTGGTTATCAAAAATGGTGTGTGGAACCCTCGTGCTTAACTCTATAGGTTTGCAAGTCTATTTTGAAATTTGTAAGATTCTTTTCGTGTTGTCCTTTATTTTTCCGTTCTTTGTCATTTTGTGACAAAAAGGGGGAGAAATATATGGAGTAAACAAGTGATACTGGCATTGATTTTATATTGATTGGTATCACTAAAGAAAAGGACAGTTGTTCTTAAACGTTTATCTAACGAAAGAGTGAAAGCATAGACTAAGGTGGAGTAGCATATCATATCAATTGATATAACAAAGGCGTGTGATTGATGAAATATACCTATCTCACCTTTAGGGGGAGTATTAACATTGTTATTATAATGTCAACAGCGGCATTTAAGGATTGAATGTATGCAGGTTATTGTGTTGTTGAATTCAAGAGTCAAGCGTATGTGTAATGAATTCTTGTAATTTGTTTATCCATATGATTGTAAGAGTTTTGTCACTAAAATTGACAAATGGGGAGATTGTTAGAGCATAGCTCGGTTGAACCCACCAAGTGTTGGTATGTCAAGTTTGGTTGTCATATTTTAGTGAACCAAAACTCATTTAAGAGTCGTTGATTATGTACTGGAGTCAACTTCGTATAGGTTAGCTTGAAAGTATAGGGATATGAGACATTACAAGTATTGCGAAGACTTGAAGAAGTGAAGAAGTAAGAAGCTACAACGACAACATCATCCTTCCACTTGAGGTTAGTGATATTTGACTTGAACTGTTTCATTCCCTAACGTATCTTTCAAGTCGTGCATATTGAAAAAAAAACTGTGAAGCATGAACACTCTAGATAGACATAGTATTAAGGAATAATACGAGGTTTATTGCTTAACCATTAAACTTTGTAGATAAGACATCGACATAATCGTTTAAATGCTATTGTGATTATGTATGGGTATGAGGTGAGGATTTCATCCTAGGAAACAATGTTTTTACATGTGTTTTAAGGAAGTAAGTTCATAAACTTATTTATGAATCGAAAAGGAAATCGCCAGGCGTTATTGGGATTGCTATTCATTGCATATCTTGTGAACATCCAATATGTGTGATTTAGTATAACCGCTCATGACTTGTTTGTGTTCTTGGTAAAACTATTCACAAAGGCCTGACTTATGTATTGGTATGACTTTTATTAGTGAAACCGATCTTAAGTAATCACCTGAGATGGTATGATCGAGTTTGTGATTTGTGTATGACCGAATCTGGGTAAAGGGGAACCGATCCTAGTAAGAGGTGCAACACATCACAAAGGGGAGTCGATCCATGTATGAGGTGCAGTAAGTTTGTAGCATAAAGGAGAACCGATCCTATGGACACGTGCAACACATATAAGTCAGATACCATATATATGTGGGGAACCCATCCTAGTACCTAGTCAACCGAATTTTGGAAAGCTAGTGTGACTATGCACAATACTCACATGGAGGTAGAACCGAAACTTGTTTTGGTAGAACCGTTAAGCCCATGATTTGTTATTGAGTGTTCTTGATCAATCACATAGTTCTTGAAATTCAGATGAACCAATTCTAAACTTGTTTGGAAGTGTGGAAAATCGGTTTCGAGGTTGTAAGTATGAAAAAGGACTTACAAAGTAAGGATGTCGACATACTTTGAACACGTAGTATAATGTTTATCTTTAATTGTTCAAAGTTATTCCTTAATAGATAAAGGAAGAAAATCCCAGGATCGAAACATAGTTAAGTTAAGAATATTTTAATTAAGGTTGTTAATTTTATTTTAGGAAAACAAGAATTAGTAATGTTAATTTTTCCAAAGAGATTTTCGGTTATTATTTTGGACAGAGCATTTCCAGGAATTATGGAAACCGAATTTGTGCTTTAATGAATATCTTGAGAATATTTTCGGTTTTGGAAATTCCTTGGTATCCAAACTTCCTTGTCTATAAATACTTGAAGTTTGCATTTCTAGCAAACTCATCCTTCGTGACATCAAACTTCCTCGGTTGTGTTGTTACTGGTGAAGCCACATATTGGGAGAGGAGAGTAACCTAATTAGGCGAAATCTCTTACGGCCGCTCAGTTTAAAGTATTCTTTGGGATTGAGAAGCTCTATTAGTACCGTTGGTGGGAAACTAGATATTTGCGGTTTATCTTGTGTTTTCGATTGATTTGATTGACTAACGGTGGTTGAACTTTGATTGCACCTAGTTTGTTTATGCTTGTGAATCTTCTCTTTTGATATAAGATTTACTCAAACTAGATCGAAGTTTCGACAGGAATCTTTAAACTGTTGTTAGTGCTAAAGACGATCTTGTGATAATCCATTGTTAACAGACTCCGTTCTGTGCGTGATTGATCACAAGAGATTCAAGTTGTTGTGTGCAGGTGTTTATTGAAGATCTAAAAAGATTTGAAGACAAAGAAGATATTGAAGATTTCTGATTTGGGGTTCATAATCTTTGGTGTGCACAATACTTGTTTCGGTATAAGAGGATCGAACTATAATAGGTTTATCCTTGTGGTAGATTGGATTGATTATTTGTATAGATCGGCATCAATACAATTCTTTGTGATTAAAAGTATTGATTGCAAAATCTTAACAATTACCTTTGGTATTTGAACATAAGATAGATCTAAGAACCTGACGAAGGAGTTTATCGGAGATAAACAAAAGAGCCTTTGTCGAACTCACATCACTTGGTTGAAGAGAGTTGATACCAAACAAATTTGTTGTTCCTTTACTGTTTGGAATACGAACCAAAGGAATTTTTCCAAGTGGGTGACTTATTCATAAGTTGGAGGCGTGGGAATACATACGGAACTAGGTGAACTATAGGTTTAGTTGCTTGGTCTCAACTATACGAAGTTGGTGTAATTTTGTGTAGCGGCTTAATCCTGAGAGTATTCAATTCTGGACAAGGTCCCGGGGTTTTTCTGCATTTGTGGTTTCTCGTTAACAAAATCTTGTTGTGTCATTTACTTTATATTTCCGCATTATAATTGTTTTATTATAATTAAAGTAAATTACACAAACGTTAATTCCTATTTACTTGATAAGCAATCCTATTGTGTTTGGTTAAGTCCGAACCTTTTTATCAAGTAAACATACTTCGTTGTTGTATTGTATCGATCTCGTATCCATAGACGATCACACGAAGTTTGAACCGGTTTGTCGCATTTTTTCGACTCAGTCCATAGACAATCACTTTCGGCGAAAGGACTTATAGATAGGAAAAGTTTTAGCTTGAGGCATATTTGGGTACCCTAGCCTTTTCATCTCTCTCTAACAATATCGAAAAATTGGTTTAAGAAACTACTCTACATCGTGAAAAGATTAGTATACTTGAAGATACAGTTAGAGAGAACTCAATTAGAGAAGAACGTTTAATCAAGACTCATTCATCAGAAATAAACAGATATCATGTTGAGAAAGAGAAACTTGTTTCATCTCTTCGATATGCCCAAGAACAGTGTAACATCTTGAAAAAGGAAAACTCTGTTTTGATGAGTAAGTCATCCTCTGCACCTTCTTCTGATACTCACAAGTCTTTACCTAGCATAAAGAAAATTCCCTCAAAGGAATTACTCACTGTGAATCACTTGCAAAACTTGCATGTGCCGGAAAAAGTTATGAGTCGAGGAAATTATGTTTCTAATCCACGATGTTGTTCCTTCTTTGGGAAAAAAAATCACTATGTTCTTCTTTGTTTTGCTAGAAAGAAAAAAATCTCACATCTTCATAATTTTCTTCTTTCTACCGTCAATGGAGTAAATCGTTCGACGACTTCTACAGTGAATTTATTTCCTACAGAAAACCAGAATTTGCGGAACTTGAACTTCCGTCAGTACGCGTACGGGTACGCATACTTAGTTCCGGACTACCAATAACCAACCAGTACGCGTACGTGTACGCATACCATGGTTCCCTGTTTTGGACTTTACACAAATGTGAATACACACCGTGTTTATATCCAATCATGGTTACATATTCTAAACCCTCATTTCAATCATTGAAACATTCTTGGAAGACGAAAATAGCTGTCTCATACAAACTATTAGCTTCAAAGCAATTTTCAAGTGATCGAATGATCAATACGAAACATTCCGAGTCTACATCAATGATTTTCTCACACAAAAAATGTAAGATGTTACAAGGCGATTTTCACATGATCATCTTTTGACTTTCGTCAAGAATAAAAGATGAACTTGGTTAAAGCGAAAGCTTACCAACACATATTTCGAGAAATAGATAAGTGAGATAAACTCGGCTCGAAATACCAAATGTGTACAATTGAAGTCTATATAGCAATACGACTTTTTGAGTGATAGATGAGTTCAAGTCTCCATATACCTTTTGTTGATGAAGTTCCGCAAGTTCCCTTAAGTAGTTCTTCGTCTTCATTCGATGAACGCCGTGAAGTCTAAAGCTCAACTACATTTACTATCCTAATCCGAGACTTAGCTATAAGTAGACTAGAAATCAAGGCTTATAGTTTTGGCAACTAAACTTGACAAACAAGTTTGAGATAGCAACGCTTGCGAGTTCGACCGAGCAGTACTCTAACAGGTTTTTCCTTGTCAAAGTTTTAATGAGGCGATTGACTTTGGCACAAGTCATCAAGAAGAGGACGACATATGAAGACCTACATTTAAAGCACTATACGTGAAGCACTACAAACAGAGTTCTACTGGACCACACAAGGGGGAGTGTTATAGGGCCTACAACCCATGGGTGTGTGACCCAACTAGAAGCCTAAGGGTTTCTCTTTTTACATGTATATAAAGGATACTTTACCTATGTAATAGGCTAATCAATAGAAATCCTTCTCTTCCCCGCCTCTATATTTTCCCCTACATTTCCACTGCAAAAAATCATGAGTTTTGGGACTAAACTTTAAATATTTGGATTAAATTGTAAATCAAGAAGGTTATATCTTATATGTGTATTTTTTATATTTTAAATAATTTTTAGACTAAATTGTACCTAATTAATTTGGGATGGGCTAATCCAAAAATTTTGACGCGTTTTTGGACTAAATCGTTTTTTTTTCCAGTTTAACCTCCTCGCACACCCGACACTTCTACCGACCTACCAGATAAGACGAATCGAAAACTTTTGATGTCCTCCCGGCAAACTTACACCGCAGTATCTTTTTCTCTCACACAAGCAAAACAAGAAGTTGATTGTCGTGTTAGAAAAAAAGAAAAATAACAAAAAAGGAAAAAAAACTCTTGAAATGATGCAACGTCTATGTCGTTTCCTCAACCATTTATCACCCAAAAACCTATTCAAACACTATTTCCCCAAAAACACAAATTAGGGCTTCCAACATCCTCGATTTAGCATCATGGAATCTTCGAATTCCAATTCATCTCCGTACGAACTTCTCTACAAAGCAGCATTACTCATACCCATTTCACATTATCTCTACGCTGTTTTATTTATTTTCTTCATTTTTCTTTATAATTTTCTGGAGATCCATTTCTTCCAAGATTTGTTACATGGATTTAGAGGGGACTCGATTTCTTTGACCTATAATTCCTGCTCTGAGATTTACGAGGGTGTTGCTTCTAAGTGCCAGACTCTTCATGGAAGGTCAACTCAATTTTTATTTTCTCAAAACAGTTTATGAATTGCTTATTTGATTATATTATCATTTTGGAATAGTTTTATGAATGATTTTAGTCAATTACTTGAATAATTTTAACGACCTAGTCAATTTGAAATTGAGAATTTCAAATTGAGGCGCCATTTCCCCCCAAATGTATGGATTTATTTATTTGTTTGTTTTTATGAAACTCTGATTTATTGAGTGTGCAGGTATTTAGTGACGCCTTGGCTTTCTAGTCCGCATATACAGACTGCTTTTCTCAACTTCTTTGGGAGGCCTCCTGTTTTCAGCTACAAGAGGTATTCCGGATCATTTATTTACTTCTAATTTCGTGAATGTTGTGTTTTGGTGTCTCGGGGTGTTATCATTTGATGAAAACATAGAAGAAGATAATGAACTTCTACTTAGACGACATGCATTAATGAATCCGCTTTCTGTTTTATCACTAATCTCAACCTGGTTCTGACTCATATTTGGTGTTAACATAGTTGGATGTTGAAACTGTAATTTAGTCACTTTACGATCAGACATTGCTAAAACACTCGGTAATTAGTTTGATTGGGGATATATAAATTAGAACTGTAAAGCAGGTAATGGTGGCTGGGTACCCACCCTTCGCACAAGACTAAAAACTAACAATCAACATTACTTCATTTTGGTGGATATGGCTGATTGCACTATTTATATTTAGGGAAATGATAAAATGTATTGCTGTTAACAATATGTCATTTTCCAGTCTTCACATTTTAGAATGCGAATAAGCCCAATTTTTTTGGAGTTTCTCTTTTATTTCTCCTTGACACTTGTCTGATGTCTCAGTAGTCTGGCGCAGCATGAATTTATATCTAAGAAGGTCATGTCTGTGTCGTACAATAAGATGCATAGCAATGTAGTCTCTTGTAAGTCACTGGTGTAATTATAATCATCCTTGCCATTTTTTCCCTGCATAGTATCTTGTTGAACTTGGTTTGTGCAATTGTTATATGATGAATATTGTTTGTTCAGGCAAATATTTCTTACACCTGATGGTGGAACAATTGCTCTGGATTGGTTGATGTCATCTGCTGGTAAATCTTGAACTCTTAAACTTCTAAATAATTATTAAAGTTATCTTTATTTGAGCGGGATATCTTGTGTTGTAGTTGTTACTATACACTGGTGTTTTACCATCTTACTAGTTTTTGTCTGGATTAATGGTTTTGAAGTTCACTTTGATTTTTATAATTGAGTATGTTAAACCTATAATGTTCGTAACATATCCGCATCTTAATGCTATAAGATGATTATATTTATCATGCTATAGGTGATCAGTGTCCTACCTCTTGAATAAGTAACACGTGTCACTTCTTTTCTTCGTCTTTTCTTTTCCCACCACTTTTTTTTTCAATGTTATTGGCGCTATGGTTGTTATAGCGGCTAGGAAACCTACGAACTGCTTATTTAACATGCTGAAATATTATTGCCTACTCAAGTATTTATGTTTATCAAGTTCATCAATAATGTACGGGGCATAGCTTACTTGTCTTCTTGTTGCTTGGTCCTCCTTTATGAGTGTTCTGGAAATTTCCGCATATTAGTGTTCTTATGTCTCTCATCGATGAATCCCATCCTTGCATCTCTGGAAATGTTGCAGTATCTAACATTTTCCCTTCAGCTGTTTTGCCATCAAGAAGTGGTTGGCCCCATATTATCACTATCCCTATATGCTATTTACTTACAGATTCCAAGCTACAGAAAGCAAACAATTGTAGCAAGTTTACTGTCTGTTTCTCTAATTGTTCAATTTTGGCACACCAGTATCAGGAGGGGCTTCTCACACTAATAATGTTCCTTTGAAGGATGACACCACTCCTATTGTGGTAGTAGTCCCTGGCTTAACAAGTGATTCCCATTCTGCTGTAAGTTTTATCTTGTCCAATATGCTCTCTTTAACAGATTCAGAGCTCCAGTAGCTTCTTCTTTAATTTCCCAAATAATGTGGCATTTTACAGGCAATTCTTTGAGCAGTAAAGCCGTGGCATGTTAAATTTGACTTTATCATGATTCATGATGCAGGATTAGATAAATTTTTGTTTTAATTCTCCACTTTTTGGATATATCAACATTTAATAAATGTACATTAGAATACGATTCAAGTTAGTTACTTGAATCGTAAAATGACTAATTTTTCTAATCACAGGTTTGTTCCAAATCCAGATTTGAGCCATTTTTTCCCTTGATCAACAACCAACTTTTGCTGATTAGCGACCAAAACCAGTACCAACAAACTGGAAATGGCTACAGAAAACCATAAATTAAGCAACTCATCACTTATAGTGGAAAGAAAGAACAGAAATATAGAAGGAACTAAATTAATCGAAATTTCGATGTATCTTCCTGCTCAAGCCTATGTAAGAAAGCGGGCGTCATATGGAATTCCTCCACTATGAAACATTGAGCATCACACTATATACCTTTCTTTGGTTTGGTTGTTATTTTACTGGTTAGAGACTTGGTATCTGCTTAAGAAGAAAAAACAAAAGACCAAAATACATCTCTGTTTCTAAGATTTCCTAATGGAATAGGTTACTAGGTTTAGTATATTCACTCGGGCATCACAGGGCCTACTACAGACAACAATAACTTCTCTAGTTGGTAGGTCAAGGCATAAACAAACATTTTATCGTTAATGCAAGTATGTGAATACGAATTTGAGGCTTTCTACTTGATAGTAGTATTCATTGCTGCCCTCAATTCATTATTTTTTGTATCAGCAAACCACATTGTAACAGACTAATAATCAATGTGTGCTGAGGTACAAGTTAATTCTCAGAGTTGCTTGTTCCATTGTGTTATTGCAGTATATAAAGCATATAGTCTTCAAGATTGCGAAAAGTGGCTGGAATGTTGTTGTCAGCAACCATAGGGGACTTGGTGGAATCTCAATAACTGTAAGTTCTGCATATATGCAATGTTTTGAGTTTTGTTCATTTTTATCCATGTAAAGGTCACTTAACTAAGAAACAAATTCTATTTTATTCTGAAGCAGATTGCTGTTTCACTATTAGAATTATTAGTGGCTATAGAAGAACTGGTAAACCACCACATGTTGTTGAAATACAAGCACTTATCCTTCCTTCTAAGACAACGGTCCTTAATGCAGTTTGACCATATGATCCATGCTCTGTCTTAGGATTGACATTGTTTAAAATGTTGTTTACTGATATGTACTTCCCACCTGAAAAGAAGTTTAGGTTTTTCTTTTTTGCACCCTGTCAACCATCATTGCGAAATGTCATTTTGAAGTTGGTAAGGTCTTATCAAATATCAAATATTAGTTACTAGTGCAAGCACTTTGATTTGTAATTTGGGGTGATCTTTCGGTCTGCCCATATATCTGCGGTAGCCATATTCCGCATGTCTTCAACACTTTACTCCATAGTTTATAGATACGGAGTTTTAAAATTTGGTCTCTTATCAATACCAAATGGGGAGATGTGTGACCAATTACGAAAAATTTCTGCAATTACTATCTGTATATGTGGTTAATCATGTAAAACATCAAAGTAACCGGTAAACATGAAATGGGGCATCATTAGTTTTAGATAGTATGAATTGAGTTGATCATATTTCAAGTAACATGGAAGAGAGAGGAGTCCCGCTGGTCATACTTTGGTCTCTTCACTCTCCGTTCTGTTTTTTGTTAATCGTCAATCGATCAAATGCTCTTACGTTCATAAAGTGAGTTATATATGTCTTCATCTCATTTCTTGTTAATCAACAATATGAAATATCTCTTTTGACAGTCTGATTGTTTTTACAACGCTGGATGGACGGATGATCTACGGAGAGTTGTTGACCATCTTCATCAAGAGTATCCTCAGGCTACTCTATTTGCTGTTGGAACAAGCATCGGCGCCAATGTTCTGGTAATGGTCACTAATGATGTTTGTGTTCTTTCTGCCTTTCCAATCAATTATTTTCATTAACAGAAGTTTAAAATGGTTTGAGATGCCTGAGGTGTATCATAGATCATAACCTCCGTTACTCCTTCGAAGTAGAGGTTCATTCCTCCCTTTAGAATAACGATGATACAAGCATGAAAGATTCATAATTCATCAAACATGCACGGGAAAAGTTATTACTAATTAACCATTAGGAACACTGTTGGTCCAGAAACTTCTGGATATCCAAGAACAAGGGGTACTTCGAGTGCTTTTATAAATGAAGATTTTGAGCATATTCAGATAATCAATATCAAGTTTTAAGCTTTTAGAGTGTTACCACTGGAGGAACCTTGCCTGAACATGCATCAATTAGGTAGCTAGTCTGTTAGTCAACCAAAGTCCGGTAATGGTTCTCTTAAATGTATCTTAAGCTCTCTTTTAGTTTTCTCATATCTACTTGTTGACATGTAAAAGTGAAGCTAATATTTGGTTTCCGGCTGATACTTCATTTGTATATATATGTGTGAATCTACATAACATATTTCTATTAAATTGACCTTTTATCGAGACATGCCATAAATTTTCAAATGCGGGGTCAGGACTTTGCCTGTTTTGAGTTGACCACTGAGGCAGACTTTCCGTACTCGAGCAAGCATACATGGATCTGTCGCAAAGCTGTTTGTTGGTAGTTATATGGAATCTTAAAATGGAATTATGCATAAAGCAAGACGTTAGTGTTCCCAAAGCCTTTGTATCGCATAATTGAAGTTCTTCTTATTGTTTATTTTCTGTTAGATTCTAGAAGATCAGATTTTTCAAACCATGTTTGCAAATAACCAACTTGTAATGATCAGGAGAGATGCTTAAGCATTTTAAATTCTTAACTGGATGACGGATTTCAGGTTAAATATCTTGGAGAGGATGGAGATAATACTTATTTTGCTGGGGCTGTAGCTATTTGCTCTCCATGGGACCTCTTGGTTGGTATTCAGTCTTTATTCTGTTAAACTTGCGTATATAACTTGTAATTTTCTCAACATTGAATAAATTAGTTAGAAAAGTGTTTTTTCAGTACCATTACTTTCCAATTTTTCCCTTGACCGCTATAAATGCATCGTTGAAGTTAATTGACGAAAAAGTATAGAACTTTAATAACGTTTGTTTCCCTATTTACTAGTAATGAAAAAGCACGAGCTTCGTCAAGTTTCATGAGAAGCTCTCCCTCAACTATAAATTTCCCTGTGTTAGTTCTATTTTAGATGGCTGGAGTCGCTGAGACGCGTATTCGAAATATATATGTTAATTTTTAATACTAATTCTTATATTAGGATTTCGAGACCTGATTTGTTTAACATTTTAGATCCTAATTCTTTTGCTTCTTTGCATCTGTCTACTTGATGCAGCCCCGTTCAGAAATTACAATGTTATTGTCTTATCAATGTATTTATAGATTGGTGACAGGTTCATAACACGCAAACTTGTGCAAAGACTCTATGACCGAGTTCTGACAATTGGGCTTCAAGGTTATGCAAAACTGTAAGTTCACCTTGTTACTTGAGAAGCTGGATACACAATTTCCTTTCCATCCAACCAGGGACTTGGTTAACAACTTAACACTGTGTTATTTTATTTTGTTCTTTATGTGACAATGATTGTAACTGTAAGATGTAACTGAAAATCTTCATCTTACCTCGTCATGATTTCTGTGGTGCTTCTTGTACAATAATATTAGTCTTTGTACGTGCAGACACCAGACCATGTACTCACGGCTTGCTGATTGGGAAGGCATTCAAAAGGTTTGTTACTCTTCACATCATCTAGGATTTACATGTTGTTCACTAAACAAGTGCATGCTTACCTGTGCACATAATAGTTTTGTGCAGTTGGTTTCCATAGTTGTATCCTACTATCATCCTTACAAGCTAGTACGATTTGAGAAAGCTTCTGATTCTTAAAAAGGATAGAACATACAGATTGGATCTAATGTATTTTGGAAGAGTGTCAAGATTGCATTCCTAAGAGGACGAAAATGTTAGATGTTATGAAGCTGATTTCTTCTTGTTTTTCAGTCACGAAGAGTTCGGGATTTTGATAACTACGCCACTTGCCTAACTGGACCATTTGAGGTATCTACATTTCAACTAACTGCTAGTTCACATTTCTTCGTCATTCCCCAATGAGTAGAGTTGATAAGGGTATCTTTATTTTGTTAGACTGTGGACACATATTACCGACGTAGTAGTAGTTCCACATTTGTGGGAAATGTATCAGTGCCACTCCTGTGCATCAGTGCTTTAGATGATCCAGTCTGTACAAGGGAAGCCATTCCCTGGGATGAATGCAGGTAGAGTTCTATCATTTTGCGTCTGAACATTTGCTTGAACTTTTTGTTCTGTGTATCTATTGTTGAGCATCAGATCTGACATTTGCTTTTTTTAATCAGGGCAAACAAAAATATTGTCTTTGCTGCAACACGATGTGGAGGGCATCTCGCATTTTTTGAGGGAATAACTGCAAATCGCCTATGGTATAAGACCTTTATGATATTATATCTTCTCAATACCTTTTTTTTTTGAGCAGTCTTCTTCTCAATTCCTTGCTATTTCTGAGACCTCATTTTGTTTCCACGTAATTCAGTCACGCTGTAAAAATGCGTGCAAACCCAAACCCTTTTAATTATGTTTGTTTATCTGATAAAAACCTGCCCACTATTGGAAATTCCATCTTGTTATAACAAAACCTAATCCGTAGATTTCTTAAAGCTATGTAATTTTGTTGAAAAATGGTGTATTTATAGCACAACCTAATTTGTAGCCGTGTAGGGGCCGCACTAGATAGGAGGAACGCTAGCATGCACTCCCAAGAAGAGCAACTTGCGTGCTAACCCCTTAAAGTCAAGGTTACTTAGTAACCGGTGTTTTAGGCCTTTTATTTACTTAAATGAATAATAATAGAATCTTAATCCAGAAAGTAAGGTTTATATAACTTCCCATAATTAGGGAATTACGTGACTATAGTCTTCTCCCAGTTTCGTTTTTGTTGTTCTTAATCATTCCCTTCCGTTAAATAGTTCACTATTTCACTGTTCATTCCAGTTTCAGCATAACATTTTAGTAGAAGGAAAATTCATAAACAGCAAATGCTAATTGGTTGGACGATTGAATCATGGACTAATATACAGTTTTTATTCAAGAAAGAAGTTAAAATTCTTATTTTACTAACTAACTACGTAGCAAATATCCATTAGTAGGGATCTTCTAAACAGTACGTCGTATATTGCTTTGGAAGAACCATAAACATGGTTCCGCTTGTCCTAGATTATCATACTTAATTTGAGAATCCATGATCTGTGCATCTTTTGGCTCTAGTAATATATTTTGGTTGTAACTTAAGGGAAAGAAAATTTCTTTAAACCATCAGCTACCAGTTACGATTTTTGAATCTTTAGGGGTTAGCATGGATGCTACCCTTTTAAGAGTATCTTGTTAGCATTTCTCTTGAGGATTAGAAGCTTTGGTAAAATGGGCAGGGAAGTTATTTGTTGGTAAGTTACAGTAGGCACAGCTATACGTATATATATATATATATATATATATGTATACAGTTTTTGTGGGAAAAGTTAGCATGGCTTATTTGAGTTTGCCTTGTCGTTAGTTATATTACTAACAATTGCTTTTCAGTTGTATATCTAAATCTAACTTTGTTCGCCCTACACTGCAGGTGGGTAAAGGCTGTCGATGAATTCCTAAGTGTCCTATATACAAGCCCTTATATGCATAGACGAAAGAAGGTACATGATATTTTTATTACCATGCTGTCTTAGAGGATTAATAAGAAAAAAAATCTTGTATAGGGAATCATAAGTGTAAATTGGTCTAGTTTATGGAGTTCGACTACTGGGGATGGATGTATATGTACTACGTAAATTCGATCCTGTCTTGCAACTACAACAACCTTCTTGCCTATAGCCTATTCTGTACCTGGCTAAAGGAGTCTAACCAGGTTACTCTATCAAATAATATTAACCTCTATTATCTACTGCTGCAGGTACAGAACCCTATTCAGCATTCTCCAACGGAAACTTCAATTGATCAGGGACCATACGTGACTATTACAGAAGAGGGGATGGTTTCTGCAGTGGGCAATGAACCAACTAGTCCAATTGTTAATGAGTCTGACAATCAGGTGACTGCTGAAAGAGAAACAAGGAAGATAGTTGTAAATACACATGAAAGTGACCGAGAAGATGAAACGAAAGCAGATCCAATATGTGAAACTTCAGAACCCTGCAAACAAGAAATACCTTCCAATCATGACGCCAAACTCCTTGATATATCTGCTCCTCTGAAGAGATGCATTCAACAACTCTCTCGACGGAGTAAAACATCAATGTGGTTACTTGCTTATATTGCTGTTATGACGACTTGGCCCATGTTGGGTCCAGCTATCTTTTTACTCTTCAAAAGGAAGCTTAAAAATGTGTTACCTTCAGCATGGCTCAAGAAGTAATTTTAGAATTCTTGTGTCCCCATGTTGGGTAAATCTGTGTCGGTAAATGCGAGATGCACATATAATGTTTACATAGAAGACGAATTATGTACTAGATAATAAATGTCAGCTACAAAAGCAAACGAAAGATATGTTGTAAAATTGCAAATATCAGTACCTATAAGGCACAAAACTATCTTTTGACATGTTTTCTTCGTAATTAGATGTACACAAGTTGTTCTTTATATCTCTTCCATAGCTTTTTATTTCACAGGAATTAGCAATCTTTAGAGGGAGGAAACACAAAACACCCCCAAAAAATTGTCCAATTAAGTGGGAAAAAACGCTTTGGGCATTTGCAATTTAAGGTCAAACAAAGTGTGTTTATGCAGACAGATACCTGACTGCAGAGCTAGCGGAGTGTGATAGGATTATTGATTAAAGTCAGGTCAAGTCAGTCTCAGTTGACTTTTTTCTTTGTTTTCATTGGCTCTCCATTCAGTTGTCTATGTCCTTTCTGAGTCAGACATGTGTAAGGCTAACCCCTATGGTCTTCTAATCTAGCAGCTAGATTGGCCATCCACGTCAGCTAGGCAACCTCCTAAGTCCTATGAGATGGCTAATCTAACAGCTAGATTAGAAGACCACGTCAGCGGGACCACCATCTAGCGCTGAACGGTTCAGCGCTGAGTGCTGTTTGGTTCAGCGCTTTAAATCTCAGTCGTTAGATCAGAAAATTTTCTCCCAGCGCTGAATGGTTCAGCGTTCTGGTTACTTTTTGAGCTGAACGGTTCAACTTTTGAAACTAGCTGCTAGTTGAACTGCGAGCAAATACTAGGAGAGAGAAGTAGCAGGTACATGTGTTAACTTTTTTCCCACACTTATTTTTTGATTTGCAACACTTTTTGGCCAATTTAGCAGCTCAATCTAGCCCATAAGGGTTAGCCTAATGATATGTAATAAACTAGGGAATCACCCGTGCCGTACCGGCACGGGCTATATCACACGGTTATATTCTGGGTCGTTAGCTAGTATGCCCGATTTAATCTCCTATGTTAATCGGGAAAGAGCTAAATGAATGGGGAAAGAGCTCAACTCTGTCTACTTTCCATCCTTTTCAATTGCTCGTATATTCCCTGTCCGATTTCTTTAACATTATATGTTCAGCTGTTCAATTAAGGAGAAGCCAATTCTGGACCAATTGAGAGCGGTTTGTAATGCAAATTTCATGGTTTGATATTGAGAATTCATAGTCCTGGCCATTGTTGGTGATGTGGTGGAGGTGTTAATTTTATTGTTTTCACATCCATCAGTTTTTATTAGGTTCCTGAATTTGATCGGATCCATTTCTACCCTCTGCCTATTTACGTTGTGGTGTTGGTGTTCCATTCGCCGGTGTCCAAAGGTATCTTTCTGTTGTTGTCCAAATATCTGCAAGTGAGCATCTGACGACACTCGGTGGCCCATTCACATTTTATTTTTGAATGTGAGTTAATCAATGAAATTCGTATATTCTCTTGAGTTCTTTTATAGCGCATAACTTGTTTGTGAAAAAGTCTGAATGGTTTTATAATTGATTCATTCAATTTATGCATGAGGATTTCAAATTATTTCAAATCAAGAAATAGGTATTCGCTAAACATATTGATTTTATAAATAATCATCTTCAAGTCAGCAAAATTTGATGTTTTATCATGCACTTGTAATCATCTCAAAAGTCTTATCCCGCTTGTCACCCCCATATATTGGTAACTCCACCTGGAAGACAATCAGGCGATGAAGGACCCGATAAAGAACCTCGAACACATGTTGAACTCCCTTGTCCTATTCCAAATTAAAGGTATCGTAAATTTTAAGTTCCATATTATACATATTTTCAAAATCAAAACTTTTTTACCTCATTTAGTTGCATCAAGGAATCAGCCGAATGGCCTAGCAATTCCTCTGCCGCAATTCCTCTGGCTAGGAACACTGTTGTTTCCGTCCCATCAGAAACCGTCATTGTCAAGCGCAGGTTGTCAATTTTTGTAGAAATTATGTATCTTTTATGCGTATGCTTAAACTGATTGTCGACTAAGAAACACAAAATTAAAATTACATCGGGATTGTGCCAGTGTATTTTAAGCACTGTAGACACTGCTTCTGGTGCCCTTCATGATCGAATTCCTCTTTGCATTCAGTACAGTACATGCAGAACCAATCATCTGCGAAGTGAGTAATCTGAGCCAGTGTAGTTAATGGATCCCCAGCCTGTAATTACATTGTGTCGATTTATTTGAAGTTGTTTAGTAGTGAAAATATCATCAGGTAAATATATATCATGTCATACCTCAATGTCGGAATTCACTTTCTTCTCAGTCAGCATAGAAATCGTCATCCCGTGTTTGCGTTCATATGTAGGATCGGTTGCTTGATTCCGGATCGTTATGCATCATGTTGTGGTTGTTCAATTCCTTGGAGTTAGTTACTACAGATTACAAAAATATAATTGTGATTGTTATTGATTGAAATTAGAATGCTACAGATTAAAACACGTGAAAATCTTCATTGTGCATTGTTACTCATTGAATATAAAATGCAACCAAAAGAGATTTGGTATGTAATCTTTTTGATCACTGGTTATACCTTGTAGTGATGCTCTTCTTGGTGATTGGCTCTTGAGATA
Organism: Papaver somniferum; assembly: GCF_003573695.1. Classification (NCBI taxonomy): domain Eukaryota; kingdom Viridiplantae; phylum Streptophyta; class Magnoliopsida; order Ranunculales; family Papaveraceae; genus Papaver; species Papaver somniferum. Next base: position 63,108,930 of record NC_039360.1, on the reverse strand, counting down.
TGACATCATGTATTTTGCTACCCTGCAGTTGATTTGTGCTGCCATACTGAAGTTGGAAGATATGTGCTATATCTCAATCTCTCCACAACCTTAAATAGAAATTTCCACAGTAATGTGTATAATGGAATAGTCTTTCAATGCCCATGATGTATGTGCATGTTTCAGTTTCAAAATGTGAATGGTCCTATAAATTTCAATTATTATTATAACTATAGTGGGAGTTACTAAAATGAGGTGGAGTCATGCAAGTGAGTTGGAAGAGATGGCATTTTATCACATTTAATAACTACATTACGTTACAAATGAAATTGACAATATGTTTAATCTTTCAATCGTCTTAGTAGTCGATAATAGTTTCTGACGGTAGCATCATTTGCTATATGATGACTTGTAATAGTATATGATTAATTTCTTAATATTGGACTTGATGATCATCTCATGTATTGTATTAATCCAGTTCCTGAAACGATAAAATAGACCAAATGAGGGTTAATAAGTTACACCTCCTGGTAATCCCATTGCCCAGTTTCTATAAACCTGATACCCGGAATCCAGAACAATGTCATCACATATCGAGAGTATTATTGACAAAATATCTCTGTAAATTGACGTAGGATAAAAAGATTGCATGGCTGCTATCTTGGCATCAGTTCCACTTGGGAGTGGCATCTTCTCCTGCCAAAGCATGTTCTACATCGTCAACTTTTCCACCTCTCTTTAATCTAAGACTGCAAAAGTTTAAAATTGTTTTCCAGTGAACCAATAAGACAATATCTCCAAACATTGGGTTGGTGCACCCCCATGGGCGTTCAAATTTGGAAGAAAAGATAAAACTTGATGAAGGTGTTTGGCCACCTACAAATTCGTTCTTACAATGCGTAACACCACATACATTTTGGACATAGTTGCACCTGTATTAACTTCAACCCATCATTACAGGTGCCGAAGCCCTTTCAATCTGTAAAAAGTTTTCCCTGTAATCTAACCTCCTTTCAATTCATGTCATTTATTCGGTTTTTTAAATGTAGAAAACATGGAGCAGATAGTGACTGACTATAAGAAAAGAAACTATAAGCAAATTATATCGCAGAATTATATCGCAGGGCAAGAGATTAGGATAAGCAATCATATAAAGTACCGTCTTGCAGTGCAGACAGTTAAGGTTCTGAAACTTTTTTAACAAAAGACCTAGCGTTGAAATGGGGAACCGGATAATAGAGCATAACTATTATCAAGATTGTAAGTAACATGCGAAACATGGAGTTTAAACAAAGAAAACAAAAAACAAATAACAATACTGAGTAAAGGTTCATGTAATGTTTTATTCAATTATACTCCGGTAGCAAGGCCCAATTCATTCAGCAGCTTCATCCTTATTATCCTCCATTCCAGTTGTTTCGTTTAGGCGAGGTTTCTTTGCGTGCGGTCCATCAACAGTATTTGAAACCCCTTCAACTTTCACAGTCGCAAAAACACCTTGGCCAGGCTGGTGGGTGAGGTTAATTCGGGTGACAGTGAAGCTAGATGGTGCTTTCTGTTTCATGTTGAAGGAATTGATAGTAATTTGGAAATCAACAGCTCGCTGGAGTATCTGCGAGAATACAGATATTACCGCAGATTTTAGCATTATCCTGCGATGTTAAGTGTTGAATGTAGCATTAGTTTGATGGATGAAAAGGAAATAAGAAATATCAATTAAACTTCTATACTAAACTCTGCACTGAACTCTTTCAATTTCTTTAAAAAACGGATTTATGATATATAAATGCACACATGGGTGGACCAAAACTCAGCTGCAAAGATGACATACTCAAAACATATCATCAAACCAAAAATATAGACACAGGATTACCTCTGACGCTCCTATGAGCTCAGCTGCGGTAGAACGGACCATTTTTTGGACTTCACTATCCAGAGCTACAAAGACTGTGGTCCTCTACCTCAAAGCGGACCATGAACCTGTGATGCAAAAAGGAATCATCGACCCGTGCATTGGTTAAGTGATAGATAGCTTCCGACATGTCAGAATGATTGAAAATTATGTTCCGGGTGATTACCTTGCAATGGGCATTTCAACTTTGGCTTCACATTTAGTGAACCAAAGGTCTCCATCATCACCCATAACCTTCTTGCTACATGGATGGCAGGCAAGATAGTGCCAACCATTTTCAATCAGCACATTGGTGGCAGTGGCGTTACATATGAGGACTTTAGCGTCCTGCATATATAGACATAAATCGAAGATGAAGTATTGGTATATATAAGTATCAACACATGTGAATATAGCTTTCTATTATAACCCAATTTAATATACGACGTGTATGCATAGTTTCCCGATGAATTGGGAGAATCTAATCATTTATGCAGTAAGACATCAATATTAAAAGCCCTGGAGTAGAGTGTGAAAACGCAGATCCAAGAATAATATAACAGAGCAGGATGTCTTGTCACATAAATTGATTAAATGTTGTTACTAATATGAAGACGTAACAAACTAATGATTAAAACAATATAGACATTAAGAAAATGAAACAGTTCGAACCGTTTTTGATTTACTCATTTTCTTGTCTGAACTTAGATATTCTGGGAATGAGGAAACTACCTGGCAAGAAGGATCCCATGTGGTAGTGAGCAGCTGCGATATTTTTTTCCTGTTGTCAGGATTGAAATGTATAGGTAATTTTCCTTTCTTAGTCGGTATTGTGATATGGCGGGGTGGTCTAGCATAGGGGTCCCTGATTAGCCCAAACATAATCAGTGATAACGGAGTAGGATCAGTACAAAACAAAGACGATATTAAGTAGGTATTTGATAACCTTTCTCGCATTTCAACGACTTCGGGTATGTCTGCATCCGCGTAGACTTTGGTGGCATTGGTTGAAGATAGGGTGATTCGACCTGAATTGGCATGCTTTAGAGTTAGAGATTTTTTTTAAAAATGAGGTAGGTAAACAGGATTAGTTAATTAACATGTTACTTGGGATACATTGGTAGTTCTTAACAAAAGTGGAGCACACAGCAACCAACACAGGACGGGGGATGGAGTCGAAACCAATTGGGTCATTCCCTACTTGGTTGGCGGCAGAACCCCATAGAGCAATTTTCATAGTTGTGCCCCCGTGGCAGGGAAAAAGAATTTGATTATGCACTGGCACTAAAGGATTCATTATTTGTAAAGTCAAAGTGCGTTCACCTGAGATTTTCAATTGTGATCTCGCGCATTCGGCTTGATTGGCCATCAGACCTTTGAAGCACCTGGATGTTGGTGACTGTTTTTAAGAAACCCACCACATCTGCATCAGAAAGGTCGCAAAGGTCAGAAATCAAAAAATGCATCATCACAGAAAGAAAAATGTTGGGCTACGTAAAATTCATTAGACATGTACAAATAATGTCAAGTTGTTCTTTGATTTGGAAGCAGATTCTCTGAGGCATTTATAAAGTTGTCCTGTTGACCATGCTAATCATGTTGTGTGGAACTTCTAATACGGTGATTAGGTTCAAATATGGGCATTAAAATGAGAAAGAACACACGACTGTAGTATTGAGTTTCGATTTACCTGTAAGATGTATGTTTTGGAGGTTTGATTCTATGTCCTCAAACTCAGTGAATGAGAATTTCTGGGGAATAATGTACACGGAATAGGCATCCAAAGAAGTGATGGAGGTGGTGGTCCGGAAGAAGGCCCGCTTCTCATTGTGCGCAGGACGGAACTTCGTTTTAGCAGTGTCAAGTGTAGTTTCTGCATCAAGTACAACCCCCCCTCCCGAATCAGCTTATCAAACTTCCAAATAAGATTTTTGGGTATGACGGCGTGTAACTCTTCCCCCTGTACCAATTAACGTGTCAGGAAATCCCAATTCTTAGCTTAGTCCTTTTTAGGTTATATTCTACAGGATTAATATGGGGGCCAGATGAATACAAAAATTGGAGGGGACTAAACAACAGACACAAAGCTACAACAAAAACAATTTATATAAAATTCTATGAGATGATCAATTAGGAGCATAGTATTTTTATAGTAAAGTGAACACTTCCCATATCAATAACCATATTCAGCTACACGATGTTTATTTAGTATGGATTGTTACCTGCTCGTCAACAATAACCATATCAACGCCGGAAACGTCGTTGGTTGACATGAAGTCCAACTCTTCCCATTTCAGGGTAACACGGACGGCAACGATGTTTGTTTTTCCTTCGTCAAGCGATCGTAAGCTCTTGAGTGTGTCCTGTGTGGCTGAGGGTCCAACCTTCTGAATATTGCAGGTAACCTGTGATGCTATTTCTCTCTTTGTCTGGGAAGCTACATGCATTTAAACCAAATATCAGACTACAATTCAAATAGTATGAGTGATTAGAACAGATTGACTGTACATTGATACCTAAGTGCATGCAAATAGAATTGTACGATAATACATTTCAATTGAGAAGCTGTATCGATTTAAAACAAAGTCCCATGAACACTAAAAATTATAAAAATTGAGATGTTAAGACTATGATTGTGAACCTGAGAACCATAACTGAGTGAGACCCGACGACTAATCAATTTTGTTTTATTCTACGGGTTTCTAATTGATTCCATGGAAGTATCGTCAATCACACCAATCACCAAGTTTTTAAGCAATTGCAATACTAATCAAGATATCGAAAAAGATTACAATAGTATAAGTGGAAACTCTAATGAAAAAAGATAAAAGTTTGTTTTTGTTAATCAATTTTAATAGAAACCGTAAACTGGAGGAAGAGAGAGGCAAAACTTACATGGTGAACCGGTGAGACTGATGCTTCCCTGTGATTTTCGGAGACAATTTATAGATGCAGCAGGCAATTAAATCCATGACGTGCGTTACTTTTGGTGTAATTTCAATAATAAATCAATCCCAAGGGAAATCTAATTATTAGGGCACACCTAGAACCGTAACTGATTTCAGAGATCGTGAAATTGGTTGAAAGGGAAGTTCGGCCGACTCTGAGATGTGATTGAAATACTGGAATTAATGGACATAGAAGATTGGATCTTTTATAGAAGTTGGAAGAATTGGATCGAATCTCAGATGTAATCTTTACTGATTACAGTAAAGAGGGGATATATTGAGGCGTTAGATAGGGAGGCATTACCAAAGAGAGTGAACAGGATTGAAGGACATAGAAGGTCGAATCTTTTCTAGAAGTTGGAAGGACTGGGTTTACTCTGAGATGGGAACTCTACTGATTATAGTGAAGAGGGGTTCTTTCATGGCGTTAGATGGGACGCGTTATTTTCAGAGAACAACCCACACCACATAAAGTTGAAAGAGATGCCCAATGTTTATATAAAGCTAACTGGGCGTTAGATAATGCTAGATATTTAGCTATTTAGATAGAGAGTTGGTGGGCCACGATAATAATGGCTAGACAACACTCACTAATGACGAAAGGAAGGATTTTTTTTTTTTTTTTTTGATAAACCAAGAACCTTTTCATTAATGGGATTTTAAGGTTACAATGAGTTTAAGATTGAAAATAAGAGAATACAAAGTAACAAGAGCAAAGCGTAAGAGCACAATACCGAGAAATTCGACAAGAGAAAGAGAAGGATTACCGGAATAAGACAAATACAAGTATGAATAAGATCCGATTAAATCGAAAGAAGGATGGTTTTTCTCGGAATTAAATTCCAACCATTTAGTTTGTTTTTCTTCTTTAGAAAGAAATGCTCCCATAATAGGAGTGATTTGCTCAAATCTCTTGTAAATAGTGATGAGGCTTCCGTCATCAAAAAGACCACCGATGAGGATTTCGTCGCAGATAAGTTGATGATGAAGATTCCGATGAAGATTTCGTCGCCGGAGACAACAAAGATGGAGATTTCGTCGTTAAAGAGCATCACTATTGATCTTAGAACCCAACCCAATAACCTAAAATCGCCATTAAAGCGAAGATAAACCTCAAAAAAGTAGATAAAACCACCAAATCGGTGTAGATAAGTATAAAACATAATAAAAACTAAACAAATCTACTAACTAACCTAGAAAGCAAGTAAAAATGAAGAAATCTGCTCAGATCTAGTCCAAAAATGGACTAGATCTGAGCAGAGAAGGGTTGTTTTTGATGGTTTTCTTGTGGAAGAAGAAGTAGTAAGACAGAGGAGAGAGAGGAGAGAGAGGGAGGTGAGTATCCTGGCCGCTGGGACGATAACAAGGATTGATAACAAAGGATGTATCCTGGCCGCTGGGTGACACACCAGACACTATTGTAGTATAAAGGTTGATATGTCTGAACACAGATATTGGGTATTAACGTTTTTCCTACACAATAATACAATATCATCTTCTTTTTCTCCATCTTTGTGTCTCATCTCATTCTTGATCTTGATTATCATGAGACATTAACAATTCTCGTGGTATCAGACTAGAACCGATCCTTCAATACACACAACTCAACAATTTTCTCAATAATTTTTTGCTTCTTTTCATCTGGGTAATACGTATTCAACAATTTTTCCCCAAATCTTGAATTAGGGTTCATCTGAAAATTTATGGTAAAACTCAGATCTGGTTTTACTAGCAACAACAATATTACAAACAACAACAACAACAACAACAACAATACTACTAATCATCAACAACACGATTCTTTTTCAACAATTCAAATCAACAACAGTATGTCGACTTCCGCTGGTACTGTTCTTTACCTACTCTTCCTTTTACAAATATATCAAATTTTGTTTCAATGAAATTAGATGGTTCAAATTATCTTTTATGGCTTGATCATTTCGAGGGAGTTCTTGTTTCAACGGATTTGTGTGGTTATGTTAATGGTGAAATCATAACCCTGGAAGAATTACAGTTAATGGGGTTGAGGTAGATAATGCTAATTGTGTTTCTTGGAGACGATTAGATAGATTTGTCTCAACCTGTCTTAAAGCCACATTTACTTCTACCGTTAGTGGTGATGTTCTTGGTCTTACTACATCAAAGGATATTTGGGATTATCTTGAAACTAGTTTTAGAACTCAATTTCGTGCAAAGAAAAATTTGTTGAGGACACAATTGAATGGAATTAAAAAGGGAAATCAATCTATTATTGATTATCTTAAGAAGATTAAAATAATAGCAGCAATTGGTGAAAAGGTGAGTGATGAGGATCTAATAATGTTCTTGCCAAATGGATTGGGTAGTGAATATGATGTTTTTGTGGTTTCTTCTCAAAATAGAGAGACTCCATATACTTTTGGGGAAATTAAAGCTAGATTACTATCTCATGAGCAATTTTTGTCTGAGAGGCAACATAAAAATACAAATATGTATGATGAACAAACTACTACTGCTTTTATATGGAGGAATGGTTCTACTGGTTATAATAATAATAGAAAAAATGGTGGATATAATAAGAATGGAAATGGTGGACCTTATAAGAACAACCGGTATCAATATAGGTCTAGCTCAAATATCTCCAATGGTCAGTCACAGAATGGATCAACTTCAAATAATGATAGAAGACCTTATTTGGATTTTACTAAGATGTTCTGTCAAATATGCAAGAAGAATGGTCATATTGCTACCAGATGTTTCTTCAGATATCATCCTCCATCCACTACTAGTACTTCCAGTGGTGGAAATTCAAATGGGTATAAGTCTCAAGCCAATTATGTACATTATGAAGAACAAGACCTTGCTCACATGATAATGTTTATCCTTCTGGTACTACTCACAATGCTTATACAAGTCTGAATCTCAACAATGTTGCTTTAAATGATAATCCTTCTTCATCCAATATAGTGTGGATCACTGATAATGGTGCTTCAACTTATATGACTGCGGACAGAACATTGCTTCAAAATGCCTCCAACTATAAAGGAAATTACTCAGTTATGATTGGAAATGGTAAGACTTTACCCATTGCTCTTACTGGTACTTATCATATACATACTTCTACCACTAGTTTTAAGTTAGCAAATGTGTTGCATGTTCCGGCTATGAAGCATAATCTTTTATTTGTGGCTAGATTCACAAAAGAAAATGCATGTTATATTACATTGGATCCTTTTGAATATGAGATCAGAAGTTTACACAATAATGCATTATTAGCTAAAGGAAAGATGGTTGATAATATATATCATATTTCTTCACATATGCTTAAGTGTGCTTTTTCTTCTCTTGTTGCTTCTTCTGACTTATGTCGTAATAGATTAGGTCATCATTCTTCAAAAATTATTCAACATCTTCATAATCATAAAAGCATCATAGTTCAGTCTAAAAATACTCATACTCTTTGTCACCCATGTCAATTAGCAAAACGTGTTAGAGCATTGCTCGGTCAAACTCGCATGCGTTGCTATCTCAAGCATGTTTGTCAATGTTAGTGATCAAAACTATAAGTCTTGATTTCTAGCCTATTTGTAGATGTCTCGGACTAGGACATAGATAGTGTAGTTGAGCTTAAATCTCTTGACGTTCATCTCTTGAAGACGAAGAACTACTAAGGGGAGCTTGTGGAACTTCTTCGACAAAAGGTATGTGGAGACTTGAACTTATCTATCACTTGGAAAGTCTATTTCTACTATCTCCTATATTGAGACATAAGTCGTGTTACCTCTATACATATTTGAGATTTCGAGCTGAGTATATCTCGCTTACATATTCTCGAAGTATGTGTTGGTAAGCTTTCTCTTTGACCAAGTTCATCTTATATCATGAGAAAATTGCCGAGTAACATCGTACATGGTTTGTGTGATACAATCATTTGGTGTAAGACTTGGAAGGTTTCAATAATGATTATTTCAATATCTTGAAAATTGCTTTGACGCTAATAGTGTGTGAAAACGGCTATTGACATTATAGAAGAATGTTTCAATGATTGAAATAAAGAGTTGATGATGTAACCATCTTTGAATATAAGCATATATAATGTGTTTGTACATTAGTGTATAAGTCCATAAACCGGAAGCCAAGAGTATGCATATGTGTGTGTACGGATTTGGTGAAGGAGACAGGTTAAGTATGCGTACTCGCACGAATATTGGCTGAAGTTCTCAAACCGAGAATTTCTGCTTAGTTTGGTTTTTCCAAAACTCACAAACCAGTCACCTTAAGTATGCGTACCCGTACGCATAATGGCGGAAGTTTTTGAACCGAAAATTTCTGCTGAGTTTGGAAACATCACAAACTCAAAATTCGGTTGATTAAGTAGCATACTCGTACGCATACTTAAGCTGGTTACTTTGTCAAATCCGTCAAGTCCATGAACTTAAATATTTAAATAATAAAGGAATGCAATCTTTGCAAATCATGGCTATAATGTTCATGATTGATTCAAGTGAATCAAACTGATTTGATTGCAATTGTGTTTTCTAAACAATTGAACAACTCTTAACTAGTTTCATTTGAGTCATTTGAACTAGTTATGGTTAAGATGAATAAGGTTGATATAAGAGTAATCATATGGCTAACGTCGGTTAACTATTTGTGAACCAACATGGTGTACACGTTTAGGTACGGATACATAAACCTAAATGAGGGTACATTTCATTGGTGTGTAACAAGCTAAGTTCGATCTAGCGGTTGAAAGATATTATCTTGGTTGAATCAGGTTTTTCATCTAACGGTGAATAATGCATGCTTTGTTACCAAGGTAACTTGGATTGCAAACCCTGATTTGAAAATTATATAAAGAAGAACTATAGCAACTGGGGTAATCCCCACACCTCATGTGTGTTACTAGTTGCATAACTAGAGTCGATTATCCTTTAACCTTAGGTTTCTTCTCGAGACCCTGTAGGTTAATGACTTGAAGACTTCATTGGGATGTGAAGCCAAACCCAACTATTATCTTTATAGTTGCATGATCTGATCTTGTTGTTTCCATTGTGTTGAGTGCAATTGAAATAATTGGCTCGAGATTTTATATCTCCGATAGGAAAGATAGCAAAGTAATTACAAACAAACTTCGTCTCATCGTTTGTGATTCCACAATAACTTGTTTCGCTAGTCGATTAAGTTTATTGTGAGGTGATTCATAATACTAGGCTGTTCTTCGGGAATATAAGTCTGGTTTATCAATTGGTTCATGTTCACCTTGATTTATCAAAAGACGGAACAAAAACTCTTGGGTATTTCTGTCGGGGACAAATTTATTCAATCCTATAGACTTTTCCGTGTGAGACAGTTTTGTCTATCAAGTCTTCGACTTTAGGTCGTAGCAACTCTTAGTTGTGGGTGAGATCGGCTAAGGGAATCAAGCGTGTAGTATTCTACTGGGATCAGAGACGTAAGGAGCGCAACTGTACCTTGAATCAGTGTGAGATTGATTAGGGTTCAACTACAGTCCAGTCTGAAGTTAATTGGTAGTAGGCTAGTGTCTGTAATGGCTTAATACAGTGTGGTGTTCAATCTGGACTAGGTCCCGGGGTTTTTCTGCATTTTTGGTTTCATCGTTAACAAAATTCCGGTGTTTGTCTTATTTCTTTTCCGCATTATATTTTGGTATATAATTGAAATATCACAGGTTGTGCGTTAAGATCAATCAATTAGAATATCCAACCTTTGGTTGTTGATTTACATTGATTGACACTTGAACATTGGTCTTTGGTACCGTTCAAGTAATTCCTCTTATATTCAATCAGGCTCGCAGATTTCTATTTGCTTATTGCAGATTGAGCTAAGAGTTAGAGATATTAAACTCTTTGATATACTCTAATCTAGATTGAGTCTGACTGTCTAGTTGATCCTCTAGAAAGTGTATTGGAATAAGTCCTCTCAGATTTCCAAAAGAATTGTTGGGTGTGGTTGTTGTACCCCCAAATTTTCAATTGGTATCAGAGCAGGCAAACACATTAAAGACCTCATAAGTCTGTGTTTGTAGCGATCTGATATGGACAAAGGTGCTATCTCTATAAACGTACCACCAGTCTTCGATGACTCTAATTACTTATGGTGGAAAATTGATATGCGTGCCTTTCTTCAAGCGCGTGATTTTCAATCATGAGTTTATGTAGTTAATGGCTATGATGCTCCCGTTGTGGCAGTGGGGAATGTGAACGTTCCAAAGAACATTGGTGAATACAATACTGCCGAGATACTTGCTGCAAAGCAAAACTCCGACGGTTTGAATGCCATCATACATGCCATTACCCCAGATCTTCAGCACCATATGACTACGTGCACTAGGTCTAAAGATGCTTGGGATATCTTAGAAACCGTATTCGAAGGAAATACCAGTGAAAAAGAAGCTAGGCTTCAAAACCTTATTTCCGATTGGGAAAACCTTCGTATGGCAGATGAAGATTCATTTGATGAGTTTAATCACAAAATGTCTGAAATTGTTAATGCATCTTTTGCATCGGGTAAAACTATTCCTGAAAAGGACATTGTGATGAAAATTCTCAGATCGCTGCCATTTAGATACGATTTTAAGAAGCATGCCATGGTTTAAGGAAATAACCTTGATGCTCTTTCCAGAAACACGTTGGTTGGAAAGCTAAAGATTTTTGATCATGAGCACACATTCAAAATCAGAAAGGATGTTGCCTTTAAAGCACAAAAGAACACTAAATTACTTGACAAAAGTAAAAGTGTTTATGTCTCTGAGGATGATCTTTCTGAGATTGTTTCATCAGATGAAGATCTTGAAAAATCAGTCTCTATGATCACAAGGAAGTTTAGGGATCTTCTATTGAAGAGAAGTAGACGGTATTCAAGAGACAAACCTAGGTCGTCAGTTAAACCTCACAATCGCGTTCCCCCAAGAAACAGGGATGTCGGCGAGGCTGATGACGAGGATATTCCACAGTGCTTTAAGTGTAAAGGTTTTGGTCATTTTTCAAATGAGTGCCCAAATCGTAGAAAATACACTGGAAACAAAGGTCTTGCTGCAACTCTTGATGAAATGTTTGATCACTTGATTCCAATAAAGACGAAAAATCAAGTGGTGCACTTCTTTGTGAAGATATCGATTTTGATAACTGTAGCAATACATACATCAATCTTGATATTCTTTTAGAAAGAAACACAACCAATCTGGAAGAAGAAATTAACCTTTCTGTTGGAAACTCTATGTCTGATTTTTTAGGATCCACTCTGTTCCTAGAAGCTTGCACATTTCGGGAGTTCGAATCAGCATATCCATTGACATGTTCTTATTTTTCACTTAAGGTCATGAACTTTCAAAGAGTTTCAAGGATAAACACAAGATGATACATGTCAAGAGACTTTAAAGAAGAGCAAATTTCCTAGCAAACAAGCTCAAACTTGTTTAAAAAACCGCTGAGGTATGTAAGATTTTATCCTCTTCAAAGAAGTTGGTTTCCAAAGATAGGTCAAGACCAGTAGAGAAAAGAGTATGGTCTAAACACTTTGATAGACAGGTATCTATGAATTCCTTTCAAAAGGGTCATGGTGGACAAATTGTTGTTCACCACAGCGCAACTTGATTGTGTTGTTTTTATGCATCTTGTCTCATGTGCCTGATTAAAAGAGACAAGAACTTGCACACCTTAGGCTTAAAAAGAAAAGAAAAAAAATCTTTTTGTTTTGTTTTTCTTAGATTTGTTGTATGGTTTGGAAGTCTTTCATATCTAATTGATATTGGAAGGAACCTCCCTGTTTATCAAAAGAGGGTTATTCTCTGCTATTCCACTCTCTTTAGGGTCGTGAATCGTGCGTGCGTGAACCGGTGTTAAAAGGTTCCATAACCCTATATTCCTTTTTTCTTCTCTGAAACTCTTTTCATCTTAAGACCGCTTGTTGAGTTTATAGAGTGATTTCTTCTCACAAACCCATACACATATGGAGACTCCAAGAATCATGAGTTCTGATGAAAAATATGTTAATATGATTGTTAAGCCATCAATCATAAAGGAAAAAGAAAAATCTCTGTTGCCTTCGACTTTGAAAAGAAAAAGAAGGAATGTGAGGAAGCCAAGAGTTGTTCCTTCAGATTCTCAGAAGTTTTCTGATGTTCTTGAAGAGTTGAAAGAAGCAAGAAAGGAGATTAAGCAAATAAGGGCTTTTGTTATGAGAACTCTGGAAATTCAGAAGGCACTGGTTCGACATCATCAGCCTAGAAGGTTTGTTGGAATTGACTCCATTCTCCATGAACCCTATGTACCTATGGCTGTTGACGACAAGGAGTTCGGGGACGATAAAGAATTCTTCAGAGGTCTCAATGTCTAATAAATCTTCTTTTTATGATTTTGGAAGAATAACTAGGGTTCGAAATAGCCATTATTGTGAGTACACATAGCTATGTCCAACGATTTTCATCTTCATTGTTTTTAGATTTATTTATTTAAATTCTAAAGTATTTTTTGGAAGATGATTTTTGCAATTTTAATCTTTATGATTTTGTATATTGCAAATTGTTATGGGATATGTTGTTTACGTCCGTGAACCTGTGACTGTTCCTTACTTGTTCAAAAGCTATCTCTATTATGTCGATGTGAATGTATTGATGAAAGATAGAATGAACTTTTGACATTACAAAAGTTAAAGCCTTTTATGTCATGTTTTTGATAAAAAGAAAGGATACAACTTTTGTTTATAAGGATTAAGTATATTATATGTCATTGTGCAAATAGTGATGCAAAATAGAATGAATCCTTATCTATTCCGCAGTATTTGGTCGATCTCCGATCCACAATCTTTGTGCATATACTGTGTTGTTCCATAAGGTTTCTTATGTTGAGCACAATCGAATGATCCGATTATTTTCTTATGATTAACTTAGTTGTTGCTCCGTGTGGTTCCCTATGTCGAACATGATCAACTAAATTAATCATTCTCTTTTGGTTTTTTAGTTGTTTCTCCGTAAGTTCGCTTATATCGAGCATGACCAATTAAATTGATCATTTTTTTGTGATTAATTTGATTGTGTATTCCAATTGAATTAATCATGGGTTCTCTTGTGGTTAATTGGGTTGTTATTTTTTTGATTGAACTAACTATGGGTTCCCTTGTGGTTATTTCAATTAATTTTTGTGGATACAAATTCATGTTTTCATGTGATTTGTTTGTCCAAAAAGAAATCCTTATTTTCTTGTGAAAGTAAGGTCGCCTTTGTTATTCCTTTGCGAATGACATTTTATGGGGGAGAGTTCATTATGAACTTGTGCTTAATTGCCAAATCTTTGTGGGGAGTGCGGCTGTGGAATTTTTAGGGGTTATCTTGTATCTTCATTAACTCCTTGATGAATGCATTTAGTTTCGTCTTTATGATTGCATCTAAATTTGTTGGTATGTTAATACACCTTTGGTCATGATGTATCTCCGTGGAAATTTCATTAGTATCCCACTAATTTTCGTACCTTTGCCAATTTTGTTGACAAAAAGGGGGAGAATTAATGTGTAATTCACACTACAAATACATATGCTTTACGGATCATTATGTAAGGGGAAGTGGTTTTCATGTTGAGATATGTATTGACTAAGGGGGAGTGATGCATATCACCATAGTGTTATTGTCAAAGTTGTGATACAATTGAACTTTGATGTTGTGTGATAATATTATGACACTGTATAACAATGACCGAGAATATTTTGTTTTCTCATTGTTATAGCTACGGATCTTCAACAACTGTGATGCTAAACTTACAACCTTTAGGATCATTGAGTACTTGGAAGTGACGAAGATTTCGAGTCGCGTTGAAGATGCGAAGGAGATCAAGCATGTGGATAAGAAACTTATTCTTTTATCTCTCTTTTTTTGTAATCCATATGTATTGATAGTTTTGTCACTAAAATTGACAAAGGGGGAGATTGTTAGAGCATTGCTCGGTAAAACTCGCATGCGTTGCTATCTCAAGCATGTTTGTCAATGTAAGTGATCAAAACTATAAGTCTTGATTTCTAGCCTATTTGTAGATGTCTCGGACTAGGACATAGATAGTGTAGTTGCGCTTAAATCTCTCGACGTTCATCTCTTGAAGACGGAGAACTAGTAAGGGGTGCTTGTGGAACTTCTTCGACAAAAGGTATGTGGAGACTTGAACTTATCTATCACTTGGAAAGTCTATTTCTACTATCTCTTATATTGAGACATAAGTCGTGTTACGATATAGTTTTCTCTATACACATTTGAGATTTCGAGCTGAGTATATTTCGCTTACATATTTCTCGAAGTATGTGTTGGTAAGCTTTCGCTTCGACCAAGTTCATCTTATATCATGAGAAAATTGCCGAGTTACATCTTACATGGTTTGTGTGATACAATCATTTGGTGTAAGACTTCGAAGGTTTCAATAATGATTATTTCAATATCTTGAAAATTTCTTTGATGTTGATAGTGTGTGAAAACGACTATTAACATTATAGAAGAATATTTCAGTGATTGAAATAAAGAGTTGATGATGTAACCATCTTTGGATATGAGCATATATAGTGTGTTCGCACATTAGTGTATAAGTCCATAAACCGGAAGCCACGAGTATGCATATGTGTGTATACGGATTTGGTGAAGGAGACAGGTTAAATATGCGTACCCGTACGCATACTAACGGAAGTTCTCAAAACGAGAATTTCTGTTGAGTTTAGTTTTGGCAAAACTCACAAACCAGTCACCTTAAGTATGCGTACCCGTACGCATACTGGCGGAAGTTTTTGAACCGAAAATTTCTGTTGAGTTTGGAAACTTCACAAACTCAAAAACCGGTTGCTTAAGTACGCATACTTAAGCTGGTTACTTTTTCAAATCGGTCAAGTCCATGAACTTAAACATTTAAATCATAAGGAATGCAATCTTTGCAAATCGTGGGTACAATGTTCATGATTGATTCAAGTGAATCAAACCGATTTGATTTCAATTCTGTTTTCTAAACAATTGAAAAAATCTTAACTAGTTTCATTTGAGTCATTTGAACTTGTTATGGTTAAGATGAATAAGGTTGATATGAGAGTAATCATATGACTAACCTCGGTTAACTATTTGTGAACCAACGGTGTACACGTTTAGGTACGGCTACATAAACCTAAATGAGGGTACATTTGATTTGTGTGTAACAAGCTAAGTTCGATCTAACGGTTGAAAGATATTATCTTAGTTGAACTAGGTTGTTCATCTAACGATGAATATTGAACGCTTTGTTACCAAGGTAACTTGGATTGCAAACCCTGATTTGAAAACTATATAAAGGAGAACTCTAGCAACTGCGAAAGGTAATCCCCACACCTCCTGTGTGTTACTAGTTGTATAACTAGAGTCGAATCTCCTTTAACCTTAGGTTTCTTCTCGAGACCCTGTAGGTTAACGACTTGAAGACTTCATTGAGATTGTGAAGCCTGGCCCAACTATTATCTTTGTAGTTGCATGATCTGATCTTGTTGTTTCCATTGTGTTGAGTGCAATTGAAATAATTGGCTCGAGATTTTATATCTCCGATAGGCAAGATAGCAAAGTAATTACAAACAAACTTCGTCTCATCGTTTGTGATTCCACAAAAACTTGTTTCGCTAGTCGATTAAGTTTATTGTGAGGTGATTGATAATACTAGGCTGTTCTTCGGGAATATAAGTCTGGTTTATCAATTGGTTGATGTCCACCTTGATTTATCAAAAGACGGAACAAAAACTCTTGGGTATTTCTGTGGGAGACAGATTTATTCAATCCTATAGACTTTTCTGTGTGAGATAGATTTGTCTATCAAGTCCTCGACTTTAGGTCGTAGCAACTCTTAGTTGTGGGTGAGATCGGCTAAGGGAATCAAGCGTGTAGTATTCTACTGGGATCAGAGACGTAAGGAGCGCAACTGTACCTTGAATCAGTGTGAGATTGATTAGGGTTCAATTACAGTCCAGCCGAAGTTAATTGGTAGTAGGCTAGTGTCTGTAGCGGCTTAATACAATGTGGTGTTCAATCTGGACTAGGTCCCGAGATTTTTCTGCATTTGCGGTTTCCTCGTTAACATAATTCTGTCTGTGTTATCTCTTTTCCGCATTATATTTTGGTATATAATTGAAACATCACAGGTTGTGCGTTAAAATCAATCAATCATAATATCTAATTTTTGGTTGTTGATTTACAATTATTGACACTTGAACATTGGTCTTTGGTACCGTTCAAGTAATTCCTCTTATATTCAATAAGGCTCGCAGATTTCTATTTTCTAATTGCATATTGATATAAGAGTTAGAGATATTAAACTCTTTGATATACTTTAATCTTGATTGAGTCTGACTGTCTAGCTCACTCTTTAAAAAATGTGTTGGAGTAAGTCCTCACAGATTGGCAAACGAATTGTTGGGTGTGGTTGTTGTACCCCCGCATTTTCAAAAAGTAAAATACTTCCTTTTCAACTATCCTCTTCTCATGCTTCCTCTCCACTTGCACTCATTCATTGTGATGAGTGGTGTCCTGCTCCTGTTTCATTTCTAGCTGATCATAGATATTATATTCTCTTTATTGATGATTTCAGTAGATTTCATTGGATTTATCCAATGCAACTTAAGTCTGAGGCTTTGCAATGTTTTAAGCATTTTAAAAGTTTAACTGAGAATCTATTTCAAGCAAAATTTTTAGATTTTCAAACTGATGGTGCAAGTGAATTGGTTAAAGGTCCTTTTCAAGGTTTTTTAGAGTCATCTGGTAGTCAAATTAGGATTTCTTGTCCTAAAAGACCAGAACAAAATGGTTTGGCTGAAAGAAAACATAGACATATAACTGAAATGGGAAATACTTTGCTTTTCAATGCTCATTGTCCAAAGGAATATTGGTATGATGGTTTTTTGGCAGCTATATATCTTATAAACAGATCTCCTACTCCCATTCTTCAAAATAAATCTCATTTTCAAGTTTTATACAATGATTTGCCAGAGTATTATTTTCTCAAAGTTCTTGGTTGTATTTGCTTTCCTTTTTTGGGTCATTCTAGAGATGATAAGTTATCTCCCAAATCTGTTAAATGCATTTTTACTGGCTACAGTGCTTTACATAAAGGATATAAGTGTTACAATCCTGTTCCAAAAGAACTTACATCTCTAGGCATGTTATTTTCTCTGAACATGAATTTTACTATTCCCATACTTCAAATTTATCTTCCTCTGTCATTGATACTACTCCACAAATTTCTTCAGTTCCTCCTGTGACTTCCACTATTGTTATTAGATCTCATAGGGGTATTACTAAGCCCAAATATTTTCCTGATCATGTTTTAAACCACTCTGTAAAGCATTAAATTCCTTCTGCTTTTGTTTCTTTAAAAAATGTTCCTACTGATCCAAAAAGTTTTAAAGTTGCCATACAAGATCCAAGATGTCAAGTATCTACGAAGGATGAAAATGATGCATTAATCAGGAATGGAACATGGGAATATGTAGACCCTGAACCTCATATGAATATTCTGGGTTCAAATGGGTTTATAGAGTTAAATTGAAGTCTGATGGTATTATGGACAGATTAAAGTCAAGACTAGTAGCTTTGGGTTACAATCAGTAGGATGGTGTAGATTATGGAGAGACCTTTAGTCCAGTAGTGAAAGCAACAACAGTAAGAGTTGTTTTGACTTTAGCTGTTACTAGAGGTTGGCCAGTTAAGCAATTAGATGTTTCAAATGCTTTTTTGCATGGGGATTTGACAGAGGATGTATATATGAAGCAGCCACCAAGTTTTGTGAGTACTGAATTTCCTAATAAAGTTTGCCATTTAAAGAAAAGTTTATATGGTTTAAAACAAACACCAAGGGCTCAGTTTGAAAAGTTTAGTTCAACATTACTTTCATATGGTTTTGTCAGGGCAGTTTCTGTTCAATGTTTGTTTATTCTTCTGGTAATGATATGATGGTTCTGTTATTGTATGTGGATGACATCATACTTACTGGGTCTTAAGATAGTTTGCTTACCCACTTAATTCAGTTTTTAAGTAATTCCTTTGCAATGAAAATTTCGGGAGATTTGCACTTTTTCTTAGGCCTTGAGGCTAGTAGGTCTACTGATAGTATTATGTTAACTCAAAAGAAGTATACTTTGGAGTTATTGACTAAAGCTAAAATGCTGAAATGTAATCCATGTAGCACACCTGTTGCTAAAGGTCCAAAGGCTTCTACAAATGATGGAGTTTTATTATCTAATGCTTCTGAATACAAAACCATTGTTGGAATGCTTAATACTTGTGTTTAACAAGACCTGATATATATTTTGGGGTAAGTTATGTGGGTCAGTTTATGCATGCTCCAACTGATGTCCATCTGCTGTTAGTTAAAAGAATTCTTAGATACTTGAAGGGTACTATTGGTGTTGGTATCACTCTGAGAAAGGGGACATAACAACTTACACTGATTCAGACTGGGGTAATTATCCTGTGACAGCAAGATCAACTCGTGGTTATGCAATTTTTATGGGGACTTCTTTAATTTCCTAGTATAGTAAAAAGCAACCTACTATGTCTAGATCAACAGTTGAAGCAGAATATAAATGCTTGTCAGTAGCTACTGCAAAATTGGAATGGTTGTCCTCTTTATTTTCTGAGCTACATGTTTCTTTACTTTAACCAATTACTCTGTATTGTGATATTACAAGTGTAATATATCTGTCTGCTAATCTTGTTTCTCACTCCAGGGCAAAACACATAAAAATACACTATCATGTTGTCAGAGAATTGATCACTAGTGGATTTCTAAGAGTGCAGCATATTGCTTCTGAAAATCAGTTGGCTGATCTGTTTACAAAAGGTCTTTATGCTCCAGTCTTTACTTCCTTACTTCATCAATTGCTGGTAACTACTACATCAACAACTTTATCTGCACATGCAAGTTCTTCTACAAGTTCTGCAGTTTCTTCATATGCTGTTTCAGGGGATTTTTCAGCTCTTTCTACTTCACTGGATCTTGCCTTTTCTATTGAGAGTTTACCTTATCATGCAAGACAGAGTTCTTTTTAGTTTATTATGTTCAATGTCTGTTGTTGCTCTTGTGTAAAATGTTTGAGCTGTGCTTTGTTTTTCAAACTGCTTAGAGTTAGCCTCTATCAGTTTGAGGGGGGCAAATAGGATTATTGATTAAAGTCAGGTCAAGTCAGTCTCAGTTGACTTTTATCTTTGTTTTCATTGGCTCTCCATTCAGTTGTCTATGTCCTATTTGAGTTAGACAGGTGTAATGATATGTAATAAATCTGTATGAACACATACATTGGGTATTAACGTTTTTCCTACACATTAATACAATATCATATTCTTCTACTTCATCTCTGTGTCTCATCTCATTCTTGATCTTGATTATCATGAGACATTAACAATTATCAGAGTGCGAAGGACTGCTGCAGTCTATGCATTGGGCGGAAGAGCTTGGTATGCAATACGTTTGTTTTCTACTGGATGCTCAATTAGTAACTGAGGCAGTGAGTGGGTATAAGAAATCTAGTTGGGAGAATCAGTCGATCTTATTAGATGTTAAAGAAAATTTGCGCAGTTAACCTTTTATGGAGTTACATGTTTAGTAGTAAATTATGAAATAAACTAGATGGTAAGTTGGCTAGGCATGCTAGGAATTGCAAAAAATTTCTAAACTTTGGGTATCCAGGGGATTGAGAAGAGAAGAACAATGTTTTGATTCACAACCATTAATAAACTGTTTCTTTCGCGTCAAAAAAAAGTATGCAAGACTTTGAGGGCTTGAAGTAAGCCTTTTTATGGGATCATCAACATCTAAATTCTAGACACTAAAGTCTAAACCCATGCATGCCTACTATTTGATAGAATTTTTCGCCGCGAACTCACAAAGTGCCTTGTGTGAGTTAGCGATCTAGGGGCTCAAATTTTTACATTTTCATGGATTTTAGTCTAGATATTTATGATATGGTCCAACAATTATAATTTCATTTTGATTATCAATATCAGTATACTATAATTGACATTATTTTAATTTTTTTTGATAATAAGTTAGATTAGAGTGTACATTAATTAAATACCCCTATAATAGAGGCCCAACGAAAATACCCTCCCCCAAAATAAAAATACCCTCCCCCAAAATAAAAATGCCCTCCCCTAAAAATCTCGGATTGTTAGATTACTATAATGCCCCTGTATATACTCCAACATTATAACTTTACAACTCATTTAGTGCAGTAGCCGTTACGAGACATTCACACGATCTCTCTCTCCTTCTTCTCTTCTCTCTCGTTCTGTAACTGTAGAAGAAAAAAAATTTGAATCAAAAATCCAAAATGAAACTGTCGATCAAAACTGAAAAAAAAACGTCAATCTATATAGATCTCAGTAACCGATCTCATTAGAATCATTTTTAGTTTCAGCAATCAAAAAATCTGAGAAGAAATGATAGAAAACTAGGGTTTACTAAGTTTGAAGATTTAAACACAAGATTAAAAGAGGTAAACACGATTTTCATCTTCTACTTACTGTTATTGGTGAAGATTTTGGTTTTGATGGTGATTTTTTAAGGTTTTGATTTCGAGTTTGATTTTCAGTTTCTGGAAAAAAAAATTGCATGTATGATTTAATGCCGATTACTGCTACTAGATACTATGTTTGGTTTAGGATATAATTAGTTTTGTATTAACTGTTTTTGTTTGATTTTGATTTTAGGTTAATTTGATTTCAAAGTTGCACTTGCAGTTGCAGTTGATAGAGGTAAGAAAAGTAGTTTCCAATTATTGTACTCTCTGTGTGTGTGTTCATCAGCATTTGCATGATAATTATACAGTCCTTATTTAAAGCTGATGATTCTGCAAAACAAGAAGTTAATGATATTCTCTGAATGTGTGTTCTTCGGTACATGTAGATGCTAAATGTTACACCATAGATAGGGTCAACAAGAGGAGTTGATCCCATATAATTCTGTGTTGTGTGAGTTGTAATCTAAAATAGTTGTGTGATTGTACAAAAATATTTGATGAATAATGTTTAGAGTTGATCCCATAAAATTGTGTAAAACAACCAAAGTTAACAGCAAATAAATGTTATTGTAAGTGATTTTATTACTTAGAAGTAAGGCTATATATGAACAACTTATGGTAATTGTTGTTAGTGATTGTAAATGACTGCATTAAACTAATAACTTACAAAATAATGTTCTGTAATTTCTGTTTTAGTTATAATTGTTGTTATTGTTGAGGTTTGTTCTCTTTCATGTAAGGTTATTGTTAGAGCACTGCTCGGTCGAACTCGCATGTGTTGCTATCTCAAGCATGTTTGTCAAAATTAGTGATCAAAACTATAAGTCTTTATTTTTAGTCTACTATTAGCTAAGTCTCGGACTAGGATAGAGAGTATAGTTGAGCTCAAGACTCCATGGCGATCATCATACAAATACGAAGAACTACTCAAGGAACTGGTGGAACTTCATCGACTAAAAGGTATGTGGAGACTTGAACTTATCTATCACTCAAAAGTCTATCTACTCTATCTTCTATCTTGAGACAAAAGTCGTTTTGCTATATAGACTTTGATTATACACATTTGCTATTTCGAGCCGAGTTTATCTCGCTTATTATTTATCGAAATATGTGTTGGCAAGCTTTCTCTTTGGCCAAGTTCATCTTTACTAGTGACGAAAGTCATGTTAAGTTTCAATCACTTGAAAATGGCTTTAACGAAAAATGGTTTGTGAACAACAACTATATAACGTCCTCTAAGAATGTTTCAATGATTGAAATGAGAGTTTAGATTATATAACCATTGTTGGATATAAGCATTGTGTGATAACTCATACATGTATAAGTCCTTATTCCTTGAACCAATGTATGCATACTTTGTTGATCAGGAAAACCGGAACAGAGTCCGCGAACCCAGTCCGCGTACTGTCGGAGGTTCTCTTCCTGAGAAAATCTGCTGGAGTTTGTGAACTATATACAAACTTATTCCGGGTACTTAAGTCCTCGTACCAGTCCACGTACTTAAGTTGGTTATTTTCTAAAAACAATTATTCGTGAACTTAAACTTATATAAACTAAGGAATACAAGTTTGCAAACCGTGGATATAAAGTTCATGAATCGATTCGAGTGAATCAAATCATTTTTGTTTCAATTGTGTCTATTATAAAGATCTAAGCAATTGAACAACCTCTAACTAGTTCATTTGAGTCATTTGAACTAGTTGTGTGAAAGAAGAATACGGTTGATATGAAAGTGCTCATATGGCTAACCATTTGGTTAACTACTGTTGAACCAACTAGATGTACAAGTTTGGGTACGGTTACACAAACGTGCATTTCATTTGTGTGTAACAAGCTAAGTTTCGATCTAATGGTTGAAAGATATTAGCTTGAATGTAATCAGGTTTTCGTCTAACGGTGAATATTGAATGCTTTGTTATAATCTAACATTGATTGCAAACCCTGATTTGAAAGACTATATAAGGGAGAACTCTAGCAACTGGGAAACCTAATCCCCACACCTCCTGTGTGATACTAGTTGTATTAGCTAGAGTCGATTCTCCTTTAACCTTAGGTTTCTATCGAGACCCTGTAGGTTAACGACTTGAAGACTTCATTGGGATTGTGAATCCAGACCGATACCATTTTCTCGTAGTTGTGTGATTTGATCTTAATGTTTCTATCGTATTAAGTACAATCGTAAGGACTGATTTGAGATTGATTTCTCCGATAGTTAAGATATAAAAGTAGTCACAAACATCTTCGTCTCATCGTTTGTGATTCCACATTTTCTAGTTTCGCCATCATACGATTTGATTATTGTGAGGTGATTAATAATACTAAGCTGTTCTTTGGGAATATAAGTCTGGTTAATCAATTGGTTCCTGTTCACCTTGATTTATCAAATCGCGGAACAAAAACTCGTAGGTATTTCTGCGGGAGACAAATTTATCTATTACCGTAGACTTTTATGTTTGATACATATTTGTTTATTAAAGTCTTCGACTTTGGGTCGTAGCAACTCTTAGTTGTGGGTGACATCAGCTAAGGGAATCAAGTGTGTAGCATCCTGCTGGGATCAGAGACGTAGGAGCATAACTGTACCTTGGATCAGTGTGAGATTGATTTGGGTTCAACTACAGTCCATACCGAAGTTAATTTGTAGTCGGCTAGTGTCTGTAGCGGCTTAATACATTGTGTGTTCAATCTGGACTAGGTCCCGGGGTTTTTCTGCATTTGCAGTTTCCTCGTTAACAAAACTTCTGGTGTCTGTGTTGTTTCTTTTCTGCATTATATTTTGTTATATAATTTAAATATCACAGGTTGTGCGTTTGAATCAATCAATTGGGAAATCCAGCCTTTGGTTGTTGATTGGAATTGATTGATACTTGAACATTGGTCTTTGGTACCGTTCAAGTGATTTCTCTTGTATTCAATTAGACTCGCAGATTTCTATTTGCTTGCGTAAGCATTGAATCAAGAAAGAGAGATATAACTCTTTGATATACTTTCATTAAGATTGAGTCTGACTATCTAGTTGATTCTCTTAAAATTATATTGGAGTTAGTCCATATTGGTTACTAATCGAAATATTGGGTGTGCTTGTTAGACCCCCGCTTTTTCAATTGGTATCAGAGCAGGAAAACACGTTTAAAGACCTTATAAGTCTGTGTTTGTAGTAGTCTGACTCTATAGAAAGGAATTCTATCTCCATAAACGTACCACCAGTCTTCGATGGCTCAAACTACCTATGGTGGAAAATTCCTATGCGTGCTTTTCTTCAATCTCGTGATTTTCAAACATGGGTACATGTTGTTAATGGTTATTATCCTCTGTTAATACAGAAGGCGGTGTATCTATACCTAAGGATATTGATAGAAATAGTCCAGAAGAAATCTTTGCTGCAAAGAAAAATTCTGACGGCTTAAATGCTATCATACATGCCATTACCCCAGATCTTCAGCAGCATGTGACTACGTGCACTATGTCTACAGAAGCCTGGGATATTTTAGAAACCGTATTTGAAGGAAATACCAGTGAGAAAGAAGTTAGGCTTCAAAACCTAAATTCTGACTGGGAAAACCTTCGTATGGTAGATGAAGAAACATTTGATGAGTTTAATCACAAAGTGTCTGAAATTGTTAATGCATCTTTTGCATTGGGTAAGACCATTCCTGAAAAGGACATTGTGATGAAAATTCTCCGATCGTTGTCATCTAGATACGATTCTAAGAAACATGCCATCGTTGAGGTGAACAACCTTGATTCACTTTCCAGAATTCCCTTGTTGGAAAGCTAAAAATTTTCGATCTCAAACTTGAACAAAGAGAGAAACATCACATGTATAGCAACCATGTTGCTTCATCTGATAGTAAGACTCAACGTTTTAAATTGAGTGATAAAATGGATGAGAATTGCTTTACTTCGACTCTGTCACTGTTTATATAACAGCTTAAGAAGACTCTTAGATAGAGTAAAAGAAAGTCTCAAAAGAAGGCTCAGTCAATCAATAAAAAGGTTCAGAGAAACTATGTTGGTGGAACTAGCTTCAAGTGCTATAGAAGTGTTCATGATACTTGTAAGAGTCCTGATACGGAGATGAATGAGATAACCAAAGCATGGATGAGTACTCTTGACTAATGTCCTGAGGATAATATCTGTAATGGTTATCTTAATTTTTTTTTGCTGATAATCACGTTTGTCCTCCTAATAGTCCTGATCATACTATGATAAACAATCCTAATTCTCCAGAAAAGGGAGTTTTAATTAAAAAGATTGAAGATCTGGAATACCAATTGTTTAAGTTAAAATTGGAAGTGGTCAGTTGCAATCGTGATTCTCATAAGACATGTCGAACTCCTTCGACTTTTCCTCTTAAAAAGTGTCAGCAAATTCTCCTGATTCTATATCGTTCTTAAGTCATTCTGACGATAAGGATTGTACGGAAATCCACAAGAACGTACCTAATCTTGTGATTTCCTCATATGAATATCAGTATCATCTTAAAACAGTTAGCACTAAGAAAAAGGAGAAGCTCTCCTCTGACAAACGTTGTTTGCAGAAGAAGAAAATGGAATCTCATACCAAACCTTCGTTCCTTGTGAAGGAGATTTCTAAAAGATTGCATAGTTTGCGAAAATCAACAATCAAGGTATTCAAAACTGTGTTTAAAGGAAGAAAGAATGATTACACAACTCTTCTTTCTTAAAAACAAGACAAAAACAAGAAATAAGAAATACTTCATCCCCTCATAAGAAGTCACCCAGTCCAGTATTGGATTGGAACAATTACATTCTATAATTCTGTTTTGATGATTTTTGTCTATACCTCTTAAACAAAAATCATAATCTTCAGGAGGGTTATGATGAAATATTTCTGTTATTTTTCTGTAACTGTTTATGTTTGCAAATAGTTTTTCTCCTTTATGACTTTTTCTGAGGATAACCAAATTTAGTTAGGGTTTTTGGTCAAGGGTCATTTTGGATATTTATCACCTATCCTCACTTCTTTTTAAGTTAAAATTTTTCTCCTTAGCATACACATTTCATCTATCTCTTCTATCATGTCCTCTTCAAGTCTTTCAAGTAAAGAAAATGATGTTTGGACTGTTTTTTTTCCTTCAAAGAAGATTCAGTTTGATTCCTCAGAAGCTGTGATGAGCCCTGATAATCACAGTTCCTCTCTTGATGGGAACTTCTCTGTTTCTCATTTTGATAAGCTCTCCTTAACCATGAATCTCGTCTTAGAACAAGTCCGTGCTCTGAAAAGTGAACTTGAAGCTCTTCCAAGAGACTTGAAGAAAATATGGAGAATTTGGAATCTAGAATTGATCTGATTGAAGATGAGCTTGATGAATACAAGGAATATGAGAAGAGTATTCAAAGTAAGTGAAATGCTTTATAGGAGTTATTTGTCTAGAAAATCTTCTTATGAGAATTTTATTCTTGTGTTTTTAGGAAGAATAACTAGAGTTTGTAATAGTCATTATTGTGATTACACATAGCTATGTTCAACGTTTTCATCTTCATTGTTTTTAGGTTTATTTGTTTAAATTCTAAAAAGTTGTCTGGAAGATGATTTTTGCATTATTAATCTTTATGGGTTTATATATTGCAAACTTGTTATGGGATATGTGTGTTTGCGTCCGTGAACTATGATTATCCCATACCTTGTCAAAAGTTAAGTCTTTCATATGTCGATATGCATGTATTGATAAAAGAATGAATGAGCTTTTGACATCACAAAAGTTTTAAGCCTATTATGTCATTATGCAAGTATTGATGGAAGATAGGATGAACTTTTGTTTACGAGGATTATGTCTATTGTATGTCATTATGCAAATAGTGATGGAAAATAGAATGAACCCTTGTCTATTCCGCAGTATTGATCTTTCCTAATTCATATTTTATGTATATACTGTGCGGCTCCGTAAGTTCTCTTATGTCGAGCATGACCAATTGAATTGATCACACTCTTGTGGTAATTTAGTTGTGTATTCCAATTGAATTAATCATGGGTTTTCTTGTGGTTAATTTAATTGAGTATTTTTGGATTCAAATTCATATTCGTATGTGATTTGTTATGTCCAAAACAATCATTATTTTCTTGTGAAAGTAAGGTCGCTCTTGTTGTTCTTTCGAGAATGACATTTTATGAGGGAGAGTTCTTAATTGCCAAATCTTTGTGGGGAGTGTGGCTGTGGAATATTATAGGGGTTATCTTGTATCTTTATAAACTCTTTGATGAATGCATTTAGCTTCGGCTATATGATGGCATCTAAAAAGTTGATATGTGCTTTCTTTTGGTCATGAAATGTCTCTATGGAAATTTCATTAGGATCCCACTAGTTTTCGTACCTTTGCCAATTTTATTGACAAGAAGGGGGAGAATTAATGTGTACTTCACACTACAAATACATATGGTTTTCGGATTATTATGTAAGGGGGAGTGGCTTCCATGTGAGATGGAGTATTGACTAAGGGGGAGTGATACATATCACCATAGTATTGTTGTCGAAGTTGTGATACAATTGAACTTTGCTGCTGTATAATTATACTATGACACTGTATAACAATGATTCAGAATTCTTGTTTTCTCATTGTTATGACTACGGATTTTCAACAACGGTGATACTAAACTTACAACCTTTGGGATCATTGGAGTACTTGGAAGTGACGAAGATTTCGAGTAATGTTGAAGAACCAAGAAGATCAGGCATGTGGAAGAGGAGATACAAAGTTTGTTTATCTATTTTTGTATTCCATATGTATTGATAGTTTTGTCACTAAAATTGACAAAGGAGGAGATTGTTAGAGCACTGCCCGGTCGAACTCGCATGCATTGCTATCTCAAGCATGTTTGTCAATGTTAGTGATCAAAACTATAAGTCTTTATTTCTAGTCTACTATTATCTAAGTCTCGGACTGGGATAAAAAGTGTAGTTGAGCTCAAGACTCCACGGCGATCATCGTACAAATACGAAGAACTACTCAAGGAACTGGTGGAACTTCATCGACTAAAAGGTATGTGGAAACTTGAACTTATCTATCACTCAAAAGTATATCTACTCTATCTCCTATCTTGAGACAAAAGTCGTTTTGCTATATAGACTTTGATTATACACATTTGCTATTTCGAGCCGAGTTTATCTCGCTTATTATTTCTCGAAATATGTGTTGGCAAGCTTTCTCTTTGGCCAAGTTCATCTTTACTAGTGACGAAAGTCATGTTAAGTTTCAATCACTTGAAAATGTCTTTGACGAAAAATGGTTTGTGAACAACAACTATATAACGTCCTCTAATAATGTTTCAATGATTGAAATGAGAGTTTAGATTATATAACCATTGTTGGATATAAGCATTCTGTGATAACTCATACATGTATAAGTCCTTATTCCTTGAACCAATGTATGCATACTTTGTTGATCAGGAAAACCGGAACAGAGTCCGCGAACCCAATCCGCGTACTGTCGGAGGTTCTCTTCCTGAGAAAATCTGCTGGAGTTTGTGAACTATATACAAACTTATTCCGGGTACTTAAGTCCTCGTACCAGTCCACGTACTTAAGTTGGTTATTTTCTAAAAACAATTTATTCGTGAACTTAAACTTATATAAACTAAGGAATACAAGTTTGCAAACCGTGGATATAAAGTTCATGAATCGATTCGAGTGAATCAAATCATTTTTGTTTCAATTGTGTCTATTATAAAGATCTAAGCAATTGAACAACCTCTAACTAGTTCATTTGAGTCATTTGAACTAGTTGTGTGAAAGAAGAATATGGTTGATATGAAAGTGCTCATATGGCTAACCATTTGGTTAACTACTGTTGAACCAACTAGATGTACAAGTTTGGGTACGGTTACACAAACGTGCATTTCATTTGTGTGTAACAAGCTAAGTTTCGATCTAACGGTTGAAAGATATTAGCTTGAATCTAATCAGGTTTTCGTCTAACGGTGAATATTGAATGCTTTGTTATAATCTAACATTGATTGCAAACCCTGATTTGAAAGACTATATAAGGGAGAACTCTAGCAAATGGGAAACCTAATCCCCACACCTCCTGTGTGATACTAGTTGTATTAGCTAGAGTCGATTCTCCTTTAACCTTAGGTTTCTATCGAGACCCTGTAGGTTAACGACTTGAAGACTTCATTGGGACTGTGAAGCCAGACCGATACTATTTTCTCGTAGTTGTGTGGTCTGATCTTAATGTTTCTATCGTACTAAGTACAATCGTAAGGATTGACTTGAGATTGATTTCTCTGATAGGTAAGATATAAAAGTAGTCACAAACATCTTCGTCTCATCGTTTTTGATTCCACAATTTCTAGTTTCTCCATCATACTATTTGATTATTGTGAGGTGATTGATAATACTAAGCTGTTCTTTGGGAATATAAGTTTGGTTTATCAGTTGGTTCCTGTTCACTTTGATTTATCAAAAGACGGAACAAAAACTCGTAGGTATTTCTGTGGGAGACAGATTTATCTATTACCGTAGACTTTTCTGTGTGATACATATTTGTTTATTAAAGTCTTCGACTTTGGGTCGTAGCAACTCTTAGTTGTGGGTGAGATCAGCTAAGGGAATCAAGTGTGTAATATCCTGCTGGGATCAGAGACGTAGGAGCGCAACTGTACCTTGGATCAGTGTGAGATTGATTGGGGTTCAACTACAGTCCAAACCGAAGTTAATTTGTAGTCGGCTAGTGTCTGTAGCGGCAATACAGTGTGTGTTCAATTTGGACTAGGTCCCGGGGTTTTCTGCATTTGCAGTTTCCTCGTTAACAAAACTTCTCGTGTCTGTGTTATTTCTTTTCCGCATTATATTTTATTATATAATTGAAATATCATAGGTTGTGCGTTTGAATCAATCAATTGGGAAATCCAACCTTTGGTTGTTGATTGAAATTGATTGATACTTGAACATTGGTCTTTGGTACCGTTTAAGTGATTTCTCTTGTATTTAATTAGACTCGCAGATTTCTATTTGCTTGAGTAAGCATTGAATCAAGAAAGAGAGATATAACTCTTTGATATACTTTCATTAAGATTGAGTCTTACTATCTAGTTGATTCTCTTAAAAGTATATTGGAGTTAGTCCATACAGATTGCTAATCAAAATATTGGGTGTTGTTGTTAGACCCCCGCTTTTTCAGTTATAATTGTAACAACAGTAGTTGATGCCATATTATTCCAGTAACATGGTTCAAGAACAGAAGTTGATCAAATTAAAGGGATCAACAACAGGAGTTGATGCCATAAAGATGAAAACCAACTACAATTATACAAGTAAAATGAGATCAACAACAGTAGTTGATCACATAAAATGGAATCAACAATAGGAGTTGATACCATTTGATGGGATCAACAACAGAAGTTATATCAGTAAATTGTTGTCAACAACAGGAGTTGATCCCATTAGATAGGATCAACAACAGATGTTTATCCCATTTTACTAACTGTTCAACTGTTATTGTTGTATTATTGAATGAATCAGATTGCTGACTATATTACTGCTGTTTGAAAATAGATGCAAGGAATGAGAAGATCACCAAGGATAAATGCGAAAAATAGAGAAGAAGATGATTCACAACCGATTCAAGAAAATGTAGCCCCCAAAAGGAAGAGGGTGAACAAGAAGTTATTGGTTGAAGAACAACCACAGGTTGAACCACAAGAAGATGAACCACAACAAATTCAGGATGATGTACCAACCAAAAGGAACAGGGTAAACAAGAAATTATTGGAAGAAAGAAGAACAAAGCAGAAACATGATAAACCAGAAGAAGAATATTCAGAAGAAGAAGATTCACAACACATTGAGAAAGTTACAGCATCAAAGCGAAAGAGAGAGAACAAGAAAGCAGATGTGAAGAAGAAGAAGAAAAATGAAGAGGAACCATCAGGTAAAAGAAAAAAATTTGAAGAATCAGAAGAAGAGAAGGAAGAATATTTAGATGAAGAAGAATCAGATGATGAGAAAGTACCCGAAGACGGGAAGCCGGAAAGGGAACTGAAAGGTAACAATGTTGAGTTGTGTTTTATGCTGCCATATCATCAAGTTGTTTAGCTATTAAAAAGAAATAAGTCAATGTTGAGTTGCATGTATGCAGGTAGGCCAAAGGCGAAGGAAGTTATATTCAAAGGAGGTCCCATTCCATTGGTTGAAATGGGGAGTTTTCTATACAAGATGTTTGAATTAGAATAAGAAGGAAATAAGAAGAAACGAATACTTGCAAACGCACTGAAGGCCATGCCTTTCTGGGACTTCTTCAACCCATTATACACAGCAGACAACAACAACATAATGACTCCTAAATGGTTAGAAAGAATCAATATTGCAATACGTCTGTTGATTAGTGGATTTAATGAAGAAACGAAGAAGATCGAAATTGGAAATCCAAAAAGGGGGAAGAATTATACAGAGTGCTCTCTGGATGCAAGGGAATTTGTGTTGATCTTCAAAATTAGAAGAATTGCAGAGAGTGAAGACTTCAGCAGGAATCTCAAAGCAAAGCAAAGAAATGATTGCATGGAATTCTTGAATACCAAGTTCTTGTGAGATATTGTAAGGATAAAATAACTAAGACTGAGGTTGAAAACAAACTAAGACTTGCAGCTGAAGATGAGTCCGACCCGGAGTATTTTGTCAGAATTTTTGCCATGTGGTTGTGTGTGGTGCTTTTCTTCCTAGATTCTGGAACTACAAGCTTTGCGAGGAAATTGTTACCTCATGTTCTACAAATGGATAAAGTGTCATGGACAGATCACATTGTAGATTATTTGGTTTCAAACATCTCAAAACCAAAAGGAAAAAAAAGGATTGTTATCGGATGCACTACAATGCTACCGGTAAGTAAAAGACATTTATATAAAAGTAAAATGTTTACTGATTTGTATATAGTACAATGTTACATGCATTATGTAAAAACTATCCTCTTTCATTTCTCTGCCTCCAGTATTGGTTATGTGAACACACAGGGAACTACATCGAGAAGAGGCAGGGATTTGAAACCAGACTTCGAGATTCCTAAGATGGAACCAACACACATTGTTCAAGAAACTTCGCAATGAATTTGGGGGAAAGCTAAACAGGAAATAGACATGACTTGGTTTGAGCATAAGATAATTTTTTTCTTACTCTCTTTAAGTTTCCTAGTACAGAATACTGATTTTTTGTGTGTAAACAATGGAAGTTGATCCCATAAAATGGATCAACTTCCATTGTTGACACAAAATAACTGAAATCAACTAGAGAAAAGATTGAGTATTCACATTTTTTTTGTATCTGTGTATTTAAATTAGTGATAGAGTTATAGATGATAGATTCAAATAAATGATACTGAGTTGCCATCTGAAATGTATTATAGATTTTGTGTATCAACAGTGAAAGTTGATCCCCAATGAATGGAATCAACAACCAAAAGTTGGCACAACATCTGAAATGTATTATAGATTTTGTGTATCAACAATAGAAGTTGATACACAGTAACTGAGATGTACCCCAGTTTACACAATAACTGAGATGTGCCCCAATTTGTTTGTGTCAACAATGGAAGTTGATTCCCAATGAATGAAATCAACAACCAAAGTTGACATGATATCGGAAATGTACTCCACTTATATATTGCTGCAACTTTATATACGTCGCACCTCACTCGGGGGCTACCCCTCGTGAAAGATATATTTACTTGATAAGCTATCCTATTGTGTTTGGTTAAGTCCGAACCTTTTTATCAAGTAAACATACTTCGTTGTTGTATTGTCTCGATCTCGTATCCATAGACGATCACACGAAGCGTGAACCGATTAGTTGCATTGTCTCGACTCAGTCCATAGACAAACACTTCCGGAGAAAGGACTTATAAGTAGGGAAAGTTTTAGCTTGAGGTATATTTGGGTACCCTCGCCTTTTCAAAGTTTATCATGCAATTTTTTGTTAACTTTTCTATTTTTCTATTTTTTTTTATTTTTAACTAAAGGCATTCAAAATAGACTCCCCATATATCAACAATCTGAAAATTTGAGGATCCACCCACAAAACAATCTGCATATATAGCAAAAGCCTCACAAGAATATTAGAAAATGGTGGGAAAAATGAAATTATCATCCCACGAGAGTCACCCTCACACTTAGTTCTTTCTACGCTCGGAAGTGTATATAAAATGTAAGTGGAAGGCACTTCTATTCGTTCCTCTTGGCAAACCTGCATGGTGTTAGACTCAAACACATATGGTGGATACTTAGATGCAAGGAATTCTGAAAGAACTTTAGAAGCACATAATTCCTGCCCCAAATGAGGTATTTTCCTAAAAGTCGGGTTAACAACTCTGTAAGAAACTACTTCAAGTTTGGGAGGATCATCATTAGATAGAGAGTCATGCAAAGAGTTAGACAAACCTTCAAAACCTCTTGTATTACGGGATCCTCGGCACTGCTGGACACTTCCATTCTCACATCACAAGTATCATCTTCTCACTCGAACTCTTGTTAAGACATTCATTGGTTTCTTCTATAACCAAGTCCTCCTCATCGGAAAAGAGATCGGAATCTTCCATAAGCAAATTATCGTAATCCTTATGTTCTTCATCACAAGTTGACTTCTCATTCAAAGTATCGACTATCTCTGAATTTGGGGTACGGTGCACAAAGAAGTCATAATCATCATCGCTCTCATACACAACATAAGTCTTACCATCAATAATTGTAGTGTTTCTAGACTCAACTTTTTCCTTTTGAATAGGAGAATGATCATTATGATCATGAGTTGAGCTAGTATCACCATCATTATCAACATTTTCCATAGGTTCATCATCCTCGGAATCTTCTTCTTCGGGCTCTTCTCCATTATCAACACGGCGGTTAATTTCCATATGTATGTCCCTAGAAATTGCTTGAAGAGTCTCTTCCGTTGCTCCCTCTTCTTCCAACTGCTCATATTGTCTAAAGAGTTTCTTTATGTTAACACGTTTTCTGCTACTATTCACAATAGGTTCTCTAGACCATGTATCTTCCCTTTGAATGGGTGAAAGATCATAAGTACGATCCAGAACATGTCTAAATACACTATCATGGGTTTCACTTGGTATGAAACTCGGCACGTTGGAAGTTGAGTTAATCTGGTTCCATGTACGTCTCAAATCCATGAATTCATTAGGCATCTGCAAGAAACTAGATTGGAACGTATGAGAAGTATAACTATCCCCCCATCCTTGTGATTGTCCACTTACATAACCACTAAAAGGTTGTTGCGATGTATGAGAAAAATCACAAGGTCTTGTAGAATAGTCATCATAACCAAAATATTGGTTTTGATTGTATCCCACATATGGTTGGAAGCTATTGTAAGAGTGAAATTGAAAATCAGAGTTATTACCATAGTATGCTTGGTCTTGTGAACCATATATGTTGTTCCCAAAAGGATACATCTTGAAAATTATGCACACAACTCATTTAGAGGCTTACTTCTTGTTCCCAATTGTGCACACGCAAAACGAATGATTATATCACCTGAAAATAAAATTCTAAAAAGATAAATTAGTAAATGCAAAGAATGAAACTAAATGCAAAAACAGAAAATTAAATAAATACCCAAACTACCGACTGCTCCCCGGCAGCGGCGCTAATTTTGACGAGGTGTCGAACTCGCAGAAAATTCCTTACTTCTCTTACACTACTAGTAGTACAATGACAAGCAGGTTCCTTCCTAAGGGAGAGTTGAGTTAAAGTTGTCAATTCAATTTCTGAATATTAATGCAAATTGAGGATGAGAATGATCAAGGACTCTTTCTCGGTCACAAAACATGAATCTTATCAATATAGCTATGTTTCCATAATCACTAATTACTAATAACCCTAGAATACTTAGTACACTCAAATATTCTGCAATCTCATGAATTCACCGGACATGGAAGCGCTCGACTACCGGATTCAACTTGCCAAGTTTCCTAAAATTACGCTCTCTAGGTGTGACTTAAACAAATGCTTTAAGTTCTTTGAGATAGGCTATTCCTAGTGACAAATACATAGGCTCGACTCATCTACTAGTGTCAATCTCTACACATGAATATTTAACAAAATCCCATCATCAATACCCATATATTGCTACTTATTCTTGTATTCTCTAGACAATTACGGGTCGAAGAGAAACCAAAACTAGCAATAGAATCATCAAACAACCATTGAATTTGCAATTTAAATGATTGAGAAACAACTCATAAACATTATTGGTACCGTAGAGAATGAACAATAATAAGAAAATTGCAAGAAAACAAGATTTTTAAATATCAATTATGAATCATGTTCGGACGTCAAAATTGTCCCTAATCAAGTTGCCTAGCTACTGGAGTTCATGGTGAATAACAAGCAAAACAGCAAACTGCAAACAAAACTAAAAGACAGTTCAAACCAATGACACAAAGTATCCAGCTCGTGAAGTGATGTAGTGGTGATTGCCTGGAAGTGAGAATTATGGATGGAGTTGCGACTGGTAGGGTTCACTTGTTGTTGATATGGCTGCCTGGTATTCTGTTTCGGCGTGAATGAGATGGCGATGGATTATGGCGGTGTTGTGCTGGTGCAGGTGGACTAGTGGATATATGGACTGCAGCTGCTATTGTTGATGTTGTGGATGATATGCAGGTG
Organism: Papaver somniferum; assembly: GCF_003573695.1. Classification (NCBI taxonomy): domain Eukaryota; kingdom Viridiplantae; phylum Streptophyta; class Magnoliopsida; order Ranunculales; family Papaveraceae; genus Papaver; species Papaver somniferum. The sequence goes on along the minus strand of NC_039360.1, from coordinate 63,072,984 downwards.
GTGATGGTTGAGAACTTGGTGGTATGCTAGTGATGTTGGAAGGGTTTGAAGAGGAGCAAAAGCTCATCACTTTTGGCTGTGAACAACAGTGGTAAGGGGGGTATGAGATGATATTTTGTCGTAGACTTAGGTTTTCTTTTTATAGCTCAAGTACTTCCTGCAAAGCGTACTGGGTAAGGACCCAGTCACCTACTTCTTCTCGACTTCTAAATCACACCAGAATCTCCTCATATCAATTCATGAGCGACTTTACTTTTGACAAGATATGAGAAAATCAAGTTCACAGATGCAAACACACATGTCCCATAACAATATTGCAATATATAAAACCATAAAGATTAATACTGCAAAAACCATCTCCAAACAATTTAGAATTTAAACCAATAAATCTAAAAACATGAAGATGAAAACGTTGGACATAGCTATGTGTAAACACAATAATGGCTATTCCAACCTCTAGTTATTCTTCTAAACAAAAACCGAAAAATAGAAGATTTACTAGGCGAACTAAAGGAAAAATCAGAGTTCATTGAGGACCTCGTATCTTTCAATGAATCCATCAAAGAAGGTATCAATGATTTCCTTTATTCTCTTGACTGTAGACACACCATGTTCGTGAGTTAGAACACTAACTTTGCGATCAACAACCCGGGCAAGTTGTCTAGCTTTGACGCAGTCCATGATGAGCTTCTTTTGATTCTGTATCAGAATATTCTGATTTGCAAGGATTCTGGCTTGGCCATCTAGGAGTTGGTTTATTTGCAGTTGCAGATTTGCAAACTCGACCTTTGAATCGTTTTGAAAACGATTTAAATCCTTGACAGAATCATCAATCCAGGAGTTGTGATCCATTCTTTCAAGCATCTTCTTTAGAACCATCTCTTGAATTGACTCACGTCCTTGAGTGTCTTTCTCCATATCAAGATGCACAATCTCTTGAGATTTTGCAGAGTTCTCCAAATTATTTTTTTTAAGGGAAGGAAAACCCAACAAAGTAATATCTGTGTGTTTGTAAACACAGGTTGGAAATCCTAAGAAATCACATGAGGAGGACGCGGACGTTTATGGATCGTCAACACAAAGAAAACTTAAAACAGAAAGAAAATAATATACAACATACTTGAGTATTTCTCAATAATTTTCCTTGTACCTCTCAAGTTAGAAACAAGGAAAAGAATACCTGGAATCAGGTGGTAGAGTGGAAGTTAATCCCACTATGATCATTGAGAAAGGAGTTGTACATATCATCTGGTAGTTTGATCTTTGTGTTCTTCACCTTTCTTTGGTTAACCTTCATCCCAGTAGAGTAAGACACAGCGTGGTTAACATATCCATTAGAAGGGTTTCTCTGAGAACTAAATCTAGGACCTCTTGCAATTGGTTCAAGAGAATCAGAATAGAGAGGAATCCATTTTCTAGACTTAGATTTACCAGAAACATTCTTATAAACACAGGGAATGCTTTTGTCAGCAGTACAAGAATTTATACTACTAGAAAGCATATGATTCCTGTGATGATTTCTAAGAAAGAGATCACATCTATAAGGTATCTGGTTTTCTGTGGGCATGCGATTCACTGCAGTAGTCGACGGACTATTTATCCCATTGACAGTGTAAAGAAGCAAATTATGAAGTTTAGAAATTTGTTTCTTTCTGGCAAAACAATGGATAGCATAGTGATTCTTTTTCCATAGAAAGTACAGGTTCGTGGGGGAGAAGCAACAATTGGCACCTGTTTTAACTTCATAGCCATGTGAGAAGATTGTAAGTTATGCAAAATTTTCTTGACACAATCTTCTTCTGGAGAACATTTCGTCATGTAGTGTAACTCATGAGAGATAGTATGTACAGAAAAATTTCTCTTTAAGACAGAGTTTTCCTTTTCCAAGGATTTACATTGTTCATGAGCTAGAGTTAGAGATGCTTCTAGTTTCTCTTTTTCAATACGAAGTCTGTTAAGATCTGATGAATGAGTCTCGATCAAACGTTTATCTCTAATTGAGTCTTCCTTAACAATATCTTCAAGAACACTAATCTTTTCACGCTGTTGAGTAGTTTCTTGGAGAAGTTTTTCAATATTCTTAGAGAAAGACTCAATGATGCTGTAGAGTTCATGTTCTCGATCAAGAAACTTTTCAAATTCATCAATAAGATGATCATGATCCTGAAAATCAATAATCTCAGCAGTGTTTTTTGAGATTTTGGTGAGCTCCTTTTCAGCTTTTGCCATAGTGCCCAATGTCTCATCAGAGAGAGATGTCAGCACCATATGGGACAACCTTCTTACCTTGGGATTTGGAAGAATCTGCTAAGGAGTGATCCTTTGAGGTATTTCCAAGACATTTGGCATAGTTAAAAGCTTTGAGAAGGCATCTTGGTATGCGTGTAAGAGATTCTGTCCACAGACTCAGATTGCCACAAACACAGACTTGTAAGGTCTTAAACGTGTTTGCCTGCTATGATACCAATTGAAAAAAGCGGGGGTCTAACAACCACACACAATATTTCGCTTAGCAATCTGTATGGACAAACTCCAATATACTTTCTAGAGAATTAACTAGACAGTCAGACTCAATCTAGATAAAAAGTATATCAAAGAGTTTATATCTCAATCTCTCGATTTGATATATACTCAAGCAAATAGAAATCTGCGAGTCTTTATCAAATACTAGAGAGATAACTTAGATGGTACCAAAGACCAATATCCAAGTGTCAATCAATTTAAATCAACAACCTAAAGGTCAAATATTCTAATTGATTGAACAATGCACAACCTGTATTATTTCAATTATATAAACAAATATAATGCGGAATTGAAATAACACAGACACCAGAATATTTTTAACGAGGAAACCGCAAATGCAGAAAAATCCCGGGACCTAGTACAAATTGAACACACACTATATTAAGTCGCTACAGACACTAGCCTACTCCAAACTAACTTCGGTCTGGACTGTAGTTGAACCCCAATCAATCTCATACTGATCCAAGGTACAATTATGCTCATACGCCTCTGATCCCAGCAGGGTACTGCACACTTGATTCCCTTAGCTGATCTCACCCACAACTAAGAGTTGCTACGACCCAAAGTCTAAGACTTTAATAAACAAATCCGTATCACACAGAAAAGTCTACGATAATAGATAAATCCGTCTCCCACGAATGTACCTACGAGTTTTGTTCCGTCTTTCGATAAATCAAGGTGAACAGGAACCAATTAATAATACCAGACTTATATTCCCGAATAACAACTCAGTATTATCAATTACCTCACAATAATCTTAATTGACGCAGCGAAAAAAATATTGCGGAATCACAAACGATGAGACGAAGTTTGTTTGTGATTACTTTTTATCTTGCCTATCAGAGATATCAATCTCAAGCCAATTATTAAAATTGTACTCGTACGATAGAAACATCAAGATCAGATCACACAACTGCGATAAAAGTAGTATCGATCTGGCTTCACAATCCCAATGAAGTCTTTAAGTCGTTAACCTAGTTTAGAAGAAGAAACCAAAGGTTAAAGGAGAATCGACTCTAGATTAGCACAACTAGTATTACACAGAATGTGTGGGGATTAGGTTTCCCAGTTGCTAGAGTTCTCCCTTATGTACACTTTCAAATCAGGGTTTGCAATCAATGTTAGCTTAGTAACAAAGCATTCAATATTCACCGTTAGATGAAAACCTGATTAGATTCAAGTTAATATTTCTCAACCGTTAGATCGAAAACTTAGCTTGTCACACACAAATGAAATGTCCAATTTTGGGTTTAAGAACCGTACCCAAACATTAACATTTGTTGGTTCAACAAGTCAACCAAAAGGTTAGCCGTATGATTACTCTCATATCAACCTTATTCTTCTTCACCATAACTAGTTCAAATAACTCAAATGAACTAGTTAGAGAGTTGACAATTGGAAGGAAATATTATGTAACTAAACAAGACATAATTGAAGCAAAATCGGTTTGATTCACTCGAATCGGTTCATGAACTTTATACCCACGGTTTGCAAAAGCATTCCTTAGTTTATTTAAACATTAGTTCAAGAACAACCGACTTTAGATATAACCTGCTCAAGTTCGCGGACTTAAGCTCATGGAAGGAGTACACAAACTCCAGCAGAAAATCTCGGGACGAGAAGTTCCGCAAGTTCGCGAACTGAGTTCGCGGACTTGGCTCACGCCACTTCCAACTTCACTTGATCAACAAAGTTAACAAACTTTGGTTCAAGGAATAGGACTTATGCATATATGTGTTTCCACAAAAATACTTATATCCACCAATGGTTATGTAATCTAAACTCTCATTTCAATCATTGAAACATTCTCAGAGAATGTTATACAGCCGTTATTCACAGTCCATTTTTCGTCAGGGCAATTTTCAAAGTGATTGAAACATAACATGACTTTCGTCACTTGGTAAAGATGAATTCGGCTAAAGCAAAAGCTTACCAACACACATTTCGAGAAATAGATAGGCGAGATAAACTCGGCTCGAAATAGAAAATGTGTATAATCAAAGTCTATATATCGAAACGACTTTTGTCTCAAGAGTAGAAGATAGAATAGATAGACTTTTGAGTGACAGATAAGTTCAAGTCTCCACATACCTTTTAGTCGATGAAGATCCACCAGTTCCTTGAGTAGCCCTTCGTCTTATATGATGATTGCCATGGAGTTATTGATCTCAACTACACTTTATATCCTAGTTCGAGACCTTTAGCTATGTAGGCTAGAAATCAAGACTTATAGTTTTGATCACTAACATTGACAAACATGCTTGAGATAGCAATGCATGCGAGTTCGACCGAGCAATGCTCTAATACTCTCTTACTTGATTTGATCTTTACTCAAGCAAATAAGAATTTGCGAGTCTTTATCAAATACAAAGATAATAAACTTGGATGGTACCAAAGAACAATATCCAAGGATCAATCAATTTCCAATCAACAACCAAAGGTTGGATTTCACAATTGATCGATACAACGCACAACCTGTGATATTTCAATTATATAACAAAATATAACGCGGAACAAAAATAACACAGACACCAGAAATTTTGTTAACGAGAAAATCGCAGATGCAGATAACCCCCTGAACCTAGTCCAGATTGAACACCACACTGTATTAAGCCGCTACAGACACTAGCTTACTACAAACTAACTTTGGTCTGGACTGTAGTTGAACCCTAATCAATATCACACTGATTCAAGGTATAGTTGCGCTTCTTACGTCTATGATCCCAGCAGGATACTACGCACTTGATTCCCTTAGCTGATCTCACCCACAACCAAGAGTTGCTACGAACCAAAATCGAAGACTTCTATAAACAAATCTGTATCACACAGAAAAGTCTACGATGATAGATAAATCTGTATCCCACAGATAAACCTATGAGTTTTGTTCCATCTTTTGATAAATCAAGGTGAACATGAACCAATTGATAAACCAGACTTATATTCCCGAAGAACAAACTAGTATTATGAATCACCTCACAATAATCTAAATATTATGGTAGCGAAACTAGATATTGTGGAATCACAAACGATGAGACGAAGATGTTTGTGATTTGTTTTTATCTTGGCCTATCAGAGATATAATCTCAAGTCAATTATTTCAATTGAACTCATACGATAGAAAATGGCAAGATCAGATCTCTCAACTACATGAGAAGTAGTTTCGTCTGGCTTCACAATCCCAATGAAGTCTTTAAGTCGTTAACCGACAGGTTTCCAAGAAGAAACCTACGGTTAAAGGAGAATCGACTCTAGCAAAACCAACTAGTATCACACAGGAGATGTGGGAATTAGTTTTTCCAGTTGCTAGAAGTCTCCCTTATATAATTTTTAAATCATGGTTTGCAAACTTAGTCAGCTTGGTAACAAAGCATTCAATATTCACCGTTAGATGAAAAACCTGACTTATCCAAGCTAATATGTTTCAACCGTTAGATTGAAACTTAGCTTGTCTCACACACAAATGAAATGTATTCATTTAGGTTTGAGTAACCGTACATAAACGTGTACATTGGGTTGGTTCACAAATAGTTAATCAATGGTTATCCATATGAGCACTTTCATATTAACCGTATTCATCTTTCTCATAACTAGTTCAAATGACTCATAAGAACTAGTTCAAGAGTTGTTCAATTGCTTAGATCTTTATACATAGACACAATTGAAACAAAATCGGTTTGATTCATTTGAATCAATTCATGAACAATATAGCCACGGTTTGCAAAGATTTCATTCCTTATAATTTATTGTTTAAGTTCATGAAACTACCGTTTTGAGAATTAACCAGCTCGGGTACGCGTACGGGTATGCGTACCTTAGCTACCGGATTTGAGTTTACAAACTCAACAGAAATTTTCGGTTCGAAAACTTCCGTGGATACGCGTACGGGTATGCGTACCTATGGTGACTGGTTTTCAGTTTGCAAACTTCACAAACTACAACAAAAATTTTCGGTATGAAAACTTCCGTCAGTACGCGTACCTAACCTGTCTCCTTCACCAATACCGCATGCACACATATGCACGCACTTGGTTTCCGTCACACGGATTTATACACTAATGTGAGAACACACTATATATGCTTATATCCATAGTTGGTTATCTCAACTCTACATTTCAATCATTGAAACATTCTTCTATAATGTTATAATAGTCGTTAGACAAAAAGAATCGACTATCGTAATCAAAACTATTTTCAAGATTGAAACGTCATCATGACTTTCGTCACGGGTAAAGATGAAAATGGTTAAAGCAAAATCTTACCAACACATATTTCGAGAAAAATTTAGGCGAGTAAACTCGGCTCGAAATAATAAATGTGTATGTATGAAAACTATCATACTTATACGACTTTTGTCTCAAAAGTAGGAGATAGAGTAGATAGACTTTTAAGTGACAGATGAGTTCAAGTCTCCACATACCTTTTGATCGGATGATCATTATAAAATATTTTTTTTGAAAAATAATCTAATTCTTTGTTTAAGATTGTTCGTCTTTCGGGGAGATTTTGTGATCTAGATCAACCAAAAAAATTAATTTTTTTTTTCCTGATTCCACAAAAGTTAATTACATGGTGTGTTCATTTATATTCATATAATCACTTGTTTTCACGATAAATCTTTTTTGATTTAGGTGATTAGGTCTATCACTACCACGAAGTTTAGAGACTTTTATACCAAAGTTTGACCTAATAATCTTCCTGCAGACTAAATAAAAATCTAAAAATAGTAAACAAAGTTTTAATCATTAGTTTGCATAAGAAAATATCAGACTGAAATTTATAGACAAAACTTATAAAAAAAAGGGAAATCTTCAAGTTTAAATTGGATTTGTTTTATGTATGATAAGTCTTGAGTTTTTAATTCTAATTTCCTTTGATATATTCTGATTGTGTTTCTTGATTTGGATGGAAACAACGACGATAAATGTTAATAACATTTATTGAGTCGTCGTGGAGGAGATGTTTGGAAAACAAGGTAAGTTTTGTGTGATTAACCGGAATTGGTTTCTAAGGAGCAAAGAATACGGTGGTCTCGGGTTAAGATCCCTCGAGCACATACATAGATCCATGGTTGCGAAGCTGAGTTAGAGATTACTTACTGAGACTGACGCTCCTTGAGTACAACTGCTTCAATCCAAATACATGCGTAACAGAAGTCTTTGGGATGTGAATAAATCTCCAGGTGGATCGAGTACTTGGCAAGCTATATTATCAGTTAGAGATGATTTATATAAAGGATGTTGTGGCTAGTTGGTGATGGAAAAGGGGTTAATATGTGGAGAGACCCATGGATCCTACCATCCTTCTTTTAGGCCTGAGTTGGATAACATGAACATATAGTAAGTCACGACAATGAATGAACTAATGCAAGTAAGTAGTAGTTAGGGCTGAACATGGTTTCGGTTTTCCGCTGAACCGGACCAAACCAGACCAATTAGGAAGAAACCAAACCGAACCATTTACTAATGGATTGGTTATGGTGTAGAAAATGGGAAACCGATATTGTTGGTTTTGGTTTGGTTTGACCTCTAAAACCGAACCAAAAACCATTGGAAAACCGATTAATTTTTAAACTTAGTTTCTACCGCCGATTTACAAGTATTAGATTCTACCCATTGATTTAGAAGATAAATAGAAACCCTAAATATAATATTTCATTATGATACTCTCCCTCTTTCTCCTTCTCTCAGTCGCCTCCCTTCTCCACCCACAACTACAGCTGCTGCTACTCGACTTTTTTCTTCCCGTCTTCCTTCTTTTTTATTTGTCAATAACTAAATTAAGATATATTATATATCTTCTTTTGATCTCTAGAATTAGAGTAAGTTTTAACTATTCTTGTTTTTTTTTTTTGTCTGTAAATTTGGGTAAACCAATACTATCGGCAACTACGATTTTTTTATCTGTAAATTTGTGTATTTTTTTTTTGTTTGACATAATTATTGGTTAACCAAAAATCACTGGGACAAACCGAAACCATTTAGAAACCGAATCAATGGTTAATGGATTGGTTTGGTTTAGATTTTTAGAAACCAATAGTATTGGTTTCGGTTTTGGTTTGGCTAGAAACCGAACCAAAACCGACCATGAACAACCCTAGTAGTAGTGGAGCCTTAAGCTGGGATTATGACCTTTTTTCATCGTTATTTTGTGCCACCACTACTTATGCAATTCTTGCTATTCATATAACATGTTACTCCCAGTTGGATAAATTGGTTTGGAGACTAGATCCAATTGGTAAGTTTTCTCTGAAGTCATTTCAAAAATTGATAGATGATGAGCAAGGTCAGGCTTCTACGAGTAATATCGAGTAGTTTTCCCTGGAAATATTTTTGGAAGGTGAAATGTATAGCTCCTAGAGTCCACGCCTTCATATGGCATATACTGCACAAAGGTATTGCATGCAGAAAACACATCAATAGATTCATTGGGCAAGTGGACCCAAATTGTTGGTTTTGCCTAGGAGAAGAAGAAAGTTTAGATCACTTACTACTTCAGTGTCACAGACCAGGCTATGCTTTTTGCTTCGCCTTTGGGAATTAGATCTAAATATTTGACCAATTTGTCACAGACCAGGCTATGCTTTTTGCTTCGCCTTTGGGAATTAGATCTAAATATTTGACCAATTTGTCTATCAAGGATATTATCGCTGGATGGCTACTAATGAAGGACAGACTTATGACTTTCTGCTTGGGAGCGAATGTTTTACGGGGGATTTGGAAGTCGCGTATATGAAAGTATTTGAGAATAAGACTGTACCTATTCAACAAGTGTTGTTCGAATCCAACATGTTATTTAGGGACTAATACTATCTTGAACACCAAACACAGGTTGAGATGGCGGTGACAACTTCTCTAATTCCTCAATGGTCTCCTTCTCCTCCAGAAATAGTGAAATTAAACTTCGACGCTGCTGTTAAGGAATCCAAGTCATGTGCTTCTCTAGTTGCAAAAAAATAGGAGGCAAGATTTGATCCTCTCATGGCTGAAACCCAAAGCGCTCTCCTGGCTCTTAAACTGGCGGAGAGAATGCAGTTTGAGAGGACTGTAGTCGAGGGGGATTGCCTTCAACTGATAAACATTTTGATCCATGAAACATCAGTTATTCCTTAGAGGATTCGACGTCTAATCGAGGAAATTCTAGCTCGCTTGCAGCAGTTCAGTTCATCTTCATTCTCCCACTTTGAACGAGATGCTAATAATTTAGCACATAATCTCGCAAAGTATTCTATACGCCAAAATACTCATCTTTGGTGGAGTTCTGCAACACCTCCTTCCTTCTTTGATCAACTAGCTGAGAGCTAGTTTTATTTCCACTTAGTTTTTTCGATTTTTGTTTCCGTTTTGCTGATTCTATTTCTGAATATAAAAAAAAAGGTCATATATATCGAGTGATTTCTCATAATTATTAAAGGCGGTTACCAGGATTGCTAGGGAGGGAACCAACTCATATAAAACAAAACTCTCCATACATGGGATCTCTGAATTGGTATTCGTCCTAGCAATCCTAGTACCGCCTAAAATAATCGTGTGATTTTTGTTCTCCCACTCCGATTAAAATCTTTTAATTGGTACCCGCCTTTAAATAGTTGTGATTTTTGCTCGAACCATAATATTGGGCATACCAAAATCTTCCAAGGCATACTGAATGAAGACAAAAAAGGTTGTGAAATAGCAAAATCAGATAACCCCTTAACCCAAATTTTTTTAATGACAAATCTGCCCTTTATGTATTAGTGTTAATAATCTTGATTAGTGATTAAATATTTTGTTTAGTGATTAAAATAATTTTCAGAATTATAAGAGTTGTTTAGGTGAAAAATTTGAGGAAAAAAAAATCAAAGTTTTGGTTTGGTTAAGAAGGAGAGAAAGAGAAGGAGAAAGTGAGAAAATTCTAATTCTTGATTCAATGGAGGATGAGGAGGGTCATCATTCATCTAAAAAACCTAGGAAAAATCATATCAACTACAACAATGATCCAGAAATGGCTGATTTCTTAGATTATGAGAATGATTTTACACCCACTCAAACTCAAGCTCAAACTCAAACACAAACTCAAGATGATGATTTTTATGAGCCAAATCATGATGATGAAGACATTGATAAGGAACCCAATGCTTGTAATACACAGGTACACTTATATCCTATACTTAATCTCACTTCTATAGCTCTCAATTATCAAAAGTTTGGTTTTTTGAATCATGGTTCGGCGAAACAGGTTGAGGTTCGGCTCACATCTATGAGCCGAATCTACCAATTGATGAACGGTTCGTCTTACTGAATCTGTTTACTGCATGCGCCGAACCTATAATTTCCGATTCCAACCCTTTTGCTAGACACTAGTTCGGCTTATATGAAAGTTTAATAGTAAGCCGAACAACATCCTGAATAGCCCAGAATAGAATCATTGTGCCGAACATAATTTTTTAATTTCTGGGTTGAAATACTGTTACTAGTTCGACACATATGGAGAATATCGTATCAGCCGAAACCTCTTATGTTCAAGGTTCGACACATAATATGATTATCGTCTGAGCCGAATATGAATTTGTTAATTTTTGGGTTAAAATATTGTTCGTGGTTCGGCACATATTGAGGATATCGTATAAGCCGAAACCTGTAAATGTTTATAGTTCGGCACATAATGTGATTATCGAATGCGCCGAACCTTGTTATTATATTCCCTTTCTAGTGTTTAACCTTGTGATATTCTTTGTAGATCGTGCTTGGACCCATGGAAAATCAACCTGATCCAGTAGACATAATTCACGAGGATACCAAAGGATCACTTCCAAAATGATTTGGTATGTAAGAACCTTTTGTTTACCTTAATGTTGTCGGAATATTCCAAAGTTTTTCTTACAAATTACTTGTTTTGGAATGAACGTAGATATGGAAAACTAAACCAGAAGTTCTGGATTGGCTTGAGGAACACGCGATGAAGATAAATTGTGTACTAGTTAAAGGACAACAAAGCCGATGGGATCGGTTTGAAATGATTTGTGAGCGTAGTGGAACCGGCGCTAGCAAGGTTAAAAAGGGTACTGTATACGTTGGGAAGACCGGGAGAAAGAATAGGACGAAGACGAAGAAAAGAAATTGCCCTTTCAAGATCGTTTTCAACCTCAAGAATAAGTCCATGAACAAAGAAGATCAATATTGGATAATGAATTAAATCTTATCTTCAACGTTGGATAAGAATATTGGATACCAAAGTCCATATTAAACTCATTAAAATCAATTAGATCTTATCTTCAACTTCAAGAGAATGAAAATAAAAACACAACGCAAAAAGAATGAGGTCATTCCGACATCGGACGAAAAAGTTATGGCCAAAACAAGATCGAAAAACTTGAGTGTGCAAAGAGAAGGTTCGGCTGATAACTCAACAACACGAGCTAGCCGAACCTAGAGCCTGCAAATCAATATCTTCGAAGTGTTTACAGAGAGAGGTTCGGCTTGAAAGTGATCTAATCGAGTCAGCCGAACCTGATAACTACCTGGGGTAAATTTCACTTCTCAGGTTCGGCCGGGAAGGTTTGCAAGGTATTAGCCGAACCTGACACTGTTCTGGGACGTATTCAATACACATTTTGGGGTTCGGCTAAAAATTGACATTTACGGTTTAGCCGAACTGTTCATAGACACTTTCAGGGTAAAATTTCAAGAACAGTTCGGCTCAAAACTCAACTCAATTATCAGCCGAACCCGCTACTGTAATCGTCAAAAACCCTAAGTTTTTAGCAATTTAACCCATTCAATCCATGAAAAACAACAAATAAAAGATTGGGTTTGTAGGGAATACCTTCTTATCCTCATTTCAGTATTTGTAGTTTCAAATGGTTGAATTTCCGATTCAATTTTTGGTTCAATTATAGTTTTTATACCTTCATCTTCAATTGATTCTTCTTCTTTAATTCATGGATTGGAAGAGGATTTAGAACACCTGACGTTTCCTTTTTTCTTTGTACGATCTATTATATAGTTCAATTTAACCGATGATCGAAATTTCACGAATCGATAATTAATTACAGTGATGAAAAAAAATAATCCGAGAGAAAAGGAAGGTGGTTTAGCTGGAGGAAGAAGAAGAGATGTTTAGGATAGTTTATTTTTTGATTTTAGGTTCAAGGGTATATAGGTAATTGAACTACTCAATAAACACCCCTTATAAGGTCACCTAGGATGGAAAACTATTTTGTATGCCTTGAAAGTTTTTGGTATGCCTAAAATCATAGTTCTTTTGCTCTCCCATTAATGTTCTAGTTTTCACAATTGAGATTTTGGTATTTCGTGGCCCAACTTAGAAATGATGCTATTGTCCAGTTGACTTGCTCTCTACTGGGCCTTCCATAACTGTCCACAGAATACAAACTGCCACCATAAAAGTTCCACGTAAAAATGTCGCGCAGTAAAACATTAGTCTCAGTCCGAACTCCAAAGTCAAACTCCAAACCTTAAAATCTACAGAAAGATCTACCTCTGGAGAATCAAAATATAATCTTCTGATCCGGTAAGTCTTTGCTGATAAATCACTATCCATGGCTACTGGAAATCTGGGTTGTGTTTTGGTAACAGTAGATGGAAGTGAAGAAAGTATGAATGCATTAAAATGGGCAATTACTAATCTCAAATTACGTCCTTCTTCTACTTCTTCTGAATCACAAGTACAAGAAGAAGGTTTTTTCTTGATCCTTCACGTTCAGTCTCCGCCTAATATCATCACTGGTCTTAATCCTGGTTCAATCCCTTTCGGTGGACCTGGTTAGTATATCATCATCAGTAGCACAATCCAATTTCTTGATTTAATCCCTTTTTGGTTATCTTTTACTAATAATTTTCTGTTGTCTGTTTAAAATAATCAAAATTTTAGGTAATTATGAAGTTCCTGCTTTTGCTCAAGCTGTTGAAGCACATCAGAGAAGAATTAGTGATGCAATTATATCTCACGCTATAGAAATTTGTACTGAGAAGGGGGTATGATCAGTGTTGAAATTTGATTTTGGGAGCTACTGTTTTTGTTGTTGCTGTATTTGATTGCCTAATTCATTGATTATAAGTCTGTGTGTTGAAAACCTAGGTTAAGCATAAAACACAAGTAGTTGTGGGTGATCCAAAGCAGGTGATTTGTGATGTTGCTGAAAATCAACATGTGGATTTGCTTGTGATGGGTTGTCGCCCTTTTGGCCCTATTAAAAGGTAAATGTTCTTCTTAGTTAGCATCATCGGCTTATATCAATGTCAAAAACATGGCAACATTCATAGCTTAAACGAGTTTCAAAATTTCTATCTGCAACATGTTTGGAAGAGTGTTTCAACCAGTGCTGGCCAGTTAAGGCTACAAGGGATGATACTGTGCAGTGCTAGTTCACTTGCCTCACAAGCTCTGCTTGCTTGAGAGTTTATATATCACTTAAATTAGGTTGGTTCTAGGATTAATCCAGATGAGGTATAAATTGCACGGTTGAGTGTGTTTAGAGTTGGCAGCACCATTATGAATTGGTTCTTAAATAAGCCCTTCGACGCCTTCGTTGATATTTTTCTTTCTTTTAGTACTAATTTGCCGGATAAACAAGAAAAACAAGAAATTCCTCTTGATTTAATATAAACGGAGGCTTTCATGATGTACGATAAACTACCACAACAGTTTGTTCTTAACGAAGTCATCATTTCTTCTAGAACGGCTTGAGTTGGTTCCCTTGTTGACTGGCCAAAGTAGTTAAGTTTGAATGATTTTTGGAATTGAGGAGCTTTCCGGAAATGACTGCTAATAGCTTGCTTACAGTATTAGCTTAGAGATGTATTGCTGACTGATTCACATATTAAATATCTTATTCCCATTTCTAAGCATTTGTATAGACCAATCACTACGCATTTTGAGTTAAAAGAGTTTGTATCAGCTCATCTCACTGTTTTAGTTGAGGGTTACTATGTGTAACTAGAAGGGCTGAATCTAATAGATGCTGAGCTGTCAGATATGATCGTGCATATAGGATAGGCTTTTGAGTTATCATGCTTTGCGGTTTGCCAGAATCTGTGGAAGTCCATATTTTGGCGTCTTACTTAACTGCTTTTGCTTTCAAGCTTCTGATTCTTTCGATTCGATTGACAAATTCACTGCATGAATATGGAGGAGGCATTGCTGAGAAAACTAGTTTGTATGTAGAAAGAACTAACCTGTATTAGAATACTTAGCATCCATTAGAGTTTCAATAATATACTACGTACAAATTTAACAATTATCAATTTATGCAACAGGATGTTTTTGGGAAGTGTAAGCAATTACTGCACAAACAATGCACAATGCCCTGTCATTGTTGTCAAGAACTTTCCATGATGTTCTAGGTATGTATCTTACACTCCTGCAAAGAATTCTAGTAATGGTTTTTGCATCAATTCATGTAGTTGCTTTCACATGATTCCTGTTTTTAGTTCTTGCACACAGTTCTCTCTTATTGTTAGTGAGTGGTAATGTCAACTAGTATGCATAGTGTGCAAAAACAGGAAGTACATTGAATAGCATGTTAAATCATTAGAAAACTTCTCAAGTCCTAGGAGATGTTTTTACTAAAGTTATGGTTGGCCTCTATATCTATATTCGGAATTTTTTTAATGGATTTTAAAAACAGCATTGTTTCTCGGGAAGTCTGAGCAACTGAGCATCAGCAGTTTCCAATCCCTGGCAATATTGGTTATTTAGCGGTCAGTATAACCATAAGTTCCACGCCACATTCCTTGGTATGGCCTATTATGAACTGCTCAAAGCACTTCTCCTGTTGTGGTTAGTTGTATATGCCTTGAATGTTGTTTGTTGTATCATTTAAAAGTGTTCCCAGATAAATGTATAATCATATGAATAAGATAAATGTATAATCCCTGGCACTTCTCCTGCTTGCTTTGGTGTGCAATGTAATCTATCTCCTTCGATACATAAAATACTTTATTGAGACTTTGTTCTTGGAGGTCAGCTCTCAGTCTTCGTTTTTATAAAATCTAATAAAACCATGCTCTACATAAATTACTACGTTTTTAAACCCTTGAGGGCCTTGACAGATATCATAAAGAAAACACAAACTTCATGCAGTTCTTGGATAAACATGTTCATGGATGAAGAGTGAAACCCTTTATAATTATTTAATTTGATGAAACTTCATAAATCTGAGTGAGATTGCGGAAGAAGAACAGACCCAGAAACATAGTAAGTTTACGAAAGAAATTTATTATTTACAGATCTCTTTGTGAGGGTAGTTATTTTCCATTATTTAATGAGCAAAGAGTCTGAATCATTTGCTGTAGCAGTACTGCTGACCAGTGCATGTGTTGCATATAGCCTAATAGAACAAAGTACATTCACGGACATGGAATATGTTTTTGTCAGGTTTTGAACTCTGATCTGGATGGGCTGGGGGAGTAGTACTGACTGCACAATAATTGCCTGTTAGGTACAAAAATTTCTCATCAATCCCAACCCACTTGAGCGATGAAATGGGATATGATATATGCAATTATTATGCTTTGTCTTACCATGCTGAATGGACGTTACATCAATGGCCTGAACTCTATGAGCAGGCCCGTGATAGGGAGGATAGAGTCTTGTCTTGACATCTAGAGAGAGGGATGTTGGTCACGTCTTTGTTATCGAAAAGTTGAGATAAAATGACACCTATTGACAACAGCTATGAAGAAAATCACTCGTATTTTTCAGCTTTGAGGGCAATAACTGTCTTTTGCAAGTGGGTTAGCCCTTAACACGAGGCTTTTGAGCTGAGAGTCAATATCTCCAGGGCTAGGACCCATCATGTGTGAGAGAACTTGGGAGTTAGGACACCTCGTGACTAGCAAGGGGTCACATGCACTCAATGGACAAATTATAACAAGAAAGGGCATATTGGTAAAACAAATCACCAACTCCCTTCTCTATAAAGCTTTCACGTTTCATTGCTGAATTTGTAAGTTCTTATCCCAATTCATTCAGCAGTTCACTACTGAGTCATGGCTTTACCTATTACTGCATTCCTTCTCATATCCTTTCTTCTCTCAGCCACTCATGCTTTTGAATCATGCAAAACTTCAGAGTCGTCATCTGACGACTTAGAACTCTCAGTCCTTCATATGTACGGCAAATGTTCACCATTCTCACCACCCAAACACGAGTCATGGCTGGATACTGTCCTAAAAATGGCAGAAAAAGATCCAAACCGAGTCAATTACTTGCTAACTCAGAAAACAGTAACAGCAGCTCCCATTGCATCCGGACAAGTTCTAAACATAGGGAACTACATTGTTCGAGCTAAACTTGGCACACCTGGTCAACTCATGTACATGGTCATGGATACTAGCAATGATGCAGTTTGGGTACCCTGTTCTGGGTGCACAGGTTGCTCTTCCACGGTTTTTAACTCTTCTGTGTCCACCTCCTTTGGATCACTGGACTGCAAGACAACCCAATGCACCCAAGTTCGAGGTCTCTCATGCCCAACTGCTGAATCCAGCCCCTGCCAATTCAACCAAACCTATGGTAGTGTTGATTCATCATTCTCAGCTACTCTCTCTCAAGACTCTCTTAATCTTGGAGGGGTTGGTGTTCTATCGAATTTATCTTTTGGTTGCATCAACTCTGTCTCAGGTCACTCCGTGCCCCCACAGGGACTCTTGGGTCTAGGTCGGGGTTCCATGTCGCTCATCTCACAATCACAGTCAGGGGTGTTCTCCTACTGTCTACCTAGTTTCAAATCCTACTACTTCTCTGGTTCACTCAAACTCGGACCGCCAGGTCAACCAAAGAACATGAGAACCACTCCGCTTCTTCGCAATCCTCACAGACCATCATTATACTATGTCAACCTCACTGGTATTTCCGTTGGTAAGGTTTTGGTTCCCGTTGCCCCAGGTCTTTTAGATTTTGATACTACCACCGGTGCTGGAACTATAATTGACTCGGGTACAGTTATTACTCGGTTTAAGGCACCTCTTTACACTGCACTTAGGGATGAGTTCAGGAAACAAGTTGGTAAAGACATATCATCTTTGGGTGCTTTTGATACTTGTTTTCTGGCTACAAATGAAGATCAGTTTCCACTTATAACACTTCATTTTACAGACATGGATTTGAAGTTGCCAACTGAGAACACACTGATTCATAGTAGTTCTGGCTCATTAGCTTGTTTAGCTATGGCTGCAGCTTCAAGTAATGCATATTCAGTGTTGAATGTCATAGCTAATTTGCAACAGCAGAATTTCAGGATTCTTTTCGACCTTACTAATTCTCGCTTAGGCATTTCTCGTGAAATCTGTAACTAGTCTCTGACCTCTCGCTCGAGAGTGTACTTCTGTGTTGATGTAACTGGTTGCCTGTGTTTTCGCTTTTTATTTTCATTTTAGTGTGCTCTGAAGTAAGCATTTTAGTGTGTTCTGAAGATCATTGCATGAAGTTCTAATTAAGAAGTGAATGAAAAAAGTGTACTATTTGAATGGTCTTTCCATTGCAGTGTTCTTTCCATGACAAGTACATATGAATGTTTTCCTGGAAGTAAGCATACACATACACGTCTCTCTCTAGGTGTCTAACAATGGAAATTTGAATTCGTTATCAGCCCAACCGCTGATGAATAGCAACACCATCATCTCCCAATCTCCCATACAAAGCTAAACATTCCCGGTCAGCTGTTCTGCTCTAAGAACAATTTTCATCCACCTAAGAAAATAGTTCTTCAAAATCTTTTCCACCACTTCTACTTCTGCATCAACATTTATTCACCAATCATTTAGACGTTCTAATCTGTTACCATCTCGCTCTTGTACATACCAATGTCTCTGGACCTTGAACCATACACTACTATCACAGGAACACCCAAATCGATAATGTCATGAAAAGACGGCGTGGGTATCCTTTAAGGTAAATCACCTGTTAAATGTGGGACAAACTTGGTGCTCTTCAAGAACTCCTTAGAACTAAACAAGACTTTCCTTGGTGGCTCAGAAAGAACATCTTCTGCAGCACTCAATGCAGCTCTTTTTGCTTCTGAATCCAATCCAAAAAGGCGCCTTGTTATCGGTGTATTTAAAGATAAATCACCTAAACCAGTTTTTCTCATAGCTACAATAGTTTGTGTGAAACGCCGAAGATATTCAATTCTGTAGTTGAAGGGTTTTCGGAAAGAACCCGAATTGTTGCTACTGAGCTGGACTATTGCAACTCCCCCGGCTTTGAGCATTCGATCAATGATTGCAACAGTTTCGAACCCAGAAACCACGACGAAATCAAATGCATTATCCGGAATTGAGTTTTGGCGTTCAATATCAAATTCAGAAACCATACTCATTTCATATTTCTTATTGAAAATGTCAAGATTAACGAGAGAAGCCTCACCAGGGCTTCCTGTGCCATATAAGAGACCTTTATTACCTTTTGATTCAAGTATTCCCTCGTTAACCAGATCCTTGAAAAGCATTGGCAGTACCGCGCCATTAATTGGATCAGAAGCAACAACATTATAAGAACTGAATGATCTCAGGAAGATGAAAAAAATCCAAGGAAATGTAAAAATGACTAATGATAGAAGAAGTGATCTAGACACCACCCTTAACATCCTACAATGAGGGAACTTGATGACCAATTTATTATGATCTGGTCCAAAATGCAAGAACTCGAACCTGTTTTGTATTTTCCCTTGGTATGCATGACCCATTTCCATTATTTCGCCTATAGATGCCAAGATTTTGATTTGAATCCTTTGGGTATTAAAATTGCAACTTGCAAGACTTTGAAAGCATAATAAAGAAATTTAGAAGGCGAAAGAGGAGGAATGACAGATGAATTTCTTAGCGGGTACAAAAACGGGAAGAGGTGTGATTTCCGCCAATGAGAGCTGCACGAGTAATTCGTGTTCTTGACCAGAGAAGCATCAATTGTTCAATCCTTGGAATCTCCATTACTTGATTTCCTGGAGACTTCTGGTATTTTAGATGAATTTAACGCTACATTTCCTCGGAAGCATTTGAAGTTATAAAACAAGTTGATGAAAACAATGATGGACACGGGATTGGTGTGTGTATCAATGTAAGAGAGAGATTTGTTGAGAGCCAAGTCACGAAGAAGACACGGTTATGACACGGAAAACGGCTGGTTGTTCATTTCTGGACAGAGAGATAGCAAATGGTGGACATGGCTGGATGAAGGAGGTAGTTGGTTGAGTTGTACTGGGAGAGAGAAGTATAACCTTAACATAGAATGTTCGAAAGAATAAAATTTAAATATCTCCCCCCTCTTTAAGTTTTACCAGATCCTGACCATTGGATCGCGAACCAGATCCTGACCATTGGATCGCGAATTGGTATCACCCTCGTTAATAACAGTGGTATCCCCTTTATAAATCATGCTCCTTAATGACAGGAAAAGAATTGAAAAGTCAAAAAGTTAACTCAAATTGGTATCTCCTATCATTAAAACTGAACTGTTGGATAACAACAACAAAATTTCGTGTGATTTTTCTTAGTTATTTGACGAGAATGCCCTCTATCTGTTCAAAGCGCAACTCGACTCTTTTCCTTTCCCTGCACTATTCGTCTTCATTTCCATTGCCTCCCCGTCATTACCATCGTCACCAGCAAATATCACCCCCACCACAGTCATCATCACCGACAAATCTATCATCCCCCATTATGTTAGTGTACCGACCTCGTTCCATTTCCACCCCGTCGTTACCATCGTCACCAGCAAATATCACCCCCATCACTGTCATCATCGCCAACAATACTATCATCCCCACTATGTTGGTGTACCGACCTCGACTCGTCATAAGCTCGATCCCCCACTATGTTAGTGTACCGACCTCGTTTCATTGCCACCCTGTCGTTAACATCTTCACCAACAAATATCACCCCCACCACTGTTATCATCGCCAACAATACTATCATCCCCAACTATGTTAGTGTACCGACCTCAACTCGTCATAAGGTCATGGGTAGAATTCACCTCGAAAATCGGTTGACTAGATGAGGGATCCCATCGACTTATAAACTACCCAATTAAGTCACATCCAACCAATATGGGACTAGAGTCCCAACATCGCACCACGCTTCCAGACCCAACGTCCTCGTTGGCCCATTCTATCGACACTGCCCCGGCGGTAGCCATTTCCTTATGGCGGCTCCACTCGACTACCAGTATTCAATGCGGTTGACAATTACGCCCATACATACATATGTGCCCCAACACTTTAATCTAGCCTATAGGTCATCCCTTCCGTGGAGCGGGTATGGGTCGTGGTGGTTGGCTCTGGTAGCCTAAAGGGTAAGGTTGGAACACACAATTGAGGTAACAAAGTGGATTTTCCAGTAGAAGGACTTGTATGTTTTTATTGTCGCAAAACAACCAAAATACCTTAACCAACCCCCAAATATAGTCACCCGATCACGACACCAAGTAACGATGAATCCTTGTAGTTGATTACAGCTGATACTTCTTTGAGCCAGCTTCCTCAGTGTCATATTTTTTCTGTAATGCATCCCACACATCTTTAGCAGTTTCAAAAGTTGAATAATACTAATATAAATCATCAGATAATGCGTTAAGAATGTAGTTTTTGCAATCAAAGTCATCATCGACCCATTTGTCAATGGCCTTCTGTTTCTCCTCAGGAGTTTGAGAAACAACGTCTTTGGCACCACCGGTAGGAGGTGGATCAGTAGCAGCAGCACCAGCATCAGCATCGGCAGCAGCAGCCTTATCAGCAGCATCAGTCTTATCAGCAGCAGGTTCCAGGGTTCCAGGATGAACACTCGACACAATCATATGCAGCTTCATGAGTTTGAGATAAAAGAACATCTTCAGCTTCCATCTTCTGAAATACAACCCTTCAAATTTGAATGGCTTGTTGGTATCATCAACGCGCTTCTTTTCAACCTCCATAGAAAAATCAAAATACCTTAAAATTGTTGGAAACAATATAGAAAATTCAAAAAATAAATCTCAAACAGCTGAGTCGCGGACTAGGTCGCTATCTTTAAGGTATTTTGCGACTCTGCCTCTTTGATTGTGCTAGCAGTCAAAATTTTCGAAAAACCTATGGGATAAAACAGCTGATACTCTCTTGTTCGATTTCTCTGCACTATGAGAAATCGAATCACAATACTCTTTCTACACTTGCTCAGAACTCAAAAATAGATGTAAAACTCTGTTTTTACATCCTCTGCAAAACTAATCTAATATAGCTCAAGAGAATCAATCAAATTTAATGAAAATAAATTTTGAGTAACTCCCCTCAATTAACTTTCCGTAACAGTAAGAAAACGGGCAGAAAAGACTGTCAAAATTTAAGACAATTAATTAGAGAATAATTACCATAGACGTTTTTCAAAACCAAAAGTCAGATGTGCAAAAATAAATAAGTTTTTGAATCACATACCTCCCAAGATCCCCAAGGCCCCGCTCTCCCGGATTTTATTAAATAAATATAGATATATAAATATACCTGGTCAAATGCATGGGGTGAGACTTGAACCCAAGTCTTTAGTGTGGGAGCCCAAAATAATACCACCACACTATCTCTCTAAGTTTGGTATAATATTACAAAATTATGTTTTTAAATATACATACCCCAACAATCCCCCACTTATATTTCAAAACATTGAGCAAGTGTTGTATAGTTGTGCATCTGCAATGGTGCCTTCGACTTGAACCTCTGCATAGTGTTAAACTTTCTAAGTACCAGGTGACTTGAGTCTTGAACTCTAACTAATATTAGATTATTTAACACACACAACTATATCTAGAGTAAAGTCCTTAAGTTCGCACATTAAGGCTATGTGCTTATCCCTTTTTTTAATAAATGATCTAGAGAAATGCCCAATTTCTCATAGAAGGCGGCCACACCTTCACATTCGTATAGGTGAGTCTATCAAGAATACTCATGTGTATCCCACTCTAACTTAAGAGCTATAGACTTCATTAAGAGTTAAAAAAAAAACTCAACCTGTTTCCCACTTCAGGATATCATGCTATGGGAATGCATGACTCTATCATATCATTTATAACTTCGTCTAGTCCCTTTGAACCTATTTATAGGTTGGGTATCCATTACAAATGACTCAACTTCTCACGGGAAAAAGTCTCATACTTTTAGAGATATTCCATACCTTTTCTCTTGCTAATCCTTTCGTCAATGTATCAGTTATATTTCCTTCAGACCTTACATGATCTACTCTAATAACACCGGTTGTGAGAAATTCTCTAACTGTGTCGTGCTTTCGACGTATCTGTCGATTCTTATTGTTATTATAACAATTCTCTACTACTCCGATAGACGCGGTACTATCGCAGTGGATCAAAGTGGCTGGTATCGGTTTTTCCCATACTGGAATGTCTGACAACAGACTCTTCAGCCATCCTGCCTCTTCACTAGCTGCTGCTACTGCCATCAATTCAGCCTCCATCGTAGATTGGGATATAATTGTCTGTTTCTTTGATCTCCAAGATACAGCGCCCCCAACAATAGTAAAAACATATCCACTGGTGGCCTTGGAATCATCTGAAAGAATGTTCCAATTAGCATCGCTAAATCCTTCAAGGACTGCGGGATACCTATGATAGTGTAATCCTAGGTTTGTGGTTCTTTTCAGATACCGCATAACCCTCTCAATAGCATCCCAGTGTTCCAAACTAGGATTACTGGTAAACCTGCACAAAACTCCCACTGTATATGCAATGTCTGGTCTAGTACAATCAGTTGCATAACGCAGACTGCCAATTATACTAGCATATTCAGATTGTCTAACACTTTCTCCAGTCTTCTTAAACAATTTCACATTAGGATCAAACGGAGTACAAACAGGTTTACAATAAAAATATTCATACTTCCTCAGAATTTTTTCAATATAGTGAGATTGATCTAAAGAAATACCACTATCAGTTCTAGTTATTTTGATTCCCAAGATTACACTAGCTTCACCCAAATCTTTCATGTCAAAATTCGAACTAAGCATGCTTTTAGTTTCATTGAAAACAGATAAATTGGAACCAAATATTAACAAATCATCCACATACAAGCAAACAATCACACACACATGATTTTCAGATTTTATAATAGATGCATTTGTCACCCTCATTTATTCTGAAGTTATTTGAAATCATTAAATTATCAAATTTCTCATGCCATTGTTTAGGAGCTTGTTTCAAACCATAAAGAGATTTTTCTACCTTACATACTTTTTGTTCTTGTCTAGGAATTACAAAACCTTCAGGTTGTTCCATGTAAATTTCCTCTTCTAGTTCACCATTCAAAAAAGAAGTTTTAACGTCCATTTGGTGAATAACAAGATTATGAGCAGCAGCAACAACAATCAAAACACGTATAGATGTTAATATAGTAACAGGAGAATAAGTATCAAAAAAATCTACGTTCTCTCGTTGCCTAAATCCTTTAGCAACCAGTCTAGATTTGTACTTATCTACTGTTCCATCAGGTTTGAGTTTCCTTTTCAAAACCCATTTACAACCTATAGGCTTACAACCAGGAGGTAAATCTACTATATGCCAAGTTCCATTAGACATGTGAGAATCCCATTCATTATCTACAGCTTCTTGCCAGAAACTAGACTCTGCAGAACTAAACGCCTCTTGTAAATTAGAAGGTTCTTCCTCTACAACGTAAAATTCAAAGTCGGGATTTTTATCTTTTGTCTCAGTCCTAGCTCTTTTACTGCATCTAGGTTCAAATTCAGTGATCCTAGTTTCTTCACTTCTAGGTTCTTCTAATCTAGGTTCAGAATCAGAACTAGGTAAAGCACTTGGTATTGAACCCCCACTATTACCCCCACTATTTCTAGATTCAAAAGGAAATCTCTCTTCAAAGAAATCAACATCAATAGATTCAATAATAACCTTATTATTAATATCAAAGAACCTATAAGCTTTACTGTTTTGAGCATAACCAATAAAAACACATTCATAAGCTCTACTTTCTAACTTATGTCTTTTAGGATCAGGTTTTCTAACAAAAGCTAAACAACCCCAAACTCTAAAATAAGAGACATTAGGTTTTCTACCTCTCCGGATTTCATAAGGAGATATTTTGGTTTTATTATTGGGAATGCGATTCAAAACATGGCAAACAGTCAACAAACATTCACCCCACCAATGAGAAGCAGCACCAGAACTAAGCAAACAAGCAACAGTCAATTCAGTAAGAGTACGATTCTTTCTTTCAGCTTTCCCATTCATTTGAGGATTATATGGAGCAATTATTTCATGTATTATGCCATTAGTTTGATAAATTTCAGTAAAGGGAGCAGAATCATATTCAGTGCCTCTATCACTACGAAACCTCTTAATTTTTCTACCAAATTGATTTTCAATTTCAACAATAAAGATCTTAAACTTTTCAATAGCTTCATTTTTATGGCTCAACAAATAAACATAAGTATAATTAGAACAGTCATCAATGAACGTCATGATATACCTTTTTCCATTTCTAGTTAGGATACCTTCATATTCACACAAATAAGAATGTATTAAGTCTAGTGGTTTGGATTCTCTTACAACATATTTATGTGAAGTTTTGGTTATTTTTGCTTGACTGCAATATTCACATTTTTCAAATTCATTTTCAGAAAATTCAGGGAGGACACCTAACTTGCTCATGTTATTTACTAACTTTTTACCCACATGACAAAGCCTACCATGCCAAACATTAAAATTGCAAACCATATAAGCAGAAGATTCAATTTTATTCATAGCATCAACATTAAGCTTAAACATTCCATCAGTAGCATAACCTTTTCCTACAAAACTCTTATTCTTAGTTATAGTGTACATATCAGACCCAATAGTTTGATACAAACCAGCCTTGTTGAGAAGATAGCTGGAAACAAGGTTCTTTCTCATTTCTGGAGTGTGAAGGACATCTTTCAGCATGAGTGTCTTCCCAGAAGTAAACTTCAACTCTACCGTACCAGAACCTTTCACCATAGTGCTGTGAGAGTCTCCCAACAACACTTTCTTATCTTTGGTTTCAGCATAAGTCTTAAACATGGAACTACCAAAACAACAATGACGCGAAGCACCACTGTCTATCCACCACCCATCAGATCCACCAACCATGTAGAATTCTGGATCAGATACCATGGCAATTATAACGTCACCCACAACATTAGCTTGTGCGTTATTCTTTTCCTTGTTAAACCTGCAATTCCTTACCATGTGGTTTGGTTTATTACAAGTATAACAAAGACACTCAGAATTGGAATTCTGTCCATTTCTTGATGGGTGTTGGTTCTTGTTTTGATTAGGCCTTCCTCTTTTCTTTTGGTTCGGGTTAGGTTTCAGGTCCTTCTTCTTAGGCTTCAAACTAGGATGAGTCTTATTGTTAGAAACAATGAGAATCTTTTCCTTCTTATCTTGTTTCCGAGCTTCTTCCTCAACCCTGAGCTTAACAATCAAACTTTCAAGAGAAAATTCTTTAGTCTTGTGACGCAAAGTATTACGAAAATCTTTCCAGCTAGGTGGTAACTTTTCAATCATTACAGAAACTTGAAATTGTTCATCAATTTTCATACCTTCAATCATAATTTCGTGGTAAATTTTTTGAAGTTCATGAGCCTGTGAAACAACTGACCTATCATCCACCATTTGGTATCTCAAATACCGGCTCACAGCATACTTCTTTGAGCCAGCTTCCTCAGTGTCATATTTTTTCTGTAATGCATCCCACACATCTTTAGCAGTTTCAAAAGTTGAATAATACTCATATAAATCATCAGATAATGCGTTAAGAATGTAGTTTTTGCAATCAAAGTCATCATCGACCCATTTTTCAATGGCCTTCTGTTTCTCCTCAGGAGTTTGAGAAACAACGTCTTTGGCACCACCGGTAGGAGGTGGATCAGTAGCAGCAGCACCAGCATCAGCATCGGCAGCAGTAGCCTTATCAGCAGCAGGTTCCAGGTTTCCAGGATGAACACTCGACACAATCATATGCAGCTTCATGAGTTTGAGATAAAAGAACATCTTCAGCTTCCATCTTCTGAAATGCAACCCTTCAAATTTGAATGGCTTGTTGGTATCATCAACGCGATTCTTTTCAACCTCCATAGCAAAATCAAAATACCTTAAAATTGTTGGAAACAATATAGAAAATTCACAAAATAAATCTCAAACAGCTGAGTCGCGGACTAGGTCGCTATCTTTAAGGTATTTCGCGAATCTGCCTCTTTGATTGTGCTAGCAGTCAAAATTGTCGAAAAACCTATGGGATAAAACAGCTGATACTCTCTTGTTCGATTTCTCTGCACTTTGAGAAATCGAATCACAATACTCTTTCCACACTTGCTCAAAACTCAAAAATAGATGTAAAACTCTGTTTTTACATCCTCTGCAAAAGTAATCTAATATAGCTCAAGAGAATCAATCAAATTTAATGAAAATAAATTTTGAGTAACTCCCCTCAATTAACTTTCCGTAACAGTAAGAAAACGGCCAGAAAAGACCGTCAAAATTAAAGACAATTAATTAGAGAATAATTACCATAAACGTTTTTCAAAACCAAAAGTCAGATGTGCAAAAATAAATAAGTTTTTGAATCACAGACCTCCCATGACCCCCAAGGCCCTGCTCTCCCGGATTTTATTAAATAAATATCAAATGCATGGGGTGAGACTTGAACCCAAGTCATTAGTGTGGGAGCCCAAAATAATACCACCACATTATCTCTCTAAGTTTGGTATAATATTACAAAATTATGTGTTTAAATATACATACCCCAACATCTCCTGATTTCGATTATAGATTTCCATTTTACCGGTTTGGATTTCAATTCATACAATTCAATTTTGAATGAAACATGTACGAAACAACTTCATATGAAAAATAATTCAATTCATATCTCCCCCTCTTGAAACAGGTGCATTCTTTTTCCCCAATTTCGATTTAAGTTAAACCTAGAAACTTCTCTGATTTTAGTTTTGGGTATGAGTTCACATTTTTAGTTTTAGTTTGTGTGTTAAAAGATTACATGTATGTCTAAATGCTTTAGAGAAAATCATTGTTCTACAGATTGTTATCAGTTAATATTTTTTTTCGTATGTCTGCTATAGGTTGGTTTAGTAAACTTGGAAAATAAGGAATTTGCTAAGAAGGTAGTGGAGACAACACAAGCTAATCTACAAAGGTAGAAAATTTAGCCAACAGTTAACAACGTTGATCAATGCTTTAAAATAATAGGTTGTAGTCGTCTATGTGCTTGGGATGTCATCACATCTCAATTGAGCTTTCAATGTTATTGCCTGGAACATAAGAGTCTAATATAAGATACATGAGTTTTCAACTCCCTAAGTGTAAACACTTAACTTGAGATTTTAAGTGTCCCATTGGAAATTTTACCTAATTGGGAATATGTGATTTTTCAATTCTCCAGTATAACCATAAATCTCCAGCTCTTAACTGCCATATTGCTAAGAATATAATTATGAGAAGAATGGCTACTAACCTAGAGTGTACGACTCTATCTTATAATTATGAAAAATCAACAAGTAAGAATTTTGGTCATTGTTTCGTTGTAGGTGAGTACAGAACAAAGGTGTTAGAGCATTGCTCGGTCGAACTGACATGCGTTGCTATCTCAAGCATGTTTGTCAATGTTAGTGATCAAAACAATAAGTCTTGATATCTAGTCTACTGTAGCTAAGTCTTGGACTAGGATAGAAAGTGTAGTTGAGCTCAAGAACTCCATGGAAATCATCATACAAGACGAAGGGCTACTCAAGGAACTGGTGGATCTTCATCGACTAAAAGGTATGTGGAGACTTGAACTTATCTATCACTCAAAAGTCTATCTACTCTATCTATTATTTTGAGACAAAAGTCATTTTTCTATATAGACTTTGATTATACACATTTTCTATTTCGAGCCGAGTTTATCTCGCCTATCTATTTCTCGAAATATGTATTGGTAAGCTTTTGCTTTGGCCAAGTTCATCTTTACCTAGTGACGAAAGTCATGACACGTTTCAATCACCTTGAAAATTGTTTACTTTGACGAAATGTCCTCTAAGAATGTATCAATGATTGAAATGAGAGTTTAGATTAAATAACCAATGATGGATATAAGACGTGAACTCAGTCCGCGAACCTTGTCCGCGAACTTGCGGAAGTTCTCGACCCGAGAAAATCTGTTGGAGTTTGAGAACTCCTTCCGGGAACTTAAGTCCGCGAACTAAGTCTGTGAACTTAAGTTGGTTATATCTATAGACGATTGTTTCTGAACTTATTTATGTTAACTAAGGAATGCTAAATTCAAACCGTGGCTATATAGTTCATGAAACGATTCGAGTGAATCAAATCGTTTTTGTTTCGATTGTGTCTTGTGTAGTTACATAAGATTTCCTTGCAATTGAACAACTCTCAAACTAGTTCATTTGAGTCATTTGAACTAGTTATGGTGAAGAAGAACATGGTTGATATGAAAGTGTTCATATGGCTAACCATTTGGTTAACTATTGTTGAACCAACAAATGTTCATGTTTGGGTACGGTTACATAAACCCAAAATATTACATTTCATTTGTGGGTAACAAGCTAAGTTTTCGATCCAACGGTTGAAAGATATTAGCTTGAATCTAATCAGGTTTTCATCTAACGGTGAATATTGAATGCTTTGTTACCAAGCTAACATTGATTGCAACCCTGATTTGAAAGACTATATAAGGGAGAACTCTAGCAACTGGGAAACCTAATCCCCACACATCATGTTTGATACTAGTTGTATTAGCTAGAGTCGATTCTCCTTTAACCTTTGGTTTCTTCTTAAAAACCAGGTTAACGACTTAAAGACTTCATTGGGATTGTGAAGCCATACCGATACTACTTTCTCGTAGTTGTGTGATCTGATCTTGCTGATTCTATCGTTTTGAGTACAATCGTAACGATTTTCTTGAGATTTATATCTCCGATAGGCAAGATAGAAAAGTAATCACAAACATCTTCGTCTCATCGTTTGTGATTGCACAATATCTTCCTTCGTCGCGTCGATTAAGATTATTGTGAGGTGATTGATAATACTAGGTTGTTCTTCGGGAATATAAGTCTGGGTTATCAATTGGTTCATGTTCACCTTGATTTATCAAAAGACGGAACAAAAATTGTAGGTTTATCTGTGGGAGACAAATTTATCTATTCTGTAGACTTTTCTGTGTGATACATATTTGTTTATTAAAGTCTTCGACTTTGGGTCATAGCAACTCTTAGTTGTGGGTTAGATAAGCTACGGGAATCAAGGGCGTAGTATCCTGCTGGGATCATAGACGTAAGGAGCGCAACCGTACCTTGAATCAGTGTGAGATTGATTGGGGTTCAACTACAGTCCAGACCGAAGTTAGTTTGTAGTAGGCTAGTATCTGTAGCGGCTTAATACAATGTGGTGTTCAATCTAGACTAGGTCCCGGGGTTTTCTGCATTTGCGGTTTCCTCGTTAACAAAATTTCTTGTGTATGTGTTGTTTCTATTCCACATTATATTTTGTTATATAATTGAAATATCACAGTTTGTGCGTTTGTATCGATCAATTGTGAAATCCAACCTTGGTTGTTGATTGGAAATTGATTGATCTTTGGATATTGGTCTTTGGCACCATCCAAGTTTATTATCCTTGTATTTGATAAATACTCGCAAATTATTATTTGCTTTAGTAAAGACCAAATCAAGTGAGAGAGATATTAACTCCTCAATATACTTTTCTCTAGATTGAGTCTGACTGTCTAGTTGATTCTTTAGAAAGTATATTGGAGTTTGTCCATACAGATTGCTAAGCGAAATATTGGGTGTGGTTGTTGTACCCCCGCTTTTTCAATTGGTATCAGAGCAGGCAAACACGTTAAAGACCTTATAAGTCTGTGTTTGTAGCGATATGATTATGGACGAGTCTATCTCTAATAACGTACCAGTTCAGAAATTACCAGATGATTTTAAAAGCTTGGATTCACCTGAGAGAACTGCCACATCTAAGTCAATATCTAAACATTCTCTTGATGTAAAAATTGTTGATTGAGAAACTCTCCTAAAAGAACAGTTGGATGAACTTTCTGATGAAGGTGATTCAGATATTGATAGAGATGTTGATGAGGAAGTCTCAGAGTATGTTAAGTTTTTGGATTCGTGTAATATGAAGAGGATTACAACTTCTCATGTCTCACCTCTTCTGACTCTTTTCTGTCGAGAAAACAAGAAATTGAGAAGATGTTACGCAGGTGTTTATTTTTCGAATTGTTATAACGAATCGATCCTCAAGGATTCTGAGGAAAACCTACGTATGAAGTCACTTGAATGTGATAATATTTATGAAAAGTACGTTTTGTTGGAAGAGAAACTTGCAGAATCTTAAGCAAGGTTTCACTCTCAACAAATTAGTTTTGATGACAGAGAAAGTGCTTGTCTCGCTCGAGAAAAACATCTTGAGGCTGATTTAGCTGCTGCTCTTGATAAAATTAAGATGTTGGAAGATGACTTGAAAAAGTTCAATACTAGTTCAAGCAAATTAACCACTATGCTAGGAGAAAGTAAAATCATCGTGATACACGAGGATTGGGCTATAAGGGAATAGATGCTCCAAGTACTAGCAAAGAGGTAAAATTTGTCAAGGCTAGTGATGCTTCTCAACAAAATGTGTCCACTGATGGAAAAAGTGAAATACCTTCATCGGAAGTTAAGGTTCGAAAGAGAAAAATATATCAACCTCCAAAGTCAGCACACACGGATCGAGGTAAGAACATTCCTTATGTTTGCCACTATTGCGGAAATAAAGGTCACCTGGAAAGGAGATGTCATTTCCGTATAAAGAATGAAAAACTTCATGATGTTCTTGTTTGGGAATCACAAGAAGTTGTGAAGCCAAGATCATATGTTAAGACTAATCCCCTTAACGTTACAGGTTGTAACTGTCCAACCTTTAGGCAAAAGAATCAGTGATGTGATAAACCTAAATTTTCCTATAAACGTCATACGAATCCTTTTCACAATCGTAATGGTTATCAAAAGGATAACTTCGTAAATACTAAGACAAGATCCGATGCTCCCAATTGGAGAAAGACTAACTTGCAAAAGAATAGTCAATCCAATTATCTTCCGAGAAATCTTGAAGAGAGTAATGGGAAGAAGGTTCCGGTTGTTCCTAAACGCACTCAGAAGTGGGTACCAAAGAAATCCAATGATGCTTTGAGTGTGAAAAGGAATGATCTTCCAGGAAATTCCATGACTATGGAGAAGGCAGTATCCATGATGTTGGAACTTAACAAGTTTTTTGAAAAAATGGAATTTGATGTGAAAGGTTCTAAAAGCGATCTCTTTCATGATAATCCAAAGGTCACTTGTGGTGAGCAAGACATTTTTCACCCCAACACAACTTGATTGTGTTTTAAGTGCATCCTCACCAAGGAATGCCCTGTTATGTATACAATGAGGGAAGCACGAAAATTGGGGCGCACATATTATGTTTGGTAAGGCTATGAAATTTAATTAGATCATCTAAAAAGGTATGTTTATAAACTTGAGCAAGATTTGTGCTTTTATTTTCTTAGAGAACTTATAATGATTCACGTACCTTTCTTATCGTTCATTTCTACCTAACTTGATTTGTGTTTAAGGTTCTTAAATGTTTAGGTTTGAAAATAATAGTTCGGGATGTTTGGACTACATGATAGACTTACCAGGTATGCGTAACATCATTTAAAATCAAAATTCAGGGGTTTAAGTACGCATACCCGTTTGCATACTGCTCCAGGATACGAAAATTCGTTTGCAAACCCGTATGCATACTTGACGTTGATATTCAGTAAATTTGTTTTGGCCGTAACTTCTTCGTCCGAACTCGGAATAACCTAATTCTTTTTACATTCTCTTTCTCTTTGAATTCTCTTCAAAATGGTGATGATAAATCCTAAATTTGGATGAGTTAAGATTGGTCTTTGTCCTGTATCTTATTTTTGAGTGTTTTGTTCCGTTTCGTCGCACTTGTTCCACTTCTTTTGGACTTGGGCACTTGGATTCTTGGAGTACTACTCTTCTAAGCTAATTTGTAGCTTTTAAAAGAATGTTGTTGGTGAATCGCAAAGAAGTAAGTTCAAGAATGGGCAGTAGTACGCATTGCTATGAGATTCTTGAATGTTCACAATCATCTTATGTGAACTATGATGCATGGTCTTTAATGACTTTGTATGTTCTTCTTTGTTGAGAAAATCTTTTTATACGCCTTTGGTAACCACTCTTGGTGTAAATCCGTGCGAAAAAGATTGATTCTACCTTCTAAGGCCAAAGATGATTTTTTGCAGTATTAATCTTTATGGTTTTATATATTGCAATGTGTTATGGGATATGTGTGTTTTCGTCCTTGAACTGTGATTGTCCCGTACCTTGTCGAAAGTTAAGTCCTTTATATGTCGATATGCATGCGTTGATAAAAGAAGGAATGAACTTTTGACAAAAACAAGAGTTAAGCCTATTATGTCAATTATTGACGGAAGATAGGTTAAAATCTTTTGTTTACAAGGATTATGTCTATTGTATGTGATTGTGCAAATGGTGATGAAAAATAGAATGAATTCTTGCTTATTCCACGGTATAAGGTAGACCTCCGATCCACAATTTTTGGGTACATACTGTGTTGTTCCATAAGGTGTCTTATGTTGAGCACAATCGACTGAGTTATTCTTAGCTTAGTTGTTGCTCCGTGAGGTACTTTATGTCGAGCATGTTCAACTAAATTAATCATTTTCGT
Source organism: Papaver somniferum (assembly GCF_003573695.1). Taxonomy (NCBI): domain Eukaryota; kingdom Viridiplantae; phylum Streptophyta; class Magnoliopsida; order Ranunculales; family Papaveraceae; genus Papaver; species Papaver somniferum. Next base: position 63,039,708 of record NC_039360.1, on the reverse strand, counting down.
TTGGTTATTTAGTTGTTGCTCCGTAAGTTCTCTTATGTCGAGCATGACCAATTAAATTGATTACTCTTGTGATTAATCTAATTGTGTATTTTTGAGTCTCCATAAGTTCACTTATGTTGAGCATTTCCGATTAAATTAATCATGGGTTATCTTGTGGTTAATTTAATTGAGTATTTTGGATTCAAATTCATACTTGTATGTGATTTGTTATGTCCAAATAAATCCTTCTTTTCTTTTGAAATTAAGGTCGCTCTTGTTTTTCCTTTGGGAATGACATATAATGGGGGAGAGTTCTTAGTTGAACTTGTACTTAATTGCCAAATCTTTGTGGGTGTGCGGTTGTGGAATATTATAGGGGTTATCTTGTATCTTTAAACTCCTTGAAGAATGCATTTAGCTTCGGCTTTATGATTTCATCTAAATAAGTTGATATATGCTTTCTTTTGGTCATGAAATATCTCTTTCGGAAATTTCATTAGGATCCCGTTCTTGTACCTTTGCCAATTTTATTGACAAAAATGGGGAGAATTGATATGTAGTTCACACTACAAATACATATGGTTTTCGGATCATTATGTAAGGGGGAGTGGTTTCCATGTGAGATGTAGTATTGACTAAGGGGGAGTGATACATATCACCATAGTATTGTTGTTGAAGTTGTGATACAATTGAACTTTGACTTTGTATAATGATACTATGACACTGTATAACAATGATCGAGAATTATGTTTTCTCATTGTTAGCTACGGATTTTCAAGAACGATGATGCTGAACTTACAACCTTTGGGATCATTGGAGTACTTGGAAGTGACGAAGATTTCGAGTAATGTTGAAGATTAGGCATGTGGAATAGGATCTACAAAAGTTAACTCATTTATTTTTCTATTCCATATGTATTGATAGTTTTGTCACTAAAATTGACAAAGGGGGAGATTGTTAGAGCATTGATCGGTCGAACTCGCATGCGTTGCTATCTCAAGCATGTTTGTCAATGTTAGTGATCAAAACTATAAGTCTTGATTTCTAGTCTACTATAGCTAAGTCTTGGACTAAGATAAAAAGTGTAGTTGAGCTCAAGAACTCCATGCAATCATCATACAAGACGAAGGACTACTCAAGGAACTAGTGGATCTTCATCGACTAAAAGGTACGTGGAGACTTGAACTTATCTATCACTCAAAAGTCTATCTACTCTATCTCCTATTTTGAGACAAAAGTCGTTTTGCTATATAGACTTTGATTATACACATTTGCTATTTCGAGCCGAGTTTATCTCGCCTATTTATTTCTCGAAATATGTGTTGGTAAGCTTATGCTTTGTCCAAGTTCATCTTTACCTAGTGACGAAAGTCATGACACGTTTCAATCACCTTGAAAATTGCTTACTTTGACGAAATGTACTCTAAGAATGTTTCAATGATTGAACTGAGAGTTTAGATTAAATAACCAATGATGGATATAAGCATTGTGTGGCAACACATATATGTATAAGTCCTTTTTCCTTGAACCGAAGTTTGCGAACTTTGTTGATCAAGATAACCGGAACAAGAGTCGTGAACTCAGTCTGCAAACTCAGTCCGCGAACTGGCGGAAGTTCTCAACCCGAGAAAATCTGCTGGAGTTTGAGAACTCCTTCCGGGAACTTAAGTCCGCGAACTAAGTCTGCGAACTCAAGTTGGTTATATCTATAGACGATTGTTTGTGAACTTATTTATATTAACTAAGGAATGCTAAATGCAAATTATGGCTATATAGTTCATGAACCGATTCGAGTGAATCAAATCTTTTTTGCTTCGATTGTGTCTTACGTAGTTACATAAGATTTCCTTGCAATTGAACAACTCTCTAACTAGTTCATTTGAGTCATTTGAACTAGTTATGGTGAAGAAGAACATGGTTGATATGAAAGTGCTCATATGGCTAACCATTTGGTTAACTATTGTTGAACCAACAAATGTTCATGTTTGGGTACGGTTACATAAACCCAAAATATTCCATTTCAATTGTGTGTAACAAGCTAAGTTTTCAATCCAACAGTTGAAAGATATTAGCTTGAATCTAATAAGGTTTTCATCTAACGGAGAATATTGAATGCTTTGTTACCAAGCTAAGATTGATTGCAAACCCTGATTTGAAAGACTATATAAGGGAGAACTCTAGCAACTGGGAAACCTAATCCCACACCTCCTGTGTGATACTAGTTGTATTAGCTAGAGTCGATTGTCCTTTAACCTTTGGTTTCTTCTTAAAAACCAGGTTAACGACTTGAAGACTTCATTGGGATTGTGAAGCCAGACCGATACAACTTTCTCATAGTTGTGTAATCTGATCTTGCTGATTCTATCATTTTGAGTACAATCGTAACGATTGGCTTGAGATTTATATCTCCGATAGGAAAGATAGAAAAGTAGTCACAATCATCTTCGTCTCATCGTTTGTGATTCCACAATATCTTCTTTCGCCGCGTCGATTAAGATTATTGTGAGGTGATTGATAATACTAGGCTGTTCTTCGGGAATATAAGTCCGGTTATCAATTGGTTCCTGTTCACCTTGATTTATCAAAATACGGAACAAAACTTGTAGGTTTATCTGTGGGAGACAGATTTATCTATTATGTAGACTTTTCTGTGTGATACATATTTGTTTATTAAAGTCTTCGACTTTGGGTCGTAGCAACTCTTAGTTGTGGGTAAGATCAGTTAAGGGAATCAAGTGCGTAGTATCCTGCTGGGATCAGAGATGTAAGGAGCGCAACTGTATCTTGAATCAGTGTGAGATTGATTGGGGTTCAACTACAGTCCATGCCGAAGTTAGTTTGTAGTAGGGTAGTGTTTGTAGCGGCTTAATACAATGTGGTGTTCAATCTGGACTAGGTCCCGGAGTTTTTTCTGCATTTGCGGTTTCCTCGTTAACAAAATTTCTGGTGTCTATGTTATTTCTATTCCGCATTATATTTTGTTATATAATTGAAATATCACAGGTTGTGCGTTTGTATCAATCAATTGTGAAATCCAACCTTGGTTGTTGATTGGAAATTGATTGATCCTTGGATCTTTGTCTTTGGTACCATCCAAGTTTATTATCCTTGTATTTGATAAAGACTCGCAATTATTTTCTTGAGTAAAGATCAAATCAAGTGAGAGAGATATTAACTCCTCAATATACTTTTCTCTAGATTGAGTCTGACTGTCTAGTTGATTCTCTATAAAGTATATTGGAGTTTGTCCATATAGATTGCTAAGCGAAATATTGGGTGTGGTTGTTGTACCCCCGCTTTTTCAAAAGGATGAGAAAACACTTTTTCCAGCGAGGGTGGAGGTGGAAAAAAAATCTATATGTAGTACAAGCAGTGATGTGTGACCAGATATATCGTGAGAACAACTTTCTACTGCACTTGCACCTATTGGTCAGGAGAGCCTCAGTTCAAGTCATGGTTGGTACCCAAATCACCTCTAGCCATACCTCATTGGATCTTCATAGCGTATAACTGGGCCGACTGACCTAAAGGCCCGTAGGGCCTGAAGGGAGGGAATCCCTTTTATGACCACTTTTTTGTTATATGGAACCTAACTAAAATTGCAAATTTGACAAAAAGATTTTGAACTTTTCCGTGTGCAATTTGGATATTGTTCGTTGGATCAAATGACATAAAAACACGGAGCTCAATGTAAGTCGTTCATCTAATTAGGTTTTCGAATATGTTTTCCATGTGTAGATCCGATCTAGTTTGTTGGGTAAGATGACTTAGTTTGTTGGATAAGATGACTTTAAGGATTTCCATCCAGTACCACCACCGACGACATCACCACCAGCAACATAATCATTGTAATAACCACCTCCACCACCACCGCCATCATCATCAGATCCACAACAACACCATCACCCTAACCATCACAACCACAACATTACTACCTTCGCGCCATCACCGCACCGTCACCATAGTACACAATGGCACCTCCTCTACGGATAACACCTCCACCACCACCTCTTTCACCACCAGCCCCGAAGAATAAAACCTTTTTGATCCCGTATTGCCATTGGGTTTAAGGTATGTTCGAGCGGGGTTTTAATCCTCCCTGGTGGTGAGCATGCCACCTGGAACAACCGTGAGTGCTGCGGCCATCATAACCCGCCGGCATGGCCTGACCGCCTCAGCGTCCTTGGTGGGACCAAGGAGAACACTCTTCGACTCAACCTGTCTCGATGCCGATTGATTAGTCCGGCTTTCCATTCTCGTTACTCTGCTTATCGTGAGGTCCGTCTGTTATCAGCAATAATCCGTCTCGTTTTTAAGACCGATTGCAATTGTTAGGTCTATTCCATTTTCCCGATGACACCCCTACCAAATACATTCCGCCTAACCGATAATGTCCAATCCAGAATAGCGGGCCCGGGCATGGCCAGGGGGACTGTTCGATGGGACCGTCATCATCAGTTGTCGGCTAGTCGTTTTCATTATTGGGGACAAGCTGATCCGCCAACAAGGGATTGAATGCCCTTGCTTGCGAAATCTATCCCCATGTGGTGGACTGGCACGTGTGCGACCGGTTCAGACGTGGCACAGTCCGTCGATTCCTGCCAGAAGGGCGGCTTGGCGAGCATGTGAATCCTTGGCCCGTCACAGGCCAATTGTTTACCCACCAACACTTACGGCGGCTAGTAAGGACTGACTAGGGACCTGGATCCGAAGTCTAAGGGGGCGTTGTGCTTGGTTTAACGTGTTCACTATAATAATCCGGAACCGTGGTACAAGGGGGCCTTTCACCACCAGCCCCATCACCAATTTATACAGTACTTCTTGATCAGCTATTTATGATTCTGTCACAACCAACACCCTCCACCACCACTATCATCACCACCAACACCAACAACCAATTTCGATTACAGTTTTCAGTTACACCAATTTTGAATTTCAATTCACACTCACTGCCACCATCCTCCTCGTCCACCTCCTTTAGTTTCATACACAAAACACTTTAATTCAACACCAATTCTGATTTTTGAGATCAAATTAAAGTTGAATAATCCAATTGAAATTTGATAAAACTAGCAGATGAAATTGACATTGTTTGCCTACAAAATCAGAGAAAAATACAGTCGATTCTTATAAATCACGGTTGAAGACGACGGGAAACGGTCTGCTTATCAGACCCTTTATTTGCACCCGACCCAAACCACATTCACAAGATGAAACCCTTCTCAGCAGTAGATTAACCCTTCTTGCCAACATGGAGAACCCTTTTGGAATGAATTTAAATCTGTAGATCAACTATGCAAACAATGGTATATCTTGCTATTTGAATTTCGATAATTAATTTCTTTGACCAAACCCTCTAATATTCCAACAATACTAGAACACCAAATGCTTAATTTTGGAGGTGAAAGTAGTGGTACTTGGGTTGGGGTTTTAGACTTTAGCAGAGACTCAGAGAGACAAAGGGATAGCCAGAGACGAGAAACAAAGAGAATAAAGAAAAGGAGGAAAAAATAGGTTTGCACTTGTTGTACGCTTTGGACGGTATTACTATATTACCCTTATTCAAAAATAGTAACACTTGTTTGTCATGCACATAGTTCAGTGACAGGTGAAAGTAGGGGAGATAGAATAGCTAGAATATAATTTTTCTTTTATGGTTTACTTGTTTGGGGGAAAAAACAACTACAGTATATTACATTGTTGATCGTTAATTGGTCACACCATTCATCCCATTTCTTTATTTATATGCCCACTAACCATAGTTTATGGAGAATGCAATGCCCTTTAATATTGAAACGTTCCCCACGTCTTCCCTTCTCTTTAAGCAAGTTTAGTAATAGCATTAAAAGTTGGCATGGCACTTTTCCGATCAACAACCAACAAAAGATTAGCTTGCGTTTAAATCAATGTTTGCCGGACTTATTTTACAGTCTCATTACAACGGTGTTTCATTTTTCTTCGGTCGGCCCTTCCCATGTTGTAGCGGTGATCTAGTATTTTCTTATGTGCATGGTTGGATTGTAAAATCTATTCGGTATGGCTGAAATTTACAGAAATTAAATCAACTTGTATGACTCATGGAAACTAAATCAACCTATACAACTCATGATACTCACTTGGGCTTGAATCATAAGAATCACTTAGTTTGTCGTTTACATTCAGGAACGGACCTATGAGAGGGTTAATTGGGGCTTTTAGCCTCGGTCGCCCTCCCGATCCATAAGCCTAATTTTTTCCATGTTAACCAAATTTTTGATTAATCATGTGTATTAGCCCGGATCTAAAATGAAAAATCCGTCATCCTGAATCCGTCCCTGTTTGCATCTAAAAAATTGTGAAATGTCATGAAGGTTTTGATATTGGAACACAAGTGATTTTTGATATATAATTCTTGAGTCTAATATATGTGTATAATGTTCATCATAAAATTGATTTGGCACAAGTTTTATTCTTTTTTTTTTTTTCTGCTTCTGATATGTTTTCTGCTCGATTTTCTACTTCTGATATTTGTGTATAAGATCTAAGGATTAGGCCAGTGAAATTTAGGTTTCCATGACTTAACAACATGGACCATTTGTGTTGTCATTGGTGTTAAATGCTCTATGTACAGCAGTAAGGATGCAATATTGGTAGAAAACGCTCACATAAACATGGTTGTGACATCATGTTTGTTTGAGAATGCCTATTTTACTGGAGACTCATATTTTTTATTGTTTCTGTTCTAGTTATTACCTGACTATTGGATTCCTTATTTAAAAGGACTGAATTGAAAATATGGCATGAATTTATTAGATACTCAGCAGCTAAGCATATGTATTTCCACAACTCTTTGTAATTCTTACTGCATGATTCTACAAGAATGACAATCACACAAGTCAGATACATGTATTGTAGGCCATTTGGATAAAGATGGCAGCAGGAGGAGAACATCATTGCCTGACATGGGGTTTCGTCACTCTGCAAGGAATTTTTTCCATTTGAAGTGCAATGCATTTTAGTGTGGTGTGTCATAGTTTTGCGAAACTAGAAAATACAGATGACAAAACTGGCGTTTGCTGACGTGCAATGCATAAAGCCTGTAACCTGGCTGCTACTAGAAGGAAAATATCGGCAGCCCGTAGGTGGCAACGTCCTAGAAGGAGGGGACCATTCTCAATATAAAAACATATTAACGTTCTCATTAATCGGAGTTTTTGGTTGATTCTGACCCTATCATTTAAAAATTTCTTTCAATAAAGTTCAAGGAGAATCTTTTATCCCACAATACATCTTCCGGGCAATACTATTCAAGAAAAAATATTACAAAAAACGATTAAAATATTTGAGAATCGTATAAAATTGGGAAAATAAAATATAAAATCCGGTAAAATATAATTAATTTCTAATTTAAATCTAACACTAAAATTCACAAATAAGTAAAAATGAAATCACATCATGACATGAATTGTCCCCATCATGATTTCGCCACAATACCAAATCAATCGTAATAAAAAAAGTAAAAATAATGTTTGGTGTTCAATTACATTACAATTTTTATGATTAAACTAATACTAATTACAACTTCAAACTAATCCTAATTAAAATGAATTTAAAAAGTGTTAAACAAAATCAGAAGAATGATAATAAAAAAATGAATCAAAATATAACCACGTGGTCGTGAATACTTACCCGTCGTGCCTCTGCCGCAACAAGAAAAAAAATGATCGTTAATTTTATCAAATAATCAAGATACAAAATTATTCTTATCAAATAATCAAGATACAAAATTATTAATAGAAAATCATGATAAAAATTAAATAACATTGACCAACTCTTCGATGAGAAAAAAAAACAGTTGAAAAGTAGACTACTGATAATGAATTCCGATATTAATTTTTTCTTAGAAATATTGTATTTGCATAAAAAAATTTAAAAAATAAAATCACAATGTGTAAACTAGATCACCTCTACCACGATTGGGAGAGCCGACCGAAGAAAAATGAAACACCGCAGCGATGGGAGTGTAAAATAAGTCCAGCAGACATTGATTTAAACCCAAGCTAATCTTTTTTGGTTGTTGATCGGAAAAGTGCCATGCCAACTTTTAATGCTATTACTAAACTTGCTTAAAGAGAAGGGAAGACGTGGGGAACGTTTCAATATTAAAGGGCATTGCATTTTCCATAAACTATGGTTAGTGGGTATATAAATAAAGAAATTGGATGAATGGTGTGGCCAATTAACGATCAACAATGTAATATACTGTAGTTTTTTCCCCAAACAAGTAAACCATAAAAGAAAAATTATATTCTAGCTACTCTATCTCCCCTACTTTCACCTGTCACTGAACTATGTGCATGACAAACAAGTGTTACTATTTTTGAATAAGGGTAATATAGTAATACTGATACGTATTGATCTCTGTACCTTGGTGACTATTATTATAGAGACGGAATTCAGAATAATAATAGACGAAAACTAGAAAACAGAACACACTAAAAACCAGATTCGAAGAAATATATTTCTCTAGATTATGAACAAGAAAACTATTACAATTCTCTCTTTGTTACGCTCACAATCTCTCTAAACAGTGGATCAACCTTAAACTGTTTGCTAAGCTTTCTTTTGCAATAATCAATTGCCTCACAAACTTATCTCTAGGTGATTTGTCTCACAAACCTCCTTTCTTGATCTAGGCGTGTCTGTATCACACTGTATCACAGACCACACTCTAGATTGCCTTAGCTATGAGATAAACATCTCTATTTATAGCTTTAACGGTTTCCCAAACCTTCTAGTAATCTATTTCCTTATCTAGGAGTAATTTCTTTTCTAGGTAGATTTTCTTATCCGGGAATATTACCTTGTCTAGAAATATTCCTTATCTAGGAATAATACCTTTTCTAAGTATATTTACTTATCCAGGAATAATACCATGTCTAGGAAATATTCCTTTTCTAGGTATATTTCCTAATTATAATTACCTTGTCTAGGAATATTTAGGAATATTACCTTGTCTAGGAATATTTCCTTATATAGGAATATTGCCTTAAAATCAGATATCCCTCATAAATTATAATATTATCCTCAATGCGTTTTGAGGATCCCTAGTTCCCGGATAGAGGAAGATAGGCATGTATCAAATACCGTGCAAAGCGTACAACAAGTGCAAACCTATTTTTTCTTTCTTTTCTTCCTTCTCTTTGTTTCTATTTCTTGTCTTCGGCTCTCCCTCTGTCTCTCCGAGTCTCTGCTAAAGTCTAAAACCCCAGCCCAAGTACCACTACTTTCACCTCCAAAATTAAGCATTTGGTGTTCTAGTATTGTTGGAATATTAGAGGGTTTGGTCAAAGAAATTAATTATCGAAATTCAAATAGCAAGATATACCATTGTTTGCATAGTTGATCTACAGATTTAAATTCATTCCAAAAGGGTTCTCCATGTTGGCAAGAAGGGTTAATCTACTGCTGAGAAGGGTTTCATCTTAAGAAAAAGGGTTTCATCTTGTGAATGTGGTTTGGGTCGGGTGTAAATAAAGGGTCTGATAAGCAGACCGTTTCCCGTCGTCTTCAACCGTGATTTATAAGAATTGACTGTATTATTCTTTGATTTTGTAGACAAACAATGTCTATTTTATCTGCTAGTTTTATCGAATTTGAATTGGATTATTCAATTAACTTTAATTTGATCTCAAAAATCAGAATTGGTGTTGAATTAAAGTGTTTTGTGTATGAAACTAAAGGAGGTGGAGGAGGATGATGGTGGCAGTGAGTGTGAATTGAAATTCAAAATTAGTGTAACTGAAAACTGTAATCGAAATTGGTTGTTGGTGTTGGTGGTGATGATAGTGGTGGTGGAGGGTGTTGGTTGTGACAGAATCAGAAATAGCTGATCAAGAAGTACTGTATAAATTGGTGATGGGGCTGGTGCTGAAAGAGGTAGTGGTGGAGGTGCTATCCGTAGAGGTGGTTTCGTTGTGTGCTATGGTGGTCGTGCGGTGATGACGCGGAGGTAGTAATGTTGTGGTTGTGATGGTTAGGGTGATTGTGTTATTGTGGATCTGATGATGGCGGTGGTGGTGGAGGTGGTTGTTGCAGTGATTATGTTGTTGGTGGTGATGTCGTCGGTGGTGGTACTAGATGGAAATCCTTAAATTCATCTTATCCAACAAACTAAGTCATCTTATCCAACAAACTAGATCGAATCTACATACATAAAACATATTCGAAATCCTAATTAGATGAACGGCTTACATTGAGTTCCATGTTTTTATGTCATTTGATCCAACGAACAATATCCAAATTGCACATGGAAAAGTTCAAAATCATTTTGTCAAATTTGCAATTTTCGTTAGGTTCCATTTAACAAAAAAATGGACATAAAAGGGACTCCCTCCCTTCAGGTCTTTTGGGTCTTTTGGTCGATCGGCCCAATTAGGTATTTGCTTTACATGTGAAGAGTGATGAACCAATAATTTTAAATGTGTTCATAAGTTTATGACTAGAGGTGTAAAATGTGCCATCCCGGCACATCCCAGCTCATGAAATCACGTGCTTGTCTTGCTACGGGCTGGGTTGTGTCGTGCCAGAGATTCAGACATGTTATGTTGTGTCGTGCTAAATGGCGTGATGGGCGATGCTGTGCCAGAAAATAATTGTGTGTTTTGTGCTGTGACGTGCTAGCCCGTTAATTTTATGTTTTCCAAAGTAAATATTTTTGTGATATTTTAATTAGTATATATATTATTATAGAAATTAATAAGCATAAAGAAAATAAAATGTCAAAAAATGGTTAAAATAAAAACTTTTTTTGTGAAATATATATGCATGAAATGTGATGTATTGCTTTGTATTTTATGCATGATTTGGTGTGCTTTCTTCACATGTTGTGCCACGTGTGCTTACAAGTTTCGGATGTTGTGCCGTGCTGATGTGCCTATTTGTCTTCCACAACACAACACACTAAGCTAATATGTTGTGCATGTGATGTTCTCTAATTTCAACGTGTTGTGTTGTGTCATAAATGTGCTGGCCTGGTCCAATTTACACATCTATTTATAACTATGAAATAACCCTGATTTAGGAAATTTTAAGATCTAGAAGAACGTTTTTAAAATAATGCTTTTGTAAAATTGGAAAGAAATTGAGAGGGGAGATGTTTTTCTCCCTAACCTTTTAGTCAAGAACAATATGGAGTACAACAATTAAGGTATGACAGCCAAAAGTAATACCAAAATTTCTAAGATTAGCAAAAGAAAAATCTTTATAATTTTCTTGGTAAATATGAAACATTAATTTTTAAATTTTTCCATGGTATCAGAACCAATCAGGGCATGATCACCTTTTTCTTTTCTTTCTAAGCTTCCTCAATTATACCTGCAACTCTAAGCTTCAGATTACTGATTTTTCTTTTGATTCAATATGGAATCAAGTATAACAAAAGTTCCTCTACATACAATTTCTAGTATAGTACCTTCTAAACTCCACGATCACAACAATCTCACTTGGAAATCTTTACTTCTTCCACTTTTCAAATGGTATAATGTTCTTGGTTACATAGATGGTTCAAAGAGATGTCCACACAAGTATCTATATGTACAAAGAGGTGCAGATCCTGAAGAAACCATCAATACTGAGTGGATCAAATAGAATGAAGAAGATCAAACTCTAATCTTGTGGATTCGATCAACTATTTCAAGTAATGTCATTTCTTATGTTGCTGGTCCGACTACTTCTTATGAATTGTGGAGACTTATTGAAAAAAGATTTGCAGCAATCTCTTCAAATCATGTTATACAACTCAGAACAAAAATTTTCTCAATCAAACAAGGTAACTCTATTATGATTAACTATCTCAATGAAATCAAGAAAATATATGATTCTTTATCTGCTGCTGGTTCTCCTATATGTAAATCTGAGATGATTGCGACTGTTCTCAATGGTCTTGGCTTAGCTTTTAATTTTTTTTCTACATCCATTAGGATTCGAAATCCACCAGTTACTCTAAGAGAATTACACAATCTCTTTTTAAGTGAAGATATTGTTCTATCTAAAAGAGCTAAACACATTGTAAACTCCGAAGAAGCAAAAGCTTTTGCAGCATTTAGATCAAATAGATCTTTCTATCATAATAATAATCCTAGAGCTAAATCGCATTACTCTTCAAGACCACAAACTCGTTCATACTACCAACCTCACTTTCCTTCTACATCATATGAATCTACTTTTCTCACCAAATCTTTTGCCACAAATCCTTTTACTCAACCACCAATTTCAACTTCACACACCTCTGCTAGTGGTACTTTTAACATGAGGCCTAACCGACCAACTTGTCAAATCTTCTTCAAATTTGGTCATTCAGCTATCGACTGTAATCAACGCATGAACTTTGTTTATCAAGGCCGACCAATACCTGCCAATGTTCATGTTATGTTGGCTTCAACTGATGTTCTTGGAGAGAATCCATGGTACTGTGACTCAGGAGCAACAACTCATATTACTTCAGATCCTTCTGATCTGATCTTCAAGATTTTCATTCATACACATGCATTGAACAGATTTCTACAGTTAATGGTGAAGGTATGCTAATCTCTGACATAGGTACATCTTCTAAATTCTTGCTTCCTAATGTTGTTAGTTTGCCTAAAATTTTACATGTTCCAAGTGTTTCTCATAAATTGTTATCAGTTTCACAAGTTTGCTAGATATAATAATCTCAGTATAAAATTTGAGGGTGACAATTACTTTGTGAAGGATCTCAAATCTAGGAAGAACATTTTCCAAGGGGAGAGTGATCATGGTTTATATCCTTTACATCTCTTCACCAACAACTACTTCAGAGATCAATCATCCAATTCTACTGCTTTATCATCCATAAACATCACTCCACTTATCCTTCATAAAAGACTTGGTCATCCATCTTATCAATCAATCCAAAGATTAAATCATTTGGAGTCATTTCAAAATATGTCTTCACATCAATCTTTTACATGTAGGGAATGTCAGTTGGGGAGAGCTCATAAGCTTCCATTTTCTATTTGTAGTCATGTGTCTAATAAACATTTGCAAATTTTGCATATGGACTTATGGGGACAAGGTTTTGTTACTTCTTGTAAGAGATATTTTGTAAAAGGGTCGTATGTTTTGTGCCTAATTAGGGTTTGGGTCGTAGAAGATGCAGTTGGTGCGATAGGGTCGAAGACTAACTTTGATCATTTACTTTATTATCAAAACACCCTTATGAAACAGTAAAATGACAATTTCTTCCAACTCTAGTTTAGAACTTATAGAGGCATTTCATCGAACAACTTCAAAGCGTATGCAAATTCTTTTTTTACTGAATCTTAAGGAATAGAGAAGTGAAAATTTTACACCTTCTACATCCCCGACAAGTTATTTACATATATCCAAATACAAAATTGGTCACAAAATTGGCATTATGGATATTGTACGTACTTGTAAAAAAGAATTCAAAATTTCTGCATATGTATTGACATGTTAGTATAAATTCAAAATTTCTTTTGTTTGATACATCCTGTTTGAACATTATCGTATTAGTAATTAGATTGAGTGACCTGATGGAATTTTAAGAAGTAAAATGATCAAATAAAACAAGTTTTGATCCCGTTACTTACATAGAGTTAGCCGTAATATTGCCCTGAAATTCGGTTTAGTAATATTAACCTCTTTGTCTTCTCTGTATCATATTGTTGCGTCACTGACTTTCTCCGTGACAATTGGGTGAATTGGGTGACGAATATAACTTGCTTTGAAATGTTAAAAAGATGGTTTTGAAGTTGAACCAATTTTGGAATACCTCATCTCCAACTCCAATGATAGCACCCATAAGAAAACAACAATTAACCCATTTTGGATTTACGTGATCTCCTTATGAGAAATAGAGAAGCAGAAGTTTATTGGAAGAAGAACAAGAATATTAATAGAGATTCGATAGATGCTAGAACAAAAAGTAAATGAAACAGAATCAGAAGGGAAGAAGATAGAAAAAGACCACAAAAGTATATGTTTTGATGATGTTAAACCAGTCAATGCGGTCAATTAACAGACAATGTATTTGGGGAAATAAAAAAGTCAAATAACATTTTCCTAACGGTCTTCGGTTAGTCGACGACCCAAATGCATCAACTGCATCTTTACGACCCAAACCCTAATTACATAATAAACTTACAACCCTTTTACAAAACATCTCTTCTTGTAATGGTTTCACATACTACTGCAATATCATTGATGATTACAGTAAGTATTTGTTAGAGCATAGCTCGGTTGAACCCACCAAGCGTTGGTATGTCAAGTTTGGTTGTCATATTTTAGTGAACCAAAACTCATTTAAAGATTCACTTGATTATGTACTAGAGTCAACTTCGTATAGGTTAGCTTGAAAGTATTAGGATATGAGACATTACAAGTATTACGTGAAGACTTGAAGAAGGGAAGAAGTAAAGAGCTACAACGACGACATCATCCTTCCACTTGAGGTTAGTGATATTTGACTTGAACTGTTTCATTCCCTAACGTATCGTTCAAGTCGTGCATATTGAAAACATAACTGCGAAGCATAAATGATTATACTCTAGTTAGAAGTAGTGTTAAGGAATACAATACGAAGTATAACGCTTATCTTTTGAAATTCGTATATAAGACATCGACATAATCATTTGAATGCTATCGTGATTATGTATGGGTATGATGTGAGGATTTCATCCTTGGAAACAATGTTTTACATTCGTTTAAAGGAAGTAAATTCATGAACTTGTTTTGTGAATCGAAAGGGAAATCGATAGGCTTATTGGTATTGTTATTCATTGCATATCTTTTTTGTTAGATCATTGCTCGGTCGAACTCGCATGCGTTGCTATCTCAAGCACGTTTGTCAATGTTAGTGATCAAAACTATAAGTCTTGATTTCTAGTCTATTATAGCTAAGTCTCGGACTAGGATAGAAAGTGTAGTTGAGCTCAAGGACTTCATGGCGATTCATCATACAAGAAGAAGAACTACTCAAGGAACCAGTGGAATTTCTTGACAAAAAGGTATGTGAAGACTTGAACTTATCTATCACTCAAAAGTCTATCTATTCTATCTCCTACATCTTGAGACAAAAAGTCGTATGCTATATATAGACTTTGATTATACATAGTTGTTATTTCGATCCGAGTATACCTAGCCTATCTATATCTCGAAATATGTGTTGGTAAGCTTTTCGCTTCGACCAAGTTTATCTTTACCTAGTGACGAAAGTCATGATATGTTTCAATCACTTTGAAAATTCCTTTGACGAAGAATGTTTCAATGATTGGAATGAGAGTTTAGATTACATAACCAATGGTGGACAAAAGGATTATTGTGGAAACACATTTATGTATAACTCATATTCCTTGAACCAAAGTTTGCGAACTTTGTTGATCAAGAGAACCGGAAGAATGGCGTGAGCCAAGTCCGTGAACTGCCGAAGTTCTCAAACCCGAGAATTTCTGCTAGAGTTGACAAACTAGTGCGTGAACCTAAGTCCATGAACCCATTCCGCGAACCGGCGAAGTTCTCATCTCGAGAATTTCTGCTGGAGTTTGTAAACTCTGCCCGGTAACTTAAGTCCGCGAACCAAGTCTGCGAACTTAAGAAGGTTATATATCTGAAGATAATTTCTGAACTTAAACTTAAAAATACTAAGGAATTCAGATTGCAAACCATGGCTATAAAAGTTCATGAACCGATTCGAGTGAATCAAATCATCTTTGCTTCAATTGTGTCTTGTGTAGTTACATAAGAATTCGTTACAATTGAACAACTCTCTAACTAGTTCATTTGAGTCATGTGAACTAGTTATGGTGAAGAAAAACATGGTTGATATGAAATGCTCATATGGCTAACCTTTTGGTTAACTATTATTGAACCAACAAGTGCATACGTTTGTGTACGGTTAACAAACCTAGAAGCGTGCATTTCAATTGTGTGTAACAAGCTAAGTTTTTGATCTAACGGTTGAGAAATATTAGCTTGAATCTAAGTCAGGTTTTCATCTAACGGTGGATATTGATTGCTTTGTTACCAAGGTAACTAAATGGCAAACCCTGATTTGAAAGACTATATAAGGGGACATCTAGCATCAATGCAAAACTAATAGCCACACCTTACGTGTGATACTAGTTTGCGTGCGAGATTCGTTTTCCCTTTAACCTTTGGTTTTCTTCTTCTAAAACCAGGTCAACTACTTAAAGACTTCATTGCTATTTTGAAGCCAGACCGATACTACTTTATCGTAGTTGTGTGATCTGATCTTGCATCTTCTATCGTACGAGTACAATCATATTGATTGGCTTGAGATTGATATCTCTGATAGGAAAGATATAAAAAGTAATCACAAATATCTTCGTCTCATCGTTTGTGATTCCGCAACATCTTGTTTCGCTACCATACGATTAAGATTGTTGTGAGGTGATTGATAACTCTAGGCTGTTCGTCGGGAATATAAGATCGGATTATCAATTGGTTCATGTTCACCTTGATTACGATCAAAAGACGGAACAAAACCTTTTAGGGTTTTTCTGTGGGAGATAGATTAATCCTTCGATAGACTTGTCCGTGTGAGACAGATTTGTTTGTCATCAAGTCTTCGACTTTGGATCGTAGCAACTCTTAGTTGTGGGTGAGATCAGCTAAGGGAATCAAGTGCGCAGTATCCTGCTGGGATCATAGGAGTAGGGAGTACAAATGTACCTTGAATCAGTGGGAGACTGATTGGGGTTCAACTACAGTCCAGTCCAAAGTTAGATTGGAGCAGGCTAGTGTCTTTAGCGGATTAATACAGTGTGTGTTCAATCTAGACTAGGTCTCGAGGTTTTTCTGCATTTGCGGTTTCCTCGTTAACAAAATTTCTGGCATGTGTGTTATTTCAGTTTCCGCAATATATTGTTTTATCTTCATAATTGAAATAATACAGGTTGTGTGTTAGATCATCAATTAGAGTAATCCAACCTTTGGTTGTTGATTGTCATTGATTGATCCTCAGATATTGGTCTTTGGTACCATCCGAGTTATTCCTTGTATTTGATTAGGACTCGCTGATTTCTATTAGCTTGAGTAAATCAAAACAAGAGAGAGATATTAACTCATTGAGATACTTTTACCTAGATTGAGTCTGACTGGCTAGTTGGTTCTCTAGAAAGTATTTCGGAGTTAGTCCATACAGATTGCTAAGAGAAATATTGGGTGGTGTTATTAGACCCCCGCTTTTTCATTTGGTATCAGAGCAGGCAAACACGTTCAAGACCTTACAAGTCTGTGTTTGTAGCAATCTGACTCTATGGACATAAGTGCTATCTCAATAAATGCACCACAAAATCCAGGGATTCTAGGATTCTCCTCTATGGCTGATTTAATTAAATTTGTAGAAGAAATTCTGTTTAAACCTCCACCAGGTTTAAATTCCCCTGAAGTTCTTTCAGGAATTGGAAAGGAACTTGAAAACTTAGCTTCTGATGTTGATTTATTTCTCCAGAAAGAACAAGTTTCCTTTGACAGGGTAAATCAAGTTATAATGAATAGTGTTCATGTTGATATTGATTTTTAAGTCAGTAAGACGTATCCTCCTCTTCTGTATTCCGTTAGTGATAATACAACTGACCAGCTACATGAAGAGTCTAGATCTAAAGTAATTGAGAAATCAACCACATTGCATGAATTGTTTCATGAATTAATTCCTGACATCTCTTATTATAGTAATGGTGTTGTCGAATCCAGGATGTCTTCTTTTTCAAAGAGAGTTTCCCTGTGCAACATAACAAACTATAAAAGACGAAAAAAGAGAAATCAGAATTCAAAATCCTTGATTCTGAGTATGCTCTTTGTTAGTCTATAAATTTCATGTTCCAAAATGATCTCACTCTTTTGAGATGTAAGAGCTGTTGGAAAGAGACTCTCTCATGGTGTCATACTGTGCAAAATTAATTTTTATCTTTACAAAAATCTCTCAATTCCTAACATATGTTGAGATTTTACTCCGTTGTAACAAACGAGCTCTTCTTGCACACGAGCGGTTCGCACTCGTTGGACCTTATCCGTCTCACGAACGAATTCTGTTTGTGAACGTGTCAAATTTACTCTCTCGACACATAAAATAGAAAAAAAATCACTTCGATTCTTTCACCCTTCTTCCTCTCCTCTTCAGTTCGCAAACGGAGAAGAAACTAACTTGTTCTCACTTCCAAACTTCATCGATTCTTCAATCCTTAACCAAATTGATGTTGGTTTGCGTCTTTGAACTCAGGAGAAGCTCGCGAACCTTGGGTTACGATTGGTTTTCATGGTGGCCAACAGTTTGCTTCTTTACCATTAAAAACAGTTCGCGAACCAAGTAAGTTTCCTAAACTCAATCCTGTAAGTTTTTGCAATCATGAGTAGAAGAAGAACTAGGCATGTAGGAAGATCAAGCCAACAAACTAGAGATGAATGATTCTTTGACCCGAGTATCGGTGCTGGTTTCATTAACCCTACTGCTCGCGAACTGTACCAAGTGTTAAAAAATAAAACACCCATTTGTGAAAGGTACTATGATGCATCTAAAATAGATGTTCCGGGTTTGGATGGGTTCTTCAATAAGCATAATTGGGGAATTATTCATAAGCCTTTAGGGAGTATTCGTGTTGATATGGTTTCTCAATTTTATGCTAATATTCATGATGAAGACACTGCTCTCTGCTCCTTCAAAACCATGGTAGGAGGCACCATTTTTACTGTGAATCGTGTTGTTATCTCCTACCTGCTTAATGTGCCTCCTGGTGGTGATAGATATCCCCCTCATGAGTTTGGTAGACTTCCTCTAGAAGTTTTGTCAAACAGGTTGTTTGATAATGACCTCTCACGGAATGATGGTAAGGTTTATGTGGGAGGAGCCAGATTGTTTCTCAAAGTTGCAGCTAAACTTATTGTGGCCAGGGGACTTACTGAGTTCATCTACTACATTTTTGAAGAGAGAAATATTGACTTCTGTGGAATCATCATTGATCAGATGATAAGTGTCAGACAAAACACAGGAAAGACACCAAGTTTCCCTTGTCTCATTTCTAGAATTTGTGCTAACTTTAATGTTCCTGTTTTTGGTTCCGACCTTGGAGGACTAGCTGTGTTATGTATGTCAAGCATTGAGAAAATGAGGCCCTCTACAGTCAGGGTAGACTCAAGAGCTCCTAGGACTCCAGCCGTTGAAGAACTGACTCGCCTTCGAGAGGAACTTGCAGAACTGCGGGAGGAAAATGTGGTTCTTAGAGAGCAAGTAGACTTTGCTGGATAAATTCTATGAGATTGAAAGAGATCACTATGGATGGAGTGACTGATATCTAGTATCTCTATTTCTGTTTCGGTATCATCTGTTTAAACTTCTCCTATTGGATTTACAGTTTATGTCTTTGTGATGTAATAACTCTTTACGGCACAATTGTTAGGATGATTATGTCTTTCAATCAAAAACGCCATTTGTGTTGAATCCACAAGAAGTACAAATTACCTTTTCAAAAGTAAAGTCTTTCGTATGTCGATATTCATATGTTGATAAAAGAATGAATGGAATTTTGACAAATACAAAAGTTAAGCCTATATTGTCAATTTTTGATGGAAGATAGGTTAAAATCTTTTGTTTCAAGGATTATGTCTATTGAATGTCGATTATGCGAATAGTGATGGAAAATATAATGAATCCTTGTGTATTCCGCAGTAATTGATCTTCCCTAGTCCATATTTTATGTATTACTGTGAGGCTCCGTGAAGTGTCTTATGTTGAGCATTGAACGTCCAAGTTGATTATTTTCATGATTAGCTATGTTGTTGTTCCGTAAGGTACTTTATGTCGAGCATATTCAACTAAATTGATCATCTTGTTTGGTTATTTAGTTGTTGCTCCGTAAGTTTTCTTATGCCGAGCATGACTAAGTAAATTGATTACTTTTGTGATTAGTTTGATTGTGTATTTCGATTAGATTAATTATGGGTTCTCTTGTGATTAATCTAATTGTAAATTTTGTGTCTCCATAAGTTCACTTATGTTGAACACTTGTCGATTAAATTAATCATGGCTTCTCTTGTGGTTAGTTTAATTGAATATTTTGGATTCAAATACATACTTGTATGTGATTTGTTATGTCCAAAGAAATCCTTCTTTTCTTTCGAAATTAAGGTCGCTCTTGTTGTTTTTTCGGGAATGACATCAAATGGGGGAGAGTTCACTTGTGCTTAATGGTCATATCTTGATGGGTGTGCGGCTGTGGAATTTTAGAGGGGTTATCTTGTATCTTTAAACTCCTTGATGAATGCATTGAACTTCGGATTTATGATTGCATCTAAATTAATTGGTATGTATTTTTTTTCTTTTAGTCATGAAATGCCTCTTACGAAAATTTCATTATGATCCCGTTCTTATACCTTTGCCAATTTTATTGACAAAAAAGGGGAGAATTAATATGTAGTTCACACTACAAATACATTTGGTTTTCAAATCATTGTGTAAGGGGGAGTGGTTTCCATGTGAGATGGAGTATTGACTAAGGGGGAATGATACATATCACCATAGTATTATTGTTGAAGTTGTAATACAATTGAACTTTGACAATGTGTAATAATACTATGACACTGTATAACAATGATCGAGAATTATGTTTTCTCATTGTTATAGCTATAGATCTTCAACAACGGTGATGCTAAACTTACAACCTTTGGGATCATTGGAGTACTTGGAAATGACGAAGATTTCGAGGAACGTTGAAGATTAGACATGTGGAATAGGAGCTACTAAAGTTTTCATTATCTTTTTTGTATTCCATATATATTGATAGTTTTGTCACTAAAATTGACAAAGGGGGAGATTGTTAGAGCGTTACTCGGTCGAAATCGCATGCGTTGCTATCTCAAGCATGTTTGTCAATGTTAGTGATCAAAACTATAAGTCTTGATTTCTAGTCTACTATAGCTAAGTCTCGGACTAGGATAGAAAGTGTAGTTGATCTCAAGGACTTCATGGCGATTCATCATACAAGAAGAATAACTACTCAAGGAACCGATGGAACTTCTCGACAAAACGGTATCCGAAGAATTGAACTTATCTATCACTCAAAAGTCTATATATTCTATCTCCTACTTCTTGAGACAAAAAGTCGTATGCTATATATAGACTTTGATTATACACAGTTGGTATTTCGAGCCGAGTATACCTCGCCTATCTATATCTCGAAATATGTGTTGGTAAGATTTTCGCTTCGACCAAGTTTATCTTTACCTAGTGGCGAAATTCATGATATGTTTCAATCACTTTGAAAATTGCTTTGACGAAGAATGTTTCAATGATTGGAATGAGACTTTAGATTACATAACCAATAGTGGGCATAAGCATTGTTGTGGAAACACATTTATGTATAAGTCATATTCCTTGAACCAAAGTTTGCGAACTTTGTTGATCAAGAGAATCGGAAGAATGGCGTGAGCCAAGTCCGCGAACTCAGTCCGCGAACTGCCGAAGTTCTCAAACCCGAGAATTTCTGCTGGAGTTGACAAACTTGTGCGTGAACCTAATTCCGCGAACCCAGTCCGCGAACCGGCGAAGTTCTCATCCCGAGAATTTCTGCTGGAGTTTGTAAACTCTGCCGGGTAACTTAAGTCCGCGAACCAAGTCTGCGAACTTAAGAAGGTTATATATCTGAAGATGATTTCTAAACTTAAACTTAAAAAGACTAAGGAATGCAGTTTGCAAACCGTGGCTATAAAAGTTCATGAACCGATTCGAGTGAATCAAATCATCTTTGCTTCAATTGTGTCTTGTGTAGTTACATAAGAATTCGTTACAATTGAACAACTCTCTAACTAGTTCATTTGAGTCAAGTGAACTAGTTATGGTGAAGAAGAACATGGTTGATATGAAATGCTCGTATGGCTAACCTTTGGTTAACTATTATTGAACCAACAAGTGCATACGTTTAGGTACGGTTAACAAACCTAGAAGCGTGCACTTCAATTGTGTGTAACAAGCTAAGTTTTCGATCTAACGGTTGAGAAATATTAGCTTGAATCTAAATCAGGTTTTCATCTAACGGTGGATATTGATTGCTTTGTTACCAAGGTAACTTAATACAAACCCTGATTTGAAAGACTATATAAGGGGACATCTAGCATCAATGCAAAACTATTCCCCACACCTTGCGTGTGATACTAGTTTGCGTTCTAGAGTCGTTTCTCCTTTAACCTTTGGTTTTCTTCTTCTAAAACCAGGTCAACTACTTAAAGACTTCATTGCGATTGTGAAGCCAGACCGATACTACTTTATCGTAGTTGTGTGATATGATCTTGCATCTTCTATCGTACAAGTGCAATCATATTGATTGGCTTGAGATTGATATCTCCGATAGGCAAGATATAAAAAGTAATCACAAACATCTTCGTCTCATCGTTTGTGATTCCGCAACATCTTGTTTCGCTACCATACGATTAAGATTGTTGTGAGGTGATTGATAACTCTAGGTTGTTCTTCGGGAATATAAGACCGGATTATCAATTGGTTCCTGTTCACCTTGATTACTACCAAAAGATGGAACAAAACCTTTTAGGGTTTATCTGTGGGAGACAAATTAATCCTTCGATAGACTTGTCTGTGTGAGACAGATTTGTTTGTCATCAAGTCTTCGACTTTGGGTCGTGGGAACTCTTAGTTGTGGGTGAGATCATCTTAGGGAATCAAGTGCGCTGTATCCTGCTGGGATCAGAGGCGTAGGGAGTACAACTGTACCTTGGATTAGTGGGAGACTGATTGGGGTTCAACTACAGTCCAGTCCGAAGTTAGATTGGAGTAGGCTAGTGTCTGTAGCGGCTTAATACAATGTATATTCAATCTGGACTAGGTCTCGGGGTTTTTCTGCATTTGCGGTTTCCTCGTTAACAAAATTTCTGGTGTCTGTGTTATTTTAGTTTCCGCATTATATTGTTTATCTTTATAATTGAAATAATACAGGTTGTGCGTTAGATCATCAATTAGAGTAACCCAAACTTTGGTTGTTGATTTTCAATGATCGATCCTCGGATATTGGTCTTTGGTACCATCCGAGTTATTCTTTGTATTTGATTAGGACTCGCTGATTTCTATTAGCTTGAGTAAATCAAAACAAGAGAGAGATATTAACTCCTTAAAATACTTTTACCTAGATTGAGTCTGACTGTCTAGTTGATTCTCTACCAATATGTGTGATTAGTATAATCGCTCATGACTTACTTATGTTCTTGGTAAAACTACTCACAAGGACTGACCTTTGTATTGGTATGACTTTTATTAGTGAAATCGATCTTAAGTAATCACCTGAGATAGTATGATCGATTTAGTGTTACTGGTATGACCAACTCTAGGCAAAGGGGAACCGATCCTAGCAAGAGGTGCAACCGATCACAAGAGGGGAATCGATCCTTTTAAGAGGTGCAATAAGTTTCTAGTTATTGGGAACCGATCCTATGAACATGTGCCACACGTTTTTAGATATTGGGAACCGATCCTATAGACATGTGCAACAAATACAAGTTGGATACCATATATATGTAGGAACCGTTCCTAGTACCTAGTCAGCCGAATTTTGGAAAGCTAGTGTGACTAATTCCAGTACCCACATGGAGGTAGAACCGAAACTTGTTTTGGTATAACCATGAAACCCATGTTTGGTAATTGAGTATTCTTGATCAATCACATAGTTCTTGGAAGTCAGGTGAACCAATTCTAAACTTGTTTGGAAGTGTGGAAAATCGATTCCAAGATAGTAAATATGAAAGATGATTTACTAAGTTAAGATGTCGACATACTTTGAACATGTGCAGTAACACTTATCTTGTATTGTTCAAAGATATTCCTTAATAGCTAAAGGAAAATACCAGATCGAAAATAAATTGAGAATCTTTTAATTAAGGTTTGTAATTTTATTTTTATAAAATAAAAATTAGTGATTTGCATTTACTAGTTGGAGATTTTCTAAGAGATTTTCGGTCAATATTTGGACAAAGCATTTCCAGGAATTGTGGAAACCGAATTTGGAAATATATTGCATATCTTGAGAATATTTTCGGTTTTGGAAATTCCTTGGTGTCCAAAATTCCTTGGTCTATAAATATCAAATTTTGCATTTCGAGCAAACTAATCCTTAGAGCCAGCAAAACTACCTAGTTGTGTTGTTACTGGTGGAGACGCCTATTCGGAGAGGAAAGTAACCTAATTAGGCGAAATCTCTTACGACCGCTCGGTTTAAAGACTTCTTTGGTATTGAGAATCATTATTAGTACCGTTGGTGGGAAACTAGATAATTGCGGTTTATTATCAATTTTCGATTGATTTGATTGACTAATGGTTGTTGAACTTTGATTGCACCTAGTTTGTTTATGCTTGAGAATCTTCTCTTCTGATATAAGATTCACTCAAACTAGATCGAAGTTTCGACGGGGATCTTTAGACTATTTGTAGATCTAAAGACGTCTTGTGATAATCCATTGTTAACAGACTCCGTTTTGTGTGTGATTAATCACAAGAGATTCAAGTTGATTGTGTGCAGGTGTTTACTGAAGATCTAAGAATATTTGAAGACGAAGAAGATTTCTGATTTGGGTTCATAATCTTTGGTATGCACAATACTTGTTTCGGTTAAAGAGGATCCAACTATAATCGGTTTATCCTTGTGCTAGATTGGATTGATTAGTTGAGTAGAACGACATCAATACAATTATTTGTGATTCAAAGTATTGATTGCAAAATCTTAACAATTACTTTGGTAGTTGTTATTAGATATATCTAAGGACCTGACAAAGGAGTTTATTGACATAAACGGAAGAGCCTTGTGTCGAACTCACATCACTTGGTTGAAAAGAGTTGTTACCAAATAGATTTGTTGTTCCTTTACTGTTTGGAATACGAACCAAAGGAATTGTTCCAAGTACGTGACTTATTACAAGTTGGAGGCGTGGGAATACAGACGGAACTAGGTGAACTATAGGTTTAGTTGCTTGGTCTAAACTATACTAAATTGGTTTGATTTTGTATAGCGGCTTAATCCTGAGAGTATTCAATTCTGGACAAGGTCCCGCGGTTTTTATGCATTTGCGGTTTCCCCGTTAATAAAATCTTGCTGTGTTATTTACTTTTATTTTCCGGAATTATAATTTTTGTCATTATAATTTAAAGTAAATTACACAAACGTTAATTCCCATTTACGTGATAGTAATCCTATTGTGTTTTGGTTAAGTCCGAACCTTTTATCAAGTAAATATACTTCGTTGTTGCATTGTCTCGATCTCGTACCGATTAACGATCACACGAAATGTGAACCGATTAGTTGTATTGTCTCGACTTAGTCCATAGACAATCACTTTCGGAGAAAGGACTTATAGGTGGAAAAGTTTTAGATTGAGGTATATTTTGGGTACCCTCGTCTTTTCAGTATTGTTGGATTTTTCCTTTAATAAGAAAATCTGATTTCATTTCAATATTCAGTTCCTTCAAGTTACAAGTTGAAAATTACTTTGATCTCAAGATAAAAGTGAAAAGACGAGGGTACCCAAATACACCACAATCTTTTTGTTTCAACCTATACGTCTTCTACCAAATGTGATCGTCTATGGACAGAGTCGAGACAATACAACAATTTATTTCACACTTCATGTGATTGTATATGGATACGAGATCGAGATAATACAACAACAAGGTAACTTGTGTGATTGACAATACTAAAACAAAGTATGTTACTTGATAATAGGTTCGGTAATAACCAAACTTTATAGGATCACTATCAAGTAATACGGAGATAACATATATGTGTATTTTACTTTATTATAATAAACAATTATACTGCGGAAATCAAAGTAAAAGACACATCAAGATTTTGTTAACGAGAAAAACTGAAAATGCTGAAAAACCACACTACCTAGTCCAGTTTTGAATACTCTCAGAATTAAGCCGCTATACAAAATCTAAAACCATAATCGTATATTTGAGACCAAGCAGACTCCCAGACCTACTTAGTTCCGTCAGTATCTCTGCGCCTTCGACTTCTAGAGTCACGCACGTGAATCAAAATATTCCTTTGGATCGTATTCCAAACAGTAAAGGATAGAAATCTGTTTGGTATCAATTCTAGTCAAACTTGCGATATGAGTTTGACAAAGGCTCTTCTGTTTAATCTAATAAACTCCTTTTTCAGGTTTAGATCAATCTAAATCAGCAACTTAGCTTTAGATTTACAACTAGTCAGATTCGGACACTGAAGAATGCCACCAATGATTAATTGTCGATCTACACAACTAGACAATCAAATCTATCAAAGATAAACTGATTCTATTTGGATCACAACCGATCAAGGTTTGTGCACATGATTAACAAGATATGAAAACTAATAAGAAATCTTCTTCGTCTTCAAATCTTATTTAATATTCAATAACCTGCACAACACCACTTGAATCACAAGAGATGAATCACGCACAAAACGAGGTCTGTTAACAATGGATTTTCACGGGATGTCTTTAGATCTAACAACAGTTCTAAAGATCCCGTCGATACTCTGATCTAGTTTGAGTGAATCTTATATCATAATTAACGTCATCAGATTCTCAAGTATAAACAAACTAGGTGATGTACTCTTTGATTGGGAGTACAACTGGCTACATCATAGAATTAACATCATCAAAGATGCATGCAATAATGATGTACCTTTCTTCAGTGATGTGGTGATGGAGAAGGAAGCCAAAATTTCCAAGTTGATTGAAGAGATAAAGTCGGAGAAAGCGGCATTGAGAGACTTGAAAGTTGCAGAGGAGTAGAAATTTCACTTCGCTGGTTTTCTTTAATTTTCCTTCCATAATCTCTTGAACTTTGAACTCTTGAGAGGTGTGAGATTTTATTTGGTTTTGATTTTTGATTGGCTTTGGATAAGTGAATGATTGAGGATTTTATTTTGGATTTGATAGATATTTATTTAAGTAAACGAACTTTGATTAATTACTGAATTCAAATACTGAATGCAAGTATTGCATACGTTTTGGAGGAATTAAAAATACATGTGAAGAAAATCCTAAGAATGCAAATTTTAGATGTTTTGGGTGTCCATGCCTTGAATACCTCAAATACTGAATGTTTCAGACACCAAATTCTTTGAGCCAATTTTTCCTATATTACTGGTATGCTAGTATTGCCATCCATATCGACCAACTTGTAATATCCAACAGCAACTGACTTAGCAATCATAAAAGAGCCTTCCCAATTAGAGTTTCTTGTAGAATGAAGATTACGCTTAGTCGCTTTAAGAACTAAATCTCCTTCATGGAACTTGTTAAGTTTTATTGTTCTTGCTCTGAAAATCTTCTGATGGTTCGACATTCCTCTTATAGTGGGATTCCATGCTCATACAATTATTGTAGTTTTCTGATTTTCTAGTATGTATGGGCACTCGTGCAAGGTTATGGGAAGATATCCAGACATATAGTAGTTCTAAAACTCTCATTTAATCATTGAAACATCCTTGGAAGACGACAATGATAACCTTACACATACCACCAGTTTCAAGTAATTTTCAAGTGATTAATCGATCATTACGAAACTTCCCAAGCTAACATCAAATGACTGTCTCGCACAAATCATGTAAGATGTTCAGGGTAATTTTCACATGATCATATTGACTTAATATTTAGTTTCCAACAAATAAATTTTTTCCAACTAAACTTGTCAAGTATATGATGAACTTAAGCTAAAGCTAGAAAGCTTCCAACTTGTACTTCGAGAAATAGATATTCAAGATATATTCATCTCAAAATTCACTTGTGTATAACACAAAGTCTGTATAACTATACGACTTAGTCTCATTTGAAGATAAAATAGAATAGACTTCTGAGTGATAGATAAGTTTTAGTCTCCACATACCTTTTGTTGATGAAGTTCCTCAAACCTCTTCAGTAGATCTTCTTCTTCAATCGGTGAATGTCATGAAGTCTAAAGCTCAACTACACATTCTATCCTAATTCGAGACATATCAATAAGTAGACTATAAATTAAGTATATAGTTTTGATCAACTAAACTTGACAAACAAGATTGAGATAGCAACGGTCGCGAGTTCGATCGAGCAGTGATCTAACAACAATATTAGTTCAATGAATTAATTTGTGGGTCAATTGAAATTTTCCCATGAAAATGATAATATCACTTCGGAGTGTTTCAATCATAGAAGGACAAATATATGAACTTACTAAATTTCTACTGAGGGTAGGTTGGCGAACTTAGTTCTCAAACCATAGATATCTGATATTCATAAATACATGAAGGTTGGCGAACCAGTTTGCTAACCTTAAGTTCAGTCGGGAACAGTCCATGAACCTTGGTGAAATAAATTTCTAGGTTGGATTAATTGGCTAGCAATTGGCAAACCCAGTTCACAAACTATGGCCAAGTGAGTTCTGTAGCCTAGTAGGGTTGGCGAACTTGGTTCATGAACCGTTGCACCCTGAATTGTGAACAAGCCTTGTGGTTCACGAACCGTTGTACCAACTGTCTTGACAATGTTTAGTAGATGCTCAAAGACTTATTATTTTAATATGTTTAGCATTACTAGGACTCTCTTAAACACTTCTAAACCTTCATGGATTTATTTAAACACTTAGATGTTTGAATCATGATTAATTTCTTAGGTGTTTAAATGAAGATAAAGTAACTTTCAGTTCTTTGTCTAACTTGCCAAAATGAACATTCATTGTACACGGTTACTGACTCGGTCCAACCTAACCTCTGTGTATAATATTCTATTGTAGTTTGAAGACCATTTTGTTTGCTTGATTTTCAAGTTATCTTAGATTAAATTCTAAGCTCTGGTTTTTGAAACTATAAATAGAGCATCACTGTCAATTGGTAAATTCATGAATCCAGGTACGACTATCTTTACCTTGATAGTTCGTGAATCCCGATTTTGCATTCTGTTATTGAGGTTTTCGTAATCTCTTTTAGGAGAGATAGATAGTAGTCAAAAATTTTCTTCATCTCTGGCTTTGTTATTCCTCAAGATAGATATCTAAACACTGATCTTAGTTGATCTTTCGATAGTTGTTCTTGAGAGGTGGTTAAGAATCTAGGCTGCTCTTAGGGAGTCGTAAGTTCCGGATTTATGAGGTTTTCTAGCTTCGACACCTTGATCTTTGATCTAAACAGAAATCAAATAGGCGTATCTGTTAGAGGAAGATTGGTATCTGATAGACACATTTATGTGTCTAATATGTCTCAATTGTACGTATTGTTAGTGCTCGATTTTGTATTTATTTTGTTATTTTATGTCTTTGTAGGTATTTATAGAGAAATAAGCTCTTGCGGCGAAATTGGATCGAAAAGTGGTGTTTTACACCCCAGGATAAAGTACTAAAGGCACCCCAGAAAAAGTTGGAAAAACCCAAGAAAAATTATTAAAGGCACCCCATGGGAATGTGTTATTCAAACTCCAGCAACGGATAAGGGGCGACCACTGGATAAGGGGTGGCCTTCTTCTAAAATTCAAATTTCATTTTTGCCGGGAAAATTTCCTTCTTCACTGGCAGATTTTTGATCGAAGTTTTGAACGTGTTCTAGGGAGATTCAATGGCTGATTTTTGGTAGGAAGTTGTGATATGTCCTAGCAAACACGTTGTGGGCTTTTGGTTCGATCAGAATTAGCTAGAATCGGCTAGGCAATCCACGAGTTGCAAACAGGGAAAACACGTACAGGGAGAAGATATCCACGGGTTCTGGAAGAATTTGTACGTGTTCTGATGATGTGTAATGACTTGAACGACTTGTTGGAGCTTGACAAAGATAAACAGGGATAGTTTTCACGTAATTGACAGCTGCAGATACGTGATCGAGATAAAAAAAAGGAAAGAAAAATATATCGTTTACTGCCGAGTAATGAAAGAATATTTGGAGTGATTGAGCAAGATTTTATGAGGCTGTTGGGTATAAAAAGGATTCTAGAGAGTCATAGAAGGGGGTGGAGAGTTTGGGGAAGTTTTGGAGGCTACTGAATAAAGAAATCACGAGTTGCAGAGCTGCCATTTTTCTGCTGCTGCTGCTGATGAAGAACACCAAGAACATAAGACCCACACTGAGCAGTCTTATTTTGCTACAAATTTTGCGACACAGCGGCAGCAGTCTTATTTTGCTACAGTTACTGCGACACAGCGGCAGCAGTCTTAGAGAAACAGTATCAGTGACACATACTGTGGGTCGTAGTTCTCTGGTTTGTAACAAATATAATTGTTACAAATCCGATTTTGAATTATTTCTCCATTTTCTCCTTGTAAACACCTTTTTGAGCAATGAAAAATTCCTTTGAGTGTGTTTTCACCATGCGGAGCTAGACCCCATCACTGGGACAACGGAGGAAGCAACTTTTCATGATTGTGGTAAATAAATTAATTCTTTTATTGACTTTTTGCATAGATTTAATTGCTTTATGATTTCTATTAATTATTTGTTATTTTGTTAGATGCCGCCTGCTTAGTTCTAAATACTTTAGATGCGTCATGCTTTTAACTTACAAATAATATTTTACGAAATCTATTTTTGGCAAAGAACTAGAGTCACAACTTCTTTTGTTTGAGCTATATTGTCTAGAGTTAATGACTGAACCATAACAATATGAAAAGTAGTGGAATCCCACGTCTCAGCGTCTCTTCATCTTGTGACATAATTTGTATATTTTTAGTGTCTTTCCTTTATTAATCCTAAAAACAATTTCAACAAGTCTGAGTGAACGAATCATCTTACTACAACATCATTCAAAAAAAATACCATCAATTTTTAGCGCAGCCGGCGCGGATTTGTTTATAAATTTTTTTTTAGTTTTTTTTATTTGTTCCTTTTTACGCCTTTTGGTATTTCTTGTTTGCTTTCAGATTTGGAACTGAGCTAAAGAAAAGGGGAGAAAGTGCTGAAAACAAAAGCGAAGCCAAAGAAGAAAAGAAAGGAGGAATCCACAAGGAGTGAAAAAGAAAATTTTTGTAAATAAATATTCTATTTTTTTATTTTTTTTAGAAACTGTAATTAAGTTTTTTTTTTTATTTTTGTAAAGTTTTATTTTTGGACATTTGACATTTTTTTTTAAAACCCTACAGAAGGGTACTTTTAAATAAACTGTTTGCAGAGAAGGACGGCGATTACGATATCGCCTCGGCCCCTCGGGTTCGTACATGACATAGGAGTCGTGGCCCGAGTCGACTTCAACGGTTCATCCCCCGTATGGAACGGGAGGTAAGAATTCTAAAGACCCGTGAATCCCCTGTCAGCGGGTTTACTGGATGATTTTGTATGCTTATATGTTGAGGACCTGAAATCGGATTTAATTTTCTAGTAAAGGGCAAGGCCTGGCCAAATCAAGATAAGGACTCGGATATCATCACCGTTTTCTTCTTGCCCGCCTTAGGAACACGTAACCTACGCGAACCTAAGCCTTAAAAATTGGACTAGAACGAGACCGATAGGGTAACGAGCTTAATAGGAAAGTCATTCGAAAAATATTGGTTATTCTTTTAAGCATACTTCGAAGTTCATGATGGTTTCTGTGAGTTGAATGCGTGACTGCGCCACCTTGTAATGCGGTGAGGCCTTGGGTATCAAAGCTCCACGCAGCTTCCCTCGCCTGTATTCAACTTACTTTGACTCAGATCGATTCCAGAGGGGTTTGCTCAAATTGTAACAAATTCCCTTTCGAAGGATTAGAAGCTGGTCTAGAAACAATCTAAGTGGAGACATCATGCTTTTTGTTTGCTAGATAAAATAGGCTTGTTGTGGTCGAGTCAGCACTTTTTTGTGTTTGTTTAGAATTCCCTTGCAGTTAGGATGTCGAACTGGTATTATAATAGCCAATACAATGAGTATCCGACTGAGCAGCTTAGACATTATCCTTTTTATGACCATAGTGTGAATAGTGATTGGGAACGCGAAACCTTTGAAGGTTATGGTCCATACCATTTTGAGCCCAATTACTATCCACATACCCACAGGTCATACGAGCAAAACAATCCTTCTATTTATCTAGAAGAGTCTCTCAAGAGTTTCAATGAGTCAGCACGGAAGTTATTTATGAAAGACACTTATAATATTCTTATCCCAGAAGAGTCCGTAGAGCGGTCAACTAAGATATCTCTAGAAGAGACCCCCAAGCAATTTACTGAGAATACAAATAGGATTGTGGAAAAACTTGCTCAGGATAGTCTTAATTTCCAGTGTAGTTTTCCCAATACCACCCTCGAAAATAAGGATAGTTTTTATTCACATAATCAAGATGACGAGGTTAGAATTGGTAACACTACTTGTTTTGATAAGTTTCGATCATTTTCATGTTATTATAGTGATGATTATGATGAGGATAGTATTGATGAAGAACATGAAATATGTAGGCATAGTGATCAGGAATTTGTTACTCCGATTGAGATTTATAATGATAGTGTTGTTTCTAATACAAATCCAAATAATTTTAATAATTATTCACCTATTCAAAAGGATGTGGATTTGACTAGAGATACCACCGTTTTAGACGGTGTAGTTCATGATCCTTTAGCCTGCAGTATGTTGGATAATCCATTATTTGATGTGCCTATCAGTGAATCGGAGGAGGTAACTATGATTAAAACCTTAGTTGATGAGCCTTTATATGAAACTTTCTCTGATATATGATTGTGATGATGGTTTAGAGGAAAGATTTTACCCTGAGAATACTGTTTTAGAATCTAGCGATTTAGAAATACTAGTCTTAGAAGATGATAAACTCATAGAAATGAGTGAGGATCAACCCAACTTAGAAGAATCTATTGACCATTTCCAGGAATCTGATGACCTAGAAATTAGGGAAGTTGTGACTAGTATTTCTAGAGACACAGAAAACTCTAAGTTTGGGGGTGATTATCATTCTCCGTATGCTTTAACTCTTAGAAAGTACCCTCCTGTAGGACTTGACATTTGTGCCTCAACCATCTTACAAGATTATCTTCATACACGTTTTCCCGAACCTAATAATGTCCAGAAAGAAGCTCAGTTGTTAGAAACCCATCCTCTGGTTGATGTGGTTAACCCAGGATATGATACCAAGATTGACTTTGTTTTCCCACCAAAAACTTTTCTTCCAATTGTGGGAACTTTTGATTTTAAGATGTGTCGGTTATTAAGTTTTGAGACTAAACCTAATCACTTTAGGATATTAGGGTCGACACATTTTCTTAAGGAAGACCACCTCTTTCATTGTGGTCAGCTGTGTGAGTCAAATCTAATTGACTTAGAGGATCCCCAATTATTCAGGTTGTTGTTATGTGCTTCTAAGTTCTTAATTGAGTTTTTCCAGACTCTAATACCTGAACCGGATCTTAGCTTTGAGGAAATCCAACCGAGGAAAACCTGTTATCTAGACCCAGTTATAGAACCTGAACCTGAGCCACAACTAAATGTAGTTGTCTTAAACAAGGGTATGTTCGGTATCTTTTTGGTCTGTTGCAGTTTCCTCTTCTTGTGGGTAATACTTTTTGATCCAGATGACCCACAGTTATTCCGACTACTTCTATATGATTCTATGAGGTGACTAATTCCTTCCGATGTCTGGCTGAAGACTTTAAACTTAGCACTTCTTGGGAGGTAATCCAATATTCTTGCGACACGGTAATATCCTTCCTTATCTCTTTTGCTTCAAGTGGTAACAGTTTCTCCTTGTTCATGGTTTTAATATTATCTTTAGAACATTGAGGACAATGTTAGATTTAAGTTTGCGGGTATGTGAGAAACATTTTAGTCGCATTTTTGAAACTTCTAGCGTCACATAGTACCCGGTTAGCTAAGTTTACATACTGTTTCTCACCGAAAAGATAGAAATTGGAATGCTATAGATAACAACCTATTGATACATTAGAGAAAAACACATTGAGATCCTTGAAATTCAGGAGAGAACTTGTTCCTTTTGGAGGGTAACCGTGATGGACCTAACCATCCATGATGGAAAGGCGAGTAGGTCAGGAGGAAATGCCAGAAAGACAAAGCAACCTCACAATGTAGTCTTAGTTACTGGATTATTACGACTCTCTCTCGGTAGAAACTTATCATCATCAACAAGCGGAGCGACATCAAAATATATGAAGAAAGTTGAAGACGTTTAAGGTTTAAAAATAACAATAGAAAAGAATATTTCAAAAATCAAAGTTGAAGACTTAGTTACAAAAAGTTATAAGAACAAATGATATAAGTTGTTGAAGTTCATGATACCAAGACATCACAAGTTGCGAAGATCCAAGTTCTAAAGTCCTTCTCTCATGGCCATTTAAATTTTTGTCTACAAAAAAAAAATGAAAAACGAAAAAAAAAAAATCATCGTTAAGTTTTGTTCAATAAGGCCATAGGGAATTAGAAATCTATAAAGAAGTTTCAAGCAAGAAATTAAGGAGAAAAGTTTATTGTCAAGGTTCTACGAGGTTCGAGAGTTTATCATCAACAGTTGAAGCCGAAGAAGACGTTTCTACTGAGCACTATGATAGAGTCGAAGAGAGATGCATTTTGGTTGCTTTGTTAGTCCGCTTTCCATCTGGCACAAGATCTTTCTAGCACTGGTTTAACTCATCACACGTAATTAGTCCAGCTGTGTAGAAGATGTCCTTCTCATCTTTATCTCTCTCCTAATCTTATCCAGCTGTAAATCAGCGGACGCATCTTACAATGTTTATCTAGCTGTGTAGCGGATATCTCTTTATCTAGCAGTGTCGCGGATGTGTCTCCCCTTTTCTTCAGTCATCTTCAGAGCTGACACCTTTAATTTCTCTGGCATTCTAGTTATTTGGAGATAGGTTGAGAATATGTATGTCCTCATAGATCTTTGGATACTTGTGACCAATTAGAAGTAATGGTTTTGTGGGTACACCTCTGGTAAACCCTCCCGAGATTAACTCGGTCACTAGGGACACCTAGTGAGTTAGGATTTTATTTTCCATAATAGTTTTTCTCGAGGACTAGCAAATAATAAGTTTGGGGGTGTTGATAGACACATTTATGTGTCTAATATGTCTCAATTGTACGTATTGTTAGTGCTCGATTTTGTATTTATTTTGTTGTTTTATGTCTTTGTAGGTATTTATAGAGAAATAAGCTCTTGCGGCGAAATTGGCTCGAAAAGTGGTGTTTTACACCCCAGGATAAAGTACTAAAGGAACCTCAGAAAAAAGTTGGAAAAACCCCAGAAAAATTACTAAAGGCACCCCATGGGAATGTGTTATTCGGACTCCAACAACGGATAAGGGGCGACCACTGGATAAGGGGTGTCCTTCTTCTAAAATTCAAATATCATTTTTGGCGGGAAAATTTCCTTCTTCACTGGCAGATTTTTGGTAGGAAGTTGTGATATGGCGTAGCAAACACGTTGTGGGCTTTTGGTTCGATCAGAATTAGCTAGAATCGGCTAGGCAATCCACGAGTTGCAAATAGGGAAAACACGTATAGGGAGAAGATATCCACGGGTTCTGGAAGAATTTGTACGTGTTCTGATGATGTGTAATGACTTGAACGACTTGTTGGAGCGTGACAAAGATAAACAGGGATAGTTTTCACGTAATTGACAGCTGCAGATACGTGATCGAGATAAAAAAAGGAAAGAAAAATATATCGTTTACTGCCGAGTAATGGGAGAATATTTGAAGTGATTGAGCAAGATTTTATGAGGCTGTTGGGTATAAAAAGGATTCTCGAGAGTCATAGAAGGGGGTGGAGAGTTTGGGGAAGTTTTGGAGGCTACTGAATGAAGAAATCACGAGTTGCAGAGCTGCCATTTTTCTGCTGCTGCTGCTGATGAAGAACACCAAGAACATAAGACCCACACTGAGCAGTCTTATTTTGCTATATTTTTTGCGACACAGCGACAACAGTCTTATTTTGCTACAGTTATTGCGACACAGCGGCAGCAGTCTTAGAGAAACAGTATCAGTGACACATACTGTGGGTCGTAGTTCTCTGGTTTATAACAAATATAATTGTTACAAACCCGATTTTGAATTATTTCTCCATTTTCTCCTTGTAAACACCTTTTTGAGCAATGAAAAATTCCTTTGAGTGTGTTTTCACCATGCGGAGCTAGACCCCATCATTGGGACAACAGAGGAAGAAACTTTTCATGATTGTGGTAAATAAATTAATTCTTTTATTGACTTTTTGCATAGATTTAATTTCTTTATGATTTCTATTAATTATTTGTTGTTTTGTTAGATGCCGCATGCTTAGTTATAAATACTTTAGATGCGTCATGATTTTAACTTACAAATAATATTTTACGAAATCTATTTTTGGAAAAGAACTAGAGTCACAACTTCTTTTGTTTGAGCTATATTGTCTAGAGTTAATGACTGAACCATAACAATATGAAAAGTAGTGGAATCCCGCGTCTCAGCGTCTCTTCATCTTGTGACATAATTTGTATATTTTTAGTGTTTTTCCTTTATTAATCCTAAAACCAATTTCAACAAGTCGGAGTGAACGAATCATCTTACTACAACATCATTAAAAAAAATACCATTAGTATCAAAAGTCTCTACTTTGGCTGAAGCAACTCTTAGGATGTAAAAGACGTCAACTAAGGGAATCAAGTATGTAGCACCTTGCAAGGTTCAAGAAATATAAGGAGTTCGACTGTAACTGAATCGCTTGGAGGGTGGATTCAGTCTTAATTATATTCCAGTCCAAAGTCTGATAGTAGGCTAGTGTCTGTAGCGGCTTAATACAGTATAGTGTTCAATCTGGACGAGGTCTCGAGGTTTTTCTGCTACTATGATTTCCTCGTTAACAAAATTTCCGGTGTCTTATATTTTTCATTTTCTGCGTTATATTGTTTATCTTTATAATTGGATTCGCACAGGTTTGTACGTATTCAATCTACGTAGATAAGTCCTCATAATTATAATCGATTACGAGACTAGTTTCTTATAGATTTGTATATTGAAAGATAGATAACAAGTTTAACAACTTGGATGAATTCCGATTGAATTATTTGTATTCGATTAGATTGAACTTGGATATTAATTTTTGAGATCGTTCAATACTCTGCTTAAAAATTAGGTTCACATACCTTGTGTCTATATACATATTGATTAAGTAGAGGTTGAGATATTTACTCAATACATATTGTCAAGGATCATTAAGTTGGTCTTCTTGCAATTGTGTTAAGTTTTGTCTATACAGGTTTCCGAACGAAAAAATTGGGTGTATTTGGTATCCCCTGCGTTTTCAAGTGTCTGCTTTATTATTAAAATATTGCAGGAGTCTGGAGTTTATGTTACCAGCAATTAAGGTTGTTGGGCATGTTGGTTTTTTAATGCTTTTTTTTTCTTGTTTTATTTTGTAGTTGTTATATGGATTGAGCTCCTCATTTAGCTGCTACCATAAGCTTAAATGAAGGTTTGTGATGGGTGTTTATCTCAGGTTGTTGGGAGATAGGTTTTCCAGTGTTAGAAAGTGTTTAATGCTTGTTTTCTTTTTTGTTTTGTTTTGTTTTTGTAGGGATCTGATGGAATGCACCCGTTTCTTTTGAATCTGTATGTAGATGACTAAGGTGTGTTGTTGCAATGGTGTCTTGGAATGGTTTTGTTTCTATTAAGTTATATATACTTTACTGCGTATCCACTATGTCATATTAACATGAATGTTTTTCAGTTGTTTTGCATAATTGGTCATATGCACATCAATGCAGAAAAGTATGCAAATGCCTTCATTGAAGACATGATGCACGTCCAAATCTAGTAAAGTAAATCTAGCCTAGAAAAGTAAGAAAATTCGTTCTTGTGCATCATGGTAAAGATACAGCTCAAGTAAAGCAACTTCAGCCTCTCCATATTAATGCATGCGTATTTCATATCTCGTTCTTCGCTCATTTGTCTCTCTCATGTGCAAGTGGGCATGATGTTAGTATGCTTTAGGTTCAGGCATATTCTCTAAGTGCACTATCTTTGATTGTTCGTAAATGGTTTAGCGTGTCAAATATTTCTGAACAATTGTTCTTGACAACATGAATTGGAATATATTTAAGCATCGCAGCATGCATTCTATTTTACTCCATTTGTTGCATATCCATTTTTACTTCTGTTACCTTTTAAAAAAAAATCATGTACAGTCCTAAGTCTAGCCTAACGAAGTTGACTTTAGTAAGCAATTCAAGTGACTGAGTTAAACTTGAGAACCAATCTGGACATACAATGCTTGGTGGGTTTAACCGATCATTGCTCTAACGGTCAAGAAACATAAGGCAAAGCTGCATCATGATAGTTTAGAGGGTTTATTCCGTCTCAACCATATTTCAGACCAAATTTATTATAGTAATCTAGTGTTTTTAGCTGCTTAATTCAGTGTGTTCAAACTAGATGAAGTCATGGGGTTTTCTACTTTGCAATTTTCCTCATTGACAAAATTTCAGGTGTTTTGTTTTACTTTTATTCGGTATTGTATTGATCTCATATTTATAAATAAAAGTACAAGTAAGCTGTAAGTTAATCATCCTTGTGATTTAAGAATATCAATTTGATCTAATACTAGTTGTAATTACACTAATCCCGAATATAGAATTTGCCACTAACACTCTTATAAAGCACATATAACATGATAAGGTGTAACAATTTATTAAGGATTGATCACCACTAACTGTCATGTAACATCATGTTTATATTATTGACAATTGTCATTGTAACCAGGACCTCCATAATAAAAACCGTAACCATTTGCATGTTCGTTATCAATCTTCAAATCATAGCAATTTGGATTCGATATGATAGGATTAACATCTTCGGGATCTTTTTTCGTTATTTTCATCAATTACTTGAACGTGATTAAAAAAGCTAGATATTCCAAAGCCTCCTTCTGAAGGGAAATGACCACTACCCATTTGAGTTATAGTATGCCGTCCTTTAGATCTCGTATTAAATATTTCTCCACCGAAATCTATTCTTGTTGCTTTCTTTGATAATTGAGTGAATATAGAACTTGGATAATATCCTACGGGAATACCTTGTAAAATTACCCACCAATTTCCACTATTTTGGTCCTGCAAAATTATTCAATGTAAATATTTAAAACAAGGTTGGTAAAACTATGCATACGAGACATAGATTAATTTCACTTTATTACCTTGTGTATACCGAATGAGGCATCCTTTTGCTCGCCTTTGAAAGTGGAGATATCCGTGAAATTGCAACCAAGGGCGACATCCGAGGATATGTGCACAAAACCCTCACATCCGTGAAATTCCAAAGATTTATTTTTGTTTGTGCTCCTAGGAAATTTCCATCCACCTTAATTATCGCGTGCTGCATGAGTATTTAAGCACATACAAGAAGTATGTTTTTCAAAATTATTTGCAACCATTATATACAAATGAAACAAATTAATAACAAAATTTATAACAAAAAAATGACTTGTAGATATACCTCATGGCCGTCCCTAATGTCATTTGGATGTGATGTATTAGGCGTCTTGTAATGAGAAAATCTCAGACGATGGTGTTTACGCAAAAGTGTTGAACGGTAATCTTTTCGATTCCTCTTTATAGGAATTGTTCCTTGTGGACATGATCCATACTTATGCCAAGTTTGTGTGAGTTGAAGTGTCCCGAGATTATTTAATTTTACATTCTTCGGGTACATACTTGGTTTCATCTATTTCATGTATATAAAAATACAAATAAATCAATTCAATTTAGAGTTTGAAATAAAAAACATACTACTGTATATATTATAAGGAAAGTCATATATTAAACCTGTATTGTGTGGTTATGAAGAGAAGGATGATTAAGAGAAGGTTTTTTGTAGATATCATAACAATTGATGATCTCATCTTTATCAACCTACATCATAAAAATCAACGAACAATTAAATACATCGAGAAGCATGAAATTATTTTATAAATGAATGATCCCATCTTTACCCTAATGGTTTTGATTATTGCTTTCTGTATGACACTCGAAATTGTTCTTCCGTTAACTAATTCTTCTTGAATTGAAATTACAAAAATGAGTATCCCTAGAATTAGTAGGGTTGAGTAGGTAAGTTTCAACATCATTATTCTTTGATTATATATATAAAGAGTATGATTCTTTTTGGAAACCAACAGTACTACGTACACATAGTATTTTACATGGAAGATGGAGAGATTGATTTATATGGGATCACACAGAATATGAGAAATTAATTGTTTACTCAATACCTATATATATACGAAAATATATTCTCACTCAGAATATCTGGTATAATAATTGTTATATATACTATTACATCTTTTTATTAAATATATACTTAATTTTAAATATATATACGATACCACGCGGAAAGACTTCAGATTTTACGCATTTAAAACCAACACAAAAGCAAGTACAAGATTTATGATTTTTAGGTGCGTAAAAACTGACTTATTGGAAATTCTGATTTTCTCATTAATTACTAAGTCTTACAATTACTATTTGGAAATTCTGATTTCCTCATTAATTACTAAATCTTACAATTACTAATTAGGTTTAGGAAAGGCGGGTCCAAGTTTGCGCACCCCTCCCCAATAACCGAGGTGCACATTATCGACTCTTTTTATTTTTCCATATTTCGCTGCAATACAACTAGTAGTTCTTATTTTTGTATCCTCTTAACTTGTATCCCTACGTATAAGTTAAGGATCATTATAAAATCATTTCCTTGCTTTAGATTTTTTTATTTGATGGGAAAATAAATTATATTAACCAACAAATATAGTACATAAGATTTATAATTTCGTTTCTATCAAATACATTAGAGGTAATGCTAGATTGCTTATTTTTGTTCTAATTTCGTAGACATATGTTGAATGCTCTTTATTCTTACTTCCTTGGAAATTCGATCCGCTGCTGAATTGTATTTTATATTTGTAAACTTTACCTGAGCTTGAGGAAGATCTTTTAAAATTGTCTTGGCTTCTTGAACGGTGTTTTCGGCTGTCAGCGAGAGATTTGTGTTGTCCTTGTTGATGTTGTCTGCCAAGACTTTACAATAAGTTACTATTGAAACGCTATACAAGACGTTTTCTCTTAGCCAGATGACCGCTTTTTGTAAAGATTTCGCTTCCGCATGAAAAGCCGAAGTAGTTGTCTCCGAACCCGCTGAAATGTGCATAAATGTCTGGTGATCTACTGAATAAAAGATGTGAGTGTATCCCATTGAAAGGTATTCTTCCGTGAAACAAGCATCAATAAATATTATCCAGTCTGTGTTTATATTTGACCATTTTGTATTGATCATCGATAACTGGTTGTTATCCAGTCCCTTTGTTTTATTCTTTTGAGGGATGGAATGCAAAAATCTGTTGATCTGATCAATTAGTTGCATTGGGTTTGGGATTATCTTTTCAAAACCACCGAGCATCTGTTTTTCCATATGAACCATAATATGGTCGAGATTTTTCCTACCAAATTATCCAAATCCGGGTTTGAAAGACACCCTTTAACCCATGATGTAATCGGATCCGTATTAGCTGAAGAAGTTAATTTTCCTAGCGAAAATCTGAACCAAATAGCTCTAGCGAAAGGGAAAGATCCTAATAGATGATTCTTGGTCTCCTGAACTTGAGAATTGCATAGTTGGCAATTTGGGTCAATTTCCGGATTATGTTCCCCTAGTCTCGAAGATGTAGGCAAAGCTTTTCCAGCTAGCTTCCACACAAAAAGTTTAATTCTTGGAATTGATTGAATTTTCCATATACTTTTCCATGGGAAATTTATTAACTTATTATCATCTTCTTGAGCTTGGTTTGCCAAGAAATTATAAATGTTTTTTTCCGAGAACAGTCCTGAATGATGGTGTATCCATTGGATTTTGTCTTCTTCTTCTTTTCTCGGGGTTGAGGCTTGGATTTTCTTTCTAACCTCCGGGCTAAAATAGCTCTCTAGTTTTCCTTGATCCCATTTATTCTCTACAGTTATGAGCTCTTGAATTCTTTTTGGATCTGTGTCCTGCGAGTCTTGTGGTTGTGGTATTATTTCTGAATTTGGAATCCATCTGTCTTCCCAAATTTTAACCGAGTTTCCATTTTTAACTTGTCAGACGAAGTTTCCTTTAATTAAATCTAGACCTTTTCGGATGCTTGTCCAAATCCACGATAATTTAGAAACTTTAGAAGCTTCCAGAGGATGAGAATTTGGGAAATATTTCGTTTTGAGAATTTTTGCCCTTAGTTGGTCTTTTTCTAAAATTAATCTGCTGGCTAGTTTAGTGAGAAGCGCTATATTAAATTGATGAGGGTTTTTAATACCTAAACCACCTTGAGAAATAGGCTTGCATATGTACTTCCAGGATCTGATGAATCCTCCTTGTCTTTTTTCCCCTTCTTTATTCCACCAGAAATTTCTTTGGATACGATCTAATTGATTCAAGGTTTCTTTCGGTAGGGCAAGTACCTGCATTTGGTACGTTGGGAAAGCTTGAAGGATAGATTTTATCAGAACTGTCCTCCCCGCTTGAGATAGGAGTTTAGATTTCCAGCCTTGCAGAGTGGAGTAATATTTTTGTAGAATTGGCTCGAAGTTCGGTTTCCTATTTTTATCAAAAAATAGAGGAGTTCCGAGATATCTATCATTTTTTGTCATCAGGGGGACTTTAAGAATTCTCCCTATTATTTTTCCATGTTTAGGATGAATTTTTGGGCTGAAGTAGACATTGGATTTTTGTAGGTTTATCATTTGTCCCGTTATATCCCCAAATAGGTATAGAACGTCTAGAAGAAGTTTTGCTTCCCCCAGATCAGCTTTTGTGAAAAGCAAACAGTCGTCTGCGAAGAAGAGATGGGAAATATTTGGAGCATTTTTATTGATTCGGAGGCCGGAAATTCTTCTCCATTATCGCATTTTCTAGAAGCCTAGACAGTATTTCCATGCAGATCAGAAAAAGGTATGGAGAAAGGGGGTCCCATTGTCTTAAACATCTCGAGGTTTTAAATTTTGTCCCTGGTAATCCGTTGAGGAGGATTGAGTAAGAAGTAGTAGAAATGCATTGTAGTATGAGATCTATCCACTTTTCATCAAATCCAAAGCTAAGAAGGGACCTTTCAATAAAATTCCACTCCACTCTATCAAACGCTTTAGAGAGATCTAATTTAAGGTCAAGATACCCTTTTGTCGCTTTTGAAGTTTTCATAGAATGGATGACCTCATGTGCGATTATAATATTTTCTGTGATTTGTCTTCCCGGAAGGAACGCAGATTGGTTGGGAGAAATGATTTTGGTAAGAATAGGCTTTAATCTATTGGCAAGAATTTTCGAGATTAGTTTGTAGATGGTGTTACTTAGACTTATTGGTCTAAAATCACCGGGAGTTTGAGGAGTTGAATTTTTTTGGATAAGAGTAATGAAGGAGTGGTTTATATCATTGTAAAGAATACCAGTTGTAAAGAACTCCTGAACTGTATCAACAATATCCGGACCGAATATTTCCCAATTAGCCTTGAAAAAATCCGGTTGAAATCCGTCGGGTCCTGGAGCGCCCCACTGATTCATATTGGATAATGTGAGCCAGATTTCATTTTTGATTGGGATTTCTAAGAGAGATAGATTTTCCTCATCAGATATACAAGGCTTTATGATGCTGGATAGGTCAAAGCTACAATTATTTATTTGGGTTGTACCAATGTGGGTAAAGTGGTTTACGGGAAGAGAATAGATTTGATCTCTATCCGAGAGCCAAAGTCCAGAAGGTTCTCTAAGAGTATTGATGAAATTTATTCTTTTCCTATTGGAAGCGGTGGCATGAAAATATTCTGTATTTCGGTCGTATTCCTGTAAGAATTTATCTCTAGGCAGCTGATGGTAGCAATCGTTTTTAATTTCGTACCACTTTCCTGGTTCTGCTTGGAGACTTTTTAGCTTGTCTATGTATCTGGAGATATTTCCGGATTTGTGTATGCTCTCGATTTTATTATTTAAGTTCCTTATATTTATATGAATATTTCCAAAGATGTCCGAATTCCATCGGGAAAGATCTGAGGATAGGAGTTGGAGTTTCAAGGAGATGTTTTCATTTGTTGTGTTATTGGAATGTAATTCCCAGGATGTTTTGACTACCTTGTGAAGAGTGGAGTGTGATATACAAGATATAATACATCTAAAAGGTTTCTGAAGTTTCATTTTTTCAGGGTTTGTATCTAATAAGATAGGTGTATGATCTGATCCAACTCTAGGTAGATGAATTACCTTGGTGTCCGGGAATTTTTGAGACCATGGAAATGAGGTCAATGCTCTGTCAATTATTTCGCAAATGTTCACTTCTCCTTTTATGTTGTTTGACCATGTGAATGGAGCGCCTTCATATCCCGCGTCTTGTAGTCCTATGGAGTCGATTGTCTGGATGATGATATTCTTGCTGCTAGATCTAGCCTTATTTCCCCCTTGCTTTTCATTTGGGTCAAGAATGATGTTTAAGTCGCCAATTAGAGCCCAAGGCTTATTCACTTGCTGGGCCATTTCTGAAATATAATTCCATTGCCTGATTTTTTTCATCAGTATCAATAGCTCCATAGACACAAGCGATGAAGATCTTCTCGTCACCTAGACTTGCTTCAAAATGACACACGTTATATTTTGTTGATACTAATTTCACATCGATATTATTATGTCAGGCGATTGCTAATTTCTTGTCACATTGACACAAGTGATGAAATATAATTCCATTGCCTGATTTTTTTCCTTGCTTTAGATAGTGTAGTTTTCTTGGTATCTTAAATATTTTGGGAAATCTCATTTTCTAGTTTTTAGGATAGTTCATTTCCTTCTATACCCTTAGAAAGTCAGTATTATTTTATTCTTATGTATCGTTACTATTATAATGCAAAGAGGCTAAATAGCACCATTTTACCAAAATAACACCACGTATCAAAGAAAAATGAAAATAATCTGGGGACAGATATGTGAAATTCTAATCTTTGAAATGCTGAGAAGAAAAACATAATTTAGTCAATACCATTACATCT
Source organism: Papaver somniferum (assembly GCF_003573695.1). Lineage (NCBI taxonomy): Eukaryota > Viridiplantae > Streptophyta > Magnoliopsida > Ranunculales > Papaveraceae > Papaver > Papaver somniferum. The sequence goes on along the minus strand of NC_039360.1, from coordinate 62,994,744 downwards.
TTCGAGACGATTTTCAAATTTGAAATTTGAAGTGGCAGCTTCCTTTTTTTAATTCCTTCTCTTTCGATATGTTCGCCTCCTTCATTAGTATTGTAGCATCCATGGCAAGAAGTAAACATCTTGTGAACACATAAATCATGAGGGAATCCACGTGTTCACAAACAATGTTCGCACATACAGAAAACTCTTGAATTAAATGACACATGCATAGAATGGATGATACTATCGATTCATCGACTCAAAGCCTTCGGGCTCATCACTGCCTAGTCGAGTAATATCAGGAATTGATCGCATAAGGAGTAAGAATACAAATACGAACATAAATATGAATCATAAAGGATATACGATGAATATAAAAGTGCTGAAATATAAATAAGATGGAGATTTACGTGGTTCGGCACTAATGCCTACATCCACGGGGGTTGGTGTTTCACTATGTATTGAATGTTTACAAAGATAGTCGAATGACTTTTGGATATACATTAGTCTGCGGAAGCAGGGGATTTACTTACTCTTCCTATTTCTCTCTCTTATGTTCCCCTCTAAGGATTGTGGATTGGTCGACCCCTTTTCTCTTAGTGGAGAGGGGTATTTATAGGGTTGAAACGTGGGTCCTACTTCTGAGAAGCCGTTGCAACCTTATCTTCTTGTGCTTTGTGTCCATCACGCAGAGGTCTTCGCTCTATCCTGCGGTCTGACTTGAATACGAAGAGCTATCCTCGCTTGTTCCACGAGTTGATTGACGCGTGTATATCTCTTGGTATTTAATGCAGGCAGTTGGACGTCCGCTCGTGTCAGACAAGTGTCTCTTAGTCTGGTCACATCCGTGTCAGTCAATTTCTCTCTCAGTCGTTGATCTTGGATCTTCCTCGGGATAGGATGTACTAAAACCCGAGGGGTATTATCTGGTGCTCCTCTTTGCCATCATACCTCGGTGCTCCTCAGTCCTTGACCGTCAGATCTGCTGACCGGTGACATTTTCTGATGAGATGCTCCCCTAGGTTATGACTGCTTGTTATCATGTTTTGATGTCTCGCTTTGCATGTTTTCCAGGTGTCTCTTCCTGTACACGTGGTGGACAATGAAATGTGTATATACAATTTGCCCCTCTTCTTCTGGCTTGGGCGTATTTTGCAGTTTAGAAGAAGAAAGATCGTCGCACACATTTCATCTCTCCTGAAATAACTTCCCCTATAAATACGGGCGCGTTTCCCACTTTTGCATTAACTGATCCTTGGTACGAGGGACATTTATTGTCTTCTCTAGCTTTATAAATAGGAAAGAGAATGTGAAAATAATTTTCATCCTCTTCTTGTCAGTGTTCATCCTCTTCATGTGGTTTTTTTTCTTCTATTCTTGTTCTTTAGTCATTTATTATCTTCGTCCTTGTGAGGAAGATAACCTATTTTCAATTTTATGACTCTTTCGCTTTCGACTACTGCTGCCCCTGTATTAAAGATAACTTGCTTTTGATTTCTCTGATTTTTCTATCTTCGCCTGTGGTTGGTGCTTGTCGTCTTCTTTTATACAGGTATGGGGTTTTTCATTATTTCTATCATTGATTTATCTATCTTCTGTTGTTGTATCTACCTGTTTGTCTTCTGCTGCTGTACTTTTGGCTTTGTGACGAAGATCACATATGTCGAAGCATATATGCTTGCCCCTGTTCTTTGTTACAAAGTCTATAAGTCTGTATCAAAGTGTCATCTCTGGAGTCTGATGGGGTATTTCTGATTATTTTCAAATTTTAGGGTTTTTGACGTTAATCCGGATGAACCATCAGTTTCTGGTTTTTTTGATCTTTAGTGATCCCTTCGTAACCGCTGCTATCTTGTTTCCGCTTTCTTTAGTAGATATGTCTGATCATCCGCGGACCCCTTATCAAACTCCGCCACCTAGTCCGACTCCGCGTAGAGACCCTGACATATCTCCACCAGGGGGAGGTTCCTCTAGGTCTTTGCATATGGATCCTTGTGGTCACATGATTTTATCGTCTTCTGATTCCAAGGCTTCGTCTACTCCGAAAGGTGATCCTCCTAAGGGTCCTCCTGGTTCTAGATACGCAGTTAACCGCGCTCCATCTCGTCCTCGGGTGGATCCTAAGAATGCGCAGACTCTTCCCGATGATCCTAAGAATGTGCGGTCTCCTCCTCTTCGTAATACAACATTGGATGTTCCGCCTCTTCGTTTAATGGCTCCCCCTTCAATGCCTTTACAGAATCCTTTGCCTCCTCCTCCAACGGTTTCTTTCAAAGGGAAGTACTCCAAGGGTACCATGTTGAAAGTTGATCCGCCTAAAAGTCTTCCCTCTAAAAGAAAGGCTTCAGAATTGAGTTCCCCTACAGATTTCTTTTCAGATCCCGCAGACGAGGAAGAGACTGCCCCAGTGATACGCAACGTTTCTGTTGGTAAGAAGAAGGTCACATTCAAGCATATCGACCTTGAGATGTTCAAGGAGAAACATGAGCTTCAAGCCTTTGAGGTTCGCTTCTATGCCCTTGATGATGATATTACTTACGAACTTATGTCAAAGTATCAGTTTGATGAATTTCATCTATTGACTACGGTTGGAGCCTTCGAGGCGGGTCTCATGTTGCCTTTGTATAAGTCGGGTGATTCTTTTTATTACGACGCGTTGGCTAGCCGTGAAGGTTCTTACACGAATACTCATAACCGTTCTGTGTCGCAATTGTCTGGGAACTATCTCTGTGCACTGAAGGAATGTTATCTGTAGAGCAAGGGGGAGACGATGATGACTTGCTACGTTCCAAATCCTGCTGAGAGAGAGTGGTACACCCCTCAGAATTTTAATAGATCTTTTGGGGATTATGTCAACAGTAGGAACCGTAATCCGTGGAGTGTTAGCCTTCGTAACATTGCTGCTCCTCGGGGTGAAATTCGTCTTTTAAGTGAGGTAAGTGATGCCAAGCTGAAGTATTTTCCTGGTACCGAGGGTTCTGCTAAACGGAAGATTTTTCCCGCTCGTGAAAGGATTAAACGTGATCATGACTATGAGTGGCATGCCATCATTATTGAAGTTGTTGGTCCTTGGGATTACGGTTGGATTCCTAGTCCGCGCAGTTGGCGTCCTTTTGAAAACAGTAAGTCTCGTGAAACTCCTCCTTCTCGTTATGGAGATTACTGTCCTTGGCGTCTGAACTTTGCGGGCATGAATTTTCGTTATGCTCTTGATGTCGTTGATGGAGATGAGGATGAGAGTTCTGGTGCTACCCTTCCTCCGAAGAGTATTGCCACTGCTAAGGTATGGTTTCCCCTTATATTGTATTTTCCCCTTGTTTCCTTGGTTGAAAGATTTTCAAGTGAAGGGAAGAATGAGCTTTTGAGGAAACTTGTAGGTGACAAAGAAGAAAAAAATTGGACCCAAGCAGTCTTCGACTGTTGTAACTGGCGAGGCCGAGGTTCATGAGGAGGTTACTAGTCCTGTGAATGAGGGCTTTGCTGAGGAAGACGAAGTGTCTGATGGAGAAGAGCGCACTGATACTTCGCCCCCTGATGGCGAGGGTGGTAATGGTGAAGGGGAGGAAGAAATTTCTGCAGGTGGCGATGGGGCCGATGAGGGACATATTACCACGGGGGATGCTGGCGATGAACAATGTGCCCCTGTTGGAGTTAATGCCGCGGATACTGTTCCTCCGGTCTCTAAAGAATTTTCTTTTGGAAAAATCTATTCCGCGGGGGAATCCTTAGATGTGACCGCCATGGATTTTGCTGGGGATTTCTCGTTGCTTTCCCCTAATGACGATTGGGATGTGCTCGTGAATTCTGTTAAAGAGGGTGTCCCTGGAAAGCAGATCGTGGATGAGGGCGTTCGTGCTGGCGATTGTGGTGTTGGAACTCGTATCAACGAGGAATCAGCGGCGAAGGAGAAGTCCGCGTCCATGGGAGAAGTTCCCGCTGAGTCTTCCCCAGAGGATTTTTCTCAATCTTGGATGCTTGAGGGTGAAGATGATGTTTTATCCTGGATTAAGGAGAAAAATCGTTCGGCGTGCAGTTAGCACCACTCTCACAGCATCCATGGAAACGTCTTCGGTCTTCAATCTTTGTCTTCATCTTCGGTCTTCGGTCTTCAACTGTCGATGATAACTCTTGAATTTCGTAGAATCTAGACAATGTGATTCTTTCCTATAATTCCTTGTTGTTTGAAACTTCATTACGGATATTTCTTCTTCCATTGGCTTTATTAAATGAATACAAAACAAAAAAACGAACCAAAATATGATACAAGAAATTTTTCTTGTCTCTCTTTTTTTTTTTTCTTTTTTTTTTCTTTTTCTATTTTTTAACAAAGATGATGGAATCGAGAAGGGGAAGACTATTGAGTTTCACAAGAATTATGTTTTCATAACATGCTATCATGCTATTGATCATGAAAACAAATTACCAGTTCAGATGTCCTCACAACTGGTAGGAAATCTTCTTTGAGACTTTGAAGTAGTTCGTGAACAACTTGGAATTGCAACAAGGAATCTTGATTTTCTGAAAAACGAACCGAAGAAAACAACTGAGGAGCTTGTCCACGTCCAATCTCTAGTTGCTGACCGGTTTGAGATTTTTCGGATCATGTTCTCTAAAGCTTAGTTTACCTAGTAAATCTTCTATTTTCTTGTTTTGTTTAGAAGAATAACTAGAGTTTGGAATAGCCATTATTGTGATTACACATAGCTGTGTCCAATGTTTTTCATCTTCATGTTTTAGGTTTATTGGTTCAAATTCTAAAATTGTTTGGAAGATGATTTTTGCAGTATTAATCTTTATGGTTTTATATATTGCAATTTTTTATGGGATATGTGTGTTTGCGTCCGTTAACTGTGATTGTCCCATACCTTGTCAAAAGTTAAGTCCTTTATAGGTCGATATGCATGTATTGATAAAAGAAGGAATGAACTTTTGACAAATACAAAAGTTAAGCCTATTATGTCAATTATTGATGAAAGATAGGTTAAAATCTTTTGTTTACAAGGATTATGTCTATTATATGTCATTGTGCAAATGGTGATGGAAAATAGAATGAATCTTTGATTATTCCACAGTATTTGGTCGACCTCCGGTCTACAATTTTTGTATATATACTGTGTTGTTCCATAAGGTGTCTTATGTTGAGAACTATCGACTGAGTTATTCTTAGCTTAGTTGTTGCTCCATGAGGTACTTTATGTCGAGCATGATCAACTAAATTAATCATACTCGGTTGGTTATTTAGTTGTTGCTCCATAAGTTCTCTTCTTTTTCTTTTTCCTTTTTTTTTTCTTTTCTTTTTAATTGAGACAAGAAAAATAAAACAAATACAAAATGAAAACAAAACAAAATAAAACAATAAAACTAATAATGAACCTAGCAAAATTTTCTTTGTCTTTTTTTTTTCAATCCTTTTTCTTTGTTTTTCAATTTTTTTTAACAAGAGACCTAGCATAATGATGACCATGTCCCAATTTTTTTTTTTTTGTGACAAAAGAAAATAAAATACAAATAAAGATAAAATAAAAATGCAAGTACAAAGGCCATGGTGTAAGTACTTTACCGCTTGATTCTTCACAACTTGTATGTCTCGATATCATAAACTTCTTGAACTCTCATCTTGCTAATCTTTGCTCTTGTACATAAGTCTTCAACTTGTAAAAACTCTGCTCCTTGTCTTGTTGCTTTACTTGAATCTAAAATCTGCTCATTTTTGTACCGTTGCTTGTAAACCTTGAACGTCTTCAACTTTCCTTCGAATTTATGATGCTCTGCTTGTTGATGATGATGGTGTTTCTGTGGACCTGTTGGTATAGAGAGAGATAAAGTGGATGGTGTTAACTGCGAACAAGATTACAAGTGGTATGTAAGTTAGCAATTCGATGTCACCATCATGATTGACAAAATAACACTCAAGAGATCAAAATAGTGCTTCTAGTAGTGGGAGGTTAGGTAGCTCACCATTTTACCCGGAATTAATGTACGGTGACACACACTCTAAAAACACATATTTAGACAGGTACAAAGAATTGAAGGTTGGTGCCTCACATTATGTACACGGGTAGTCTCCACTATAGAGGACCACTACTTTAATACTGAATTCAGTCTGCACCTCATTTTCCACTGACATGGTTAAATCCAACTTTAACTCTCATACAAGTAAGAAACCCGATAATGTTCTCTGTCATCTCTAAGTTCAATCACTCTTATGAGAATCTCGATGTAATCTTAACGACATGTATACTATGTGACTCTAAACTAACTACAAGTTGGAGTTTTTTTATTCGCTATTTTACAAAAAATTTGAAAAAAATGAAAAATTTACAATGCAAATGCTTGACCACTCCCCCACACTTAAATTTTACATTGTCCTCAATGTAAATTGAATCGTCCAAAGAAAGTCAAGGTGGGAAATCTTATAATGATATATGACAAAAATCAGAAAAAGTAAATACAAGACAAGAAAAAAAATAAAATCAAGATAAGAAATACTCATCCTATGGGTTGCCTCCCATTTAGCGCTTGGTTTAAAGTCGTCAGCCCGACTTGCAAGACGAATTCGCCATACACCAATAATCTGAAAAGTTGGGGATCCTTCCATGTAACCTGTTTTGCAAATAGTAACTTCACACAAACATTAGTATAATAAAGCAAAAGTGAAGCTATAGCCTAATAGAAGTTTCCCCCACACTTATTCTTGTCCACACTTGGAAGTGTATAAAGAACATAAAATTCAGGAAATTATATGGTTTCTTCTTTGCAAACTTGCATAGTATGAGAATCAAATGTTTCCAATGGCGGAAATCGAGAAACAAAGTCATTCAACAATATTTTCGAAGCACATACATTCAAGCCAATAAGAGGTAAAGGAGAAGAAACAATATGCAAAGGGTTAGACAAACCTTGCACAATCTCTTATATCACATAATCCTCTTCATCCTTGAAAAACTCAAGTGAATTACTCACCTCTTTTATATCATGGTCCTCTATCAAACCTTGAAACCATTCTTCGTCCGTTTCTGCCTTAACCAAAGTCTCGACATAAACATCATCATTACAATTCTTTGAAAGCTCAATTGGGTCTTCCACAATATTGGTCAAATCGGTCACATTCTCAACACGCTCGTCATTATTAGGCTCAAACCTTGTTTCAAGGAAGCTCTGTAATACATTAGTTTCATCATACTCATGTACCTTTTGAATAGGTATTTGATCATTATAAAGATCAAGAGTCGAGTCAACTACACTAATGTCATCAAATATCTCCAAAGGTTGATCCTTTTCAACACAATCATCTTCATTTTAAGTCTCACCATAATAAGAATCGTCGACAGTTTCCCAACCTTTATCACGACGCCGTTTAAGCTCTATATGAATGGTCATACTAATTTCATCGACAAGCTCTTCCGAGGCTCCATCATCTTCCAACTTGTATAATTTATGTGCAAGTTTTCTAACATTCACACGCTTACCACCATTGGCCACAATAGGTTCTCTTTCCCATGACTCTTCCCTTTGAATGGGTGAATGATCATAACTACGATCCGGAGTCGGGTGAGAAAAAGTGTTGCAGAAATCGGTTTGTGCGATGTTCAATCCATTTATAACATTCATACATCTCGGATAAAGCAAATTGGAAGTAGAATTGTCCCACCTATGTGCTTGACTTACATACCCACTGCAAGGTTGTTGTTGGTATGTATGAAAATCACCATAAGCTCTTGGATATTGATCATAGCCAATAAATTGGTTCCGATCGTATCTCATAAATCGTGGGAAATCGTCATAGTGTTGAGGAGGTTGAAAACCGTATCCATTGCTCCAATATGCTCCTTCCATGTGACAATAAGTACCTGAAACAATAGTTCTCAAAACTATGTCAAAACCAGAAAATAATAAAAAGTAAAAACAAAACTAAAAATAAGAAACCAAAAATAAATGACAACCGCTGCCTCCCCGGCAATGGTGCCAAAATTTGATCGTTGTCGTATGCGTCAAAAATAATATTACTTTCTCACTACTCAAAATATATTATATAGCAAGGGTAAAAAAGGAAAGTTCCCACATAGAGGACTAGGTTGTCAATATATTTTCTGTTTCCTATAAATAACAAGGGGGAATTTTTTTTCTGATTTTTAATAAACTAGACAAATATAAAAGCAAAGAAATAAAAAAACAAATCGAATTAAGTATGCGAAAGTATTGTTTAAGAACTTCGTTTTCATTCACTAACATGCTCTTGTCATAATAACTAGAATTGATATTTAATCTCTCATTATCAAAGGTCCTAGGATACCTTGATCGCAAGAATATCCTGCTAATTTCCTCTTGTCATCAACAAACACAATAAAAGATGCGAATATGAATTCTACCTAAGAGAACAACCTAACGTGTAAAAGCACTAATCAAGTTTAATTCTCTAGATGTACTAAGTTCAATGAAATCAGGCCAATCAAAGCAATCGAACGTGTAAAAGCACTAATCCGATTTAACAAAGGTCAAGGTTCACATATGGTTACTAGGATATATCACTACAAGCAATAACCATATTTGTGCTACTTGTATTCAAGATGCATCACTTTTACGTATGAAACACCCTAAACTAGCATTAGATACGAATACGAGTTCAATCAATTGGCCACTCAACTAAACAAATATTCAAATCATACATGACGATAAAATATAGTGTATCAAGATCGATAATTATGAGACAAAACTAATTTATTAATAAAAGAAGCATACTTTGCGAAATCAAATTAATCCATAACCAATAATAAGATTAACTATTCATTTCAATGGAGTTCATGACAAGAAGGAGAATAAAACCTATCATGTTTTTAAACCCTAGAACCCAGTAGAAGTCTCCCTAATGGAGATATCTAGGTTAGAGAAATACTTTTCTATTTATACGCTTCTCCCATTCCAAAAGGATACTCTTTCCAAAAGTAGGCCAAGTCTTCTCAAAACCCCTCTCCAATTGGTCCACCAAGACCATGTGTTAAAACATCTCTTCTGGGAATTTTGGGTCCAAAACTGGGTCGCCGAACTGCTGACGTCACCACCGGAATCCGGTCACTGTTGTCGGAATCCGGTCAACTGGAAACTATCTCCGACCACCTGAACCATCGGAAAATGTTACCAGCAAATGTATACTCCCAGCAGCTCAACTCTGCTTCTCTGCAGTTCAAACATTCACTAGAATCATCTAACTCAATTCCTCATTTCTTGCTGAAACGTACCCAAAAGCGTGACCCGTAGCTCATATATACGGCCGTCGAATCTTGCATCCGACTCGAACCCTCTTCATGATTCAGTGAGACTTTGCAATTCATGCTCTAATCTCAGAAATCCGGCATCCCGACCTATGCTCACCGGATCGCTATTCTTGTTGCGTTTACGCACAGTTTCTGCAGTCCGGTTCAAGAACTGTCACTTCCTGCAACTCTTGCAATACTGCATCATAACCTAACTCCTGCACAACTTCAAACCAGAGACACAACTCCAACACACCAGCATAAATGCAACTGCATCTTTGCCTGAATTCCATCAAAACCCATTGGCAGCAACAATGTCCACTGCAAATCTCAGCTCAAATCCTGTCCTAAACATACATCTAGGTTCATTCTGTAACACCATCTCAGTTTCGATCTCAGCACAAAGACTTGAGCTTCAATGCCAGCTACAGGACCATCTCCATTTCTTCAGCTCAGGCCATAGTTTCAGTGCACACAAGCGTTTATTCATTCTACCAAACACAGGCCATACTCCCTGCATTTCAGCTCCCTCTTGCACTCTTCTCAGCATCACCACGACTGCCCTTGCAATCCTTCTGTCAAACTCACAACTCCTTCAGCTCACCTGCAATATCGACAACAACATCATTTCCTCAAGCCAACAGTACCACTAGAACTTCATGGCGGATGTAATTCAATCTCCATACTCTTGACTAAACTTCCCATCCATACACAAATTGATCTCAACACCATCTTAGCCAACATCTTCAGTTCAAACCATTATCATCTTCCCTGAAATGTATTCATTATCAGCTGCAACTCACAACACATCCCTTGCAATACTCTGCAATACAACCAATTCCAGCCATCAAACACATCCTCAAATTCAGCTTCAATAGCAGGAACAGAACCTTAGCCTCTCATACAATCTTTGCAGCTCCATCTCCTAGATGCAACTACACAGCCTTCCCTTGACCAGCGTCAGTACATATCCACATCCTTGCAACTGAGTTCGATTCAACCACTGCAACTTTAATAACTCAGCAACACTTCCACAGTAACCACCAGATCCAGTTAGCCATCTTCTCGAACCATGTTCAGGTCTTCATTGCATTCCATACATTTAACACAATTACGCATTTCAGAAGACCATAACAGCTTCACCTCTACATGAACTCATAAACCGACTCCCATTTCAGCACCAATTACATATGCTGCTCAAATAAAAAAGCGAAAACTAGGGTTTCACGAGAAGGAGCTCCGGTTTTCTCTCCTTCCCTTTCTTTCTTTGCGTTCTTAATCTCCTTATGATTTTGCGCTTCAATGGCGCAAAATCAAGACAATAATCCGCCTGTTTTAGGCAATCATCAAGATAATCAACCTAAAAGGATATGGAATCAATCTCGAACAAGGAGCATCTATATCCCAAGGAATAACGCTGCAAACCCTAATGCTATGAACCCTAATTCGACCGAGTTTTGGAAGCAGCACGAAGATGGCAATCCTAACGCGTTTAGGAATCTGCATGAAGATGGCAATCATAACGCGTTTAGGAATCTGCATGAAGATGGCAATCAAGGCGCGCATAAGGAAGGCTCTTATGCGGATATATTAAAGAAGAGAACACATGTTTTGTCAGGGATTGATGCTGAACTCTCTCACCCTCCAACTCATTCTACAACAAACAATGATGTTTTTGATTAAAATTACGCGAGAGACTCACGCTAGAATTAAGGCTGTGTGGAGATTTAGTTTGGTGGGGCGTTTGATATTTTTCAAAACCCTAAAATTCGAGGATGTTAAAAAAGATTTATTGAATCAATGGAAGCTATCAGGTTCGGTTCAATTTATTCCATGGAAAAAGGGATATTTAGTTATTAAGCTAGACAATGAAGATGATCGAAAACGAGTAAGCTATGATGGTCTGTGGAGGATTAAATCTGAAACAGGGTTCCAACAGCTTAAAATTCATCCATGGACGCCTATGTTTGATCCTGGGAAGGATAAGATTACTAGAGCTGCAGTTTGGGTTCGTTTCACGGCTTTGCCAATGGAGTTTTGGGATGAAGAGACGATTTTTCAAATGGCAAGAGGGCTTGGTAAGCCGGTTTCTGTTGATCCGCGTACTTTGCGTCATGAATATGGTTACTTTGCTGCTGCTTTGATCGACATAGATTTCTCTCAACCTTTAAGAAGGATTTTGATTGATGGTGAAGAGAATGAAGAAATTTTTGTTCAAGATTATGAAATTTTAAATAGGCCAAGTTTTTGTGATTATAGCAAATCTATTGGCCATAAAAAATCTGATTGTAGAGCAAAAAAGTATGATGATTTGAAAGACAAGGCTGATGAAGAAACTGATCCTGTGATCAAAAAATCAATTGAAGATGATATGGATGATCTTAAGAATTTCTGGCAAAAAGAACGAATTCCTAAAGGTAAGAAGAATGTTCCAGAAGATCCTCCAATCATGGATAAAGATTAAACTAACAAGCCTGGAGATGATCCAAAAACAATGAAGAATTCAATTCTTGAGATGGCTACTGGAAAACACACAATTTTCCCCGAGCATAGTGCTAGTTCTGGTGAAAAATTGGGTGAAGATGGTAATGAATCAGAGATGCACAATGATGGTGAGGCATTGTCCGTGCCGCACAATGATGGTGCGTCATTATCTGGGGTTCGCAATGAAGGTGTTGTCCACTATGTACAACACAATGATGGTGTTGTTCATTCCGTACAACGCAGAGATGGTGCCAACGATGGTGGTGGGGATCAGCCTGGGATGGATAATGATGGTGCAGAATCTGTTTTGCGCAATGATGGTGCTGAATCAGTTTTGCGCAATGATGGTGCAGAACTTGCGGAAATTGTGCAAGATAATTTGCGCAAGGAAGATGATACTAATCTGGAGATGCAAGAGATGGAAGCTTATAAGAATTATGAGGCCATGAAAGAGACAGCCCGGCAACGTGAGGTTGATGCTGAAGTTGCTAGAATTCAACAAGAGATGGCTAAGACAAGGCTAGAGAATTTGAGGAAGAAGGTTTTAGATTTGAAACATGCCTCAACCCATACAAGTTTGGTTAATGTTATTGACAAGGAACATGATGATACTATGGTAGCAGCTTGTTCCCCAACTGCTAGTCCGACTCCTATGGATGATCATGATGAAGCTAGTTTTAGTGATGCCACTAAAACTTCAAGAAGATCTACTCCGGTTAAATCTTTAGATAACTTAACGCTTTCTAATAGATTTGAAACTGGGACCGAAGAAATTGATGAGGTAGTTATTGAAACTGTTGACGAAGTTGCAGATGCAGTGGACACGGTAGCAGCATATACTTCCAATGTAGTTGAAGAGGATGCAAGAAATTTGGATTTACTTTCTAACAAATAACTGGATGAGCATGAGAAGAAGGAATTGGTTGACAAAAAGAAAAAACCAAAAGTTACTAAAAAGAAGACTATTACTGTGGCAAATGTTAGTCAAGTTCAAACACGAGGCGGTAAATCTTCCAGACAGGGTTCGGCAAGCCCTTCGAAGAACAGAGTTAATTAATGCGTGTCTTTTATTGGAATGCTAAAGGCTTGGTTAAAGATGGTGCAAGGGACAAGTTGAGTGAGCTTTACCGCTTGCACAGTCCTGATGTAATTTGTATTGCAGAGCCGCGGGTTCGTTGCACTACACGTTTTGTTAGGAATTTAAATTTTCTTGATTTTTGTGAAGATGTTATCACTAATGAGGTGAATGGTGAGAGAGGTAACATTTGGGTCTTTTGGAGGAATTCTCTAGCAAGGCCGAATGTTTTATCTTCTTCAAAACAAGCTATCACTTTGGATTTTTCTGGTAATTATATCACGGCTGTGCATGCTTCTTCTGATACGGTGGCAAGGAGGTCTCTTTGGCGTCAACTGGGGTTGGGATTTATTTCTATTCCGTGGTTGGTGTTGGGTGATTTTAATTGTGTTTTGCGTCTAGATGAAAAGAAGGGTGGAAGGCCGATCAAAGAAATATATATGAATGAATTTCGAAGTTGGATCTCTGACAATGGTTTGGTGGAAGCAGATGCTATTGGGAAGAAATATACTTGGTCTAATTGTCGGAGTGGCATTCATAGAATCGTTTCTAAACATGATAGGGCTGTTATTAATGATGCTTGGCATGATAAGTATGCTAATTGGAGGTGCAAAGCTATGCCAAGAATTTGCTCTGATCATTCCCCTCTTTTTGGTTTTGCTTTTGATAGTCCAAGGCCAAATAGGGCTCCTTTTAGAATTCAGAAAATGTGGCTTTCTCACCCATCTTTTTTGGATTTTGTAAAGGAAAATTGGAGTGTCAGGCTGGATGGTGCGCCTCCTTTTGTTTTCACGTCTAAGTTGAAGAGACTGAAGGATGCATTGAAGATTTGGAATAGAACTGTGTTTGGGGATGTTCAGTTTCGCTTAAAACAAGCGGAATTGAATCTTGATAAGGAGAATGATATTCTGGATCAAAATGTTAGGTGTGAGCTGCAATTTTTGAAGGTTGCCGATGCCAGGAAAGCTGTTGATGAGGTGCGAACTGAATTGGCAGTTATGCTTAAGCAAAAATCGAGAACTAGTTGGTTAGAAGATGGTGATCAAAATACTCGATTTTTCCACAACACCATTCGAATGAGGAGAAGCCAAAACACAATCTCTGAATTGAAGATTTCTACTAACTCTACTTTGTTTTTGCAGGATGAAATAAAAGATTACATTGTTGATCACTACCGTGCAAAATTCAATGGTGGAGATGTGCATATTGATCCAAAGTTGTTTGAATATGAGCATGAAAGCATCTCAGCTGCTGAAAGTGCTTTGGATGCTATTCCGTCTTTGGATGAAGTTAAGGAAGCTGTTTTTGATCTGGGCGCGGATTCTGCACCTGGCCCTGATGGATTTACAGGTTCTTTCTTTAGAGTCTGTTGGAACATTATTTCTAGAGATCTTTTTAATGCTATTGCAAACTGTTGGGCGATGCGGAAAATTCCTAATGGCATTAACTCTAGTTTTATTGTTCTAATCCCAAAAAATAATAAATATGATGCTATTAAGGACTATAGGCCAATTGGTTTAAGCAACTTCTTCTTCAAAATCATTACAAAGATTATGGCTACCAGACTTGGTACAGTGCTGAATAAATTGATTTCTGAGGAGCAAGTGGCGTTTATGAAGGGAAGAAACATTCATGAAAACATAGCTTTGGCTTCAGAACTGATCAATGAGATTAGTGTGGAAAGGAAGCATGGAAATGTTGGCCTCAAACTGGATATATCCCAAGCTTTTGACACGGTTAGTTGGGAATTTGTTGTTGAGGTTTTTCGTCAATATGGTTTTTCTGATGCATGGTGTTCGTGGCTGCTTAATATTCTTAACTCTGCTCGGATTTCTATAATGATTAATGGTAGTCCTGAAGGTTTTTTCAGTATCACTAGAGGTCTGCGTCAAGGTGATCCTCTTTCACCTTTGATTTTTGTTCTTATTGAAGATGTCTTGAGCCGAAATCTCTCTAAGTTGTTTGCAGCGAAAAGTATGCACCATATGGTGAGCAAGAAAGGTGTGGCGCCAACTCATTTACTCTTTGCGGATGATATTCTTATTTTCTGTAAGGGTAATCTTCATAGTTTGCAGCATTTGAAGGAGATGCTTGGTATGTATCAACTTGCTTCTGGTCAATACGTTAGTTATGCCAAAAGCAAGTTCTATTATGGTGGTGACAAACATTCTCGTGTTGTTGCTATTGCAAACTTTATGGGCATGGAAAGGGCGCTATTCCCAGATAAATATTTGGGAATCCAATTAAAACCTGGTATTGTGCGTCATATGCATGTTCGACAAGTAATGGAGAAGATTATGGATAAACTGGCAGGTTGGAAGGGTAAGCTCTTGTCTTTTCAGGCTCGGCTAGTTTTGATTAAATCAGTGATTTCTAGTTATTTGCTTCATTCCATGGTTGTGTATAAATGGCCATGCACGGCTATCAAGTCAATTGAGAGGGCCATTCGAAATTTCTTGTGGTCTGGAGATGCTGAGAAGCGTAAATACTTTACGGTTCTTTACGATGATTTATGCCGTTCTAGGCGTGAAGGTGGGCTTGGACTTAAGAAATTGATTAATGTTAATATGGCCATGCTTATGAAGTTGTGGGTTTCGATTCGTGACTCTGATAAGACTTGGGCCAGATTCTTGAAGGAGAAATATTTCAAGATAAATGGCAACTTGATCGATTATAAGTTGGGTTCTTCGGTTTTTCCAGGAATCAGATTGGTGCATAATTTTGTGCAAATGCATACGCGCTCAATTATAGGTAATGGTGCTAATACTTCCTTATTTTTTGATAATTGGTGTGCTGATTTTTCAATTGCGCAAAGACTTGGCATCACTAAAAAAGGGTCCTACTGATTTTAAGGCCAAAGTTAATGATATTATTGTTGATGGCTTTTGGGTTATTCCTCCAAAGACTAATGAATTGATGTTACAATGCAATATTGATGTTGATAATTTGCCTCTTATTGGTGGTGGAGATGATTACAAAATTTGGGACTTGGACAGCAAGGGCGTGTTCTCTGTCAAGTCGGCTAAGGCTGCCATCAGGGCACCTGTAGAAATTTCGCCAACTGCAGCTCTATTCTCGAGAAGTGTTATGCATCCTACTTTAAGTGTTCAGTACTGGAAGTTATGTAATAAGCAATGTTGCGCTACTGATGATAATATCATGAAGAAGACAGCTAGGGAGATGCCTTCTATGTGCCGCTTGTGAAGGGAGGATTGCGAAGATGTCAGCCATATTACTTGGCATTGCAAAATTGCTAAGAAGATTTGGAATTGGGAAACTGATATTTTTAATCTGAAACCGAATGAATATCTTGTGGCCTCTTACAAGGTTGCAAAAGGGCGGAGTAGGATGATAAAGGATCTGTGGCTTGTTGCAAATCTTGCAATAGTTACAGAATTATGGAAGCTGCGCAATAAGGCTTATTATGAGAACATGCGAGTTCGATGGCTTGAATTTAAGGGACGGGTTTATCAGGTAATTCGTGATAACTCAATTAGAATGAAGGGCCACATGTATAATGCCTTAGATGATTTGCGAATTTTGAATTTCTTTAGAGTGAAGCATAGATCTTGCAAGCACTCTGTTCCAATTGAAGTTACTTGGACGCCGCCTAATCCAGGTGAGCTTATGATCTGTTGTGATGGTGCATCACTTGGCAATCCGGGCCAAGCTGGTTCTGGTGTAGTTTTTCGTGATTCTAACTCGGCAATTTTGGGAGTTTTGTGCGTTGGACTGGGCTGGCAGACCAACTTCTATGCTGAAGTTTGTGCGGTTATCTATGGCGCAGTTGTTGCTGAAAGATGGAATGTCAAAAACCTATGCGTCAGATCGGATTCGATGAGTTTCATTTTTTCTCTCCAAAAAGGAGAGTTGCCGTGGCAGCTAATGCAGAAGTGGAGAATGGCGAAGAGTTTTTACAACAATATTAGTTATGTTCATAGCTACAGAGAGGCTAATTTTTCAGCTGATGCCTCGGCCAAACAAGCTTGTTTGTTGGCTGAGGAAAATTATGAGTTTTACGAGGGTAGGCCAGGTTTTATTCATTCCGTTGAATGGCCTGGAGAGGTTTATTTTCGTTTTAAACAGGTTTTATTGGCGTGCAGCCTTTTGGCTTAGCGCTAATATAGCCTAGTCCTGTATAGTTTCGCTTTTTTATTCCATTTTTGTTGACCGAGTAAAAAAAAATACATATCCTGCACAATTCATTGCGCCTGCAATTACCAATGTCCAACCAACAACTCATTTTCCTGTAATTTACGCACACAGAACACCATTGCAACTCATTTTCTGCAGCTCGAACAACTGCAATAACCTGTACTCTCTGTTCCATCAACATCAGACCGCAAGAGTCACAACAATCAAGTCGATCTCCACTGTAAAACCTTCTACAGCCCTGTAATACCATTGCAACTGCATTTGTTCACTGCCACTAACACCTTTGAGCCAAACACACAACATTACCAGCTTCAGTTCAAGTACTCATATGCAGCTCCATAACCTCAAACCATCCAACCACTAACAGCGTATTCCGTACCTCAGCTCAAAGAAAGCAGCAACACCATGACCTCAATCTTATCAATGCCAGCAGCAATCCCCGAGCTCAACCATTCTCAATTGAACCCAAAGACTGCCAACAATCTGTAGCTTCTAGAACTCCATTTCTTCCATTCATCACTATACAGCAAATTCATCTCTTTTCCCTTCTTATTCATGAAGCAACAGATACATCTTCAGTACCACCAAAACCCATTACAGTTAACCCACAAACTCAGTAATTCATTCATCCTGTGCATCTGTTCAATTGAGATCAGAACCCTAATTTCATAAACTATCACAGACCCTTCTATTATACCCAATTAGGTGATTCAACTCAAATATCTACTGTTTGTTGTCTCAATTTGATAACCCATTCTTAACTTCCTCACAAAATCATCAGATTCACGGCATACCTTCTCAGTCTCCCTCAACAACATCATCACGACCCAAATCTTCACCATCTTCTTCTTCACTGCCATACTAACATTCCCTGAATCTGTTCTTCAACGTCCACCAAATCATATCTCAGTTCGATCAACACTAATCGAACCCAGGTTATCTGCAAGTCTTCTCAAATCATCAATTCCTTTAGCGTCTCGATTCCATCTCCCTTCTCAGTGTTCGTCGACCTCAAACAGCGAGGTCACAAACAACCGCCTCTCTCGATTTCAGGTGATAGTGATAAGAGAAAATAATTCTCTCTGAAATCCAGGGCTAGGTAATAACAAGTAGTGTTATACGCTCCCAGTCAAATAGATAGGGGACACCTTGACTTATGCCTGTCAGTTCCATATAACTGACGGCCTAATTATTTGTTCAGCTCAACTGTCAGTTATAGGGAACTGACAATTCATTCTTCACCTTTCTCCTGCATAACCTTAGCCGGCTCCAAATATAACTCGCCCGTGAATCGATTTTTTTTTGTCTTTTTCGCTCCAAATGAATGATTTCTCCTTCTTTTGATTCGAATAACTCCTTTGCACCTAATAAACTCAAAAACAATCATAAGATACATATTTTACAAGAAAACTCGCAAAGAAAGCATGAATACTAGATATAAAATTAGGTGTTTTAGACACCTATCAGTAGACCGCCAGATCAAAACCCTAGTTAATATCCCCCCATGTAACACGATTGATATCTCGTGATTGTGGAGTCAGTTGCTGACTTTATGGGACGATGAGTCCATGTATTGCTGAGTTGAACATGATTTTCAAATGTTCTGAAACTCATGAATTAAATATGTCTGCTGAGACGAGGTATTATTATGTTGATTACCTAAAACGAGCAAACTGTGTTGCTGAATTGTTGAATACTGATAGTTGAATCAATATTCTTGAATCTGAGCAAATATTGCTAATTCGAGCAAATATTGCCGGTTTGAGCGAATATTGCTCGTTTGATGAATTGTTGGTAGCAGGACCAAATAAAATATCAATTTAAGATACCGACTGCTGGGTCGAGTATAATAAATAAAAGTGTTGATCACGGGATCAACATAAAATTATTAGTATTTGAATCCGCTCAGAATCATGTTTTTGCAGAGTTCTGGATTCAAAACCCTAATTTTAATGAAATGATGATTTATTGAAAATCAACCGCAGAACGAAGCAGGGACCGTCTACATGGGATGATGACTCCACCATGTAACGCCCAGATGCTCGAATGAGCAAAATACCAAAGTCTCTTGAGGACCAGTTGGTGAAAGAATGATTAAATGCTGGTTTAATCATTTATTAAAATAATGCTCGTGTGAGCGACATATAACAAAACCTAGCCATGAAAATATGAGGGACCGACCAAGAGGTCATGAGACCGGTTGTTGGTGGTCGTGGGTCCAATTGATGGTCGTTTGAGCAAACCATTAATTGTTTGAAAAAAGTTTGAACCTAATATGAGCAACTGAGCAAATTAGGTCAAAATAGTTAAAACATGTGGGACCGGCCACTTGCAAGCCTCAGGGTCACCCTTGGTCGGTCAAGGGGATGCGCCCGTGTCACCATGGTGTTCGTGTCTCAGTCCTATGAGTTTCGATATTTTCCGATGCGCATTTGAGCAACATTTTGAGAAAATATAAAGAATTCATGGTTTTGCTGAAACTAGGAAAATAATGAGATGATGAAAAATAATTAATAAAATAGGGAATTGCAAGGTATGGGACCGACCACTGCTAGGGCATGGCCGGCCGGCTGTTAGTCACTATCCCACACACTTTTCCCAGTTTTCTGTATTTTCTCTGAATTGAGGGAAATTTCATGAAACTGGAGAGTTTTATGAAATTAGGGAACTTCCATGAGATGAGAGAAATAAAATAATAATAAAATAGGGAATGATGGAGTGTGGGACCGGAAATGACCAAGGCATGGCCGGACGGCCAACGGGCACGGTCCCAGGGCACTCTTCCCAATTTTATGTAATTTTCATGATTTTAGGGAATTTTCATAAAATCAAAGAGTTTTGTTGAAACCAAGGTATTTTGTTGAAATCAGGGAGTTTTCATGGAATGAGGAAAACAAAAAAAATAATAATAATAAAATAATAGGCGTGTGGGACCGGCTAGGGCATGACCGGGTAGGGCCCGGCCCCACAAGTTTTCTTAATTTTATAATATTTTTCATGGTTTTAGGGAAAATTCATGAAATAAGGTAATTTTCATGGTTTGAGAGAAATAATAAAACAATAGGGACGTGAGGTGTGGGACCGGCCACGGCTAGGACATGGCCGAGCGGTTGGTGCTCGGTCCCGTGACACCTTTCCCTAATTTTATTTTCTTGACATAAAGAAATATCATGAGATTAGAGAATTTCCTTGAATCGAAGGAGATTTGCTCGAACGAGAGAATTTTCGTGAGATCAGGAAAAATAATAAAATACGATAAAAATATAAAATTGGGCGTGGGACTGGTCACGGCATGACCGGCCGGCTGGTGAGCCCAGTCCCTGGCGCCTTTGCTAATATTTTATTATTATTATTTTTCCTTCCTATTTTTCATAGGTTCATCGTTCATTCGTATTTTTGAAATGCTCGTTTGCGCATTCAAATGCTGGTCTGTGCATTATTGCTAAGTAAACTTGCACCATTTTAGTCAAAGCTTATTTGATGCTCAGATGCCTGTTTCATTGAATATTTATCACTAACCCGTGGAATTCTGCTGGGAAGAACCACGAATTGAAGTAACGAAATAGAACGAAGAATCATAGAATATTATTGGATATTCAGGCGATTAGAGATAATTAACTGATGGCTCTATACTAAAAGGGCTTCCTATCTAGGAGAATTAATTATCTGAGAGTTGAGCAATATGAACTTGCTGGAGTATCATATTTCTCCTATATAGTCAGGGAAAACCTGGTTGCATCCTGAAGACGTTGTCGTTCTATACTAGCAGGAATGTTGTCTAGGAGCCGTCCACTCTTTCGATTATATACAGATATAATTACTGAAATTGCTCAGTATTCATGAGATGTGCCGTAGTCTCAGCTAGGAGACTACACATCTACAGATACTCTCAGAGACAGCCTTCTCAGTTAGAGGTTTTATGGCATGATCTTTCATGCTTTATTGAGAGACATGAGTCTCAATACTCATCCAATTGCCGGATCCGGATCATAAATAATTACTGAAATTGCTCAGTATTCATGAGATGTGTTGTGGCCTCAGCTGCGAGACTACACATCTACATATACTCTGAGAGACAACCTTCTCAGTCAGAGGTTTTATGACATGAGCTTTCATGCTTTATTGAGAGACATGAGTCTCAATACTCATACAATTGTCGAATCCAGAGTATAAATAGTTAGAGTTTTACAATTTTACCCTTGTCGAAAATCCACCATCTACATTAAGTCCCCTGCTTAGTGAGGAACAATCATGTTCCTCAGTCAGCATTGAATGGTGATTTTCAAGATACAGACGAAAATAAGTAATTGAACTTAGTCATAAGATAAGACATTACCGGATTTCGACCGAATGAGCAAACCATGGTTTGAGCAAAAAACCCAGTGGTATAATAGAGCGTCATCCAGTAAGCATAGATTGGTGTAGAACCGTTGATTTGATGGTGGAACCTTGGTCGGTTTAGGATTCACGGGCCGGGCCCAAAAAGGAAATCCTTATGGAATTAGGTTTTGGAAATAAAAGGGATTAATTTCTTTTTCTTTTTTTACCCACACGTCCACCATCTTCCTCTCTTCTTCATCTTCACGCCCAAGCAGGAGCAGGAGGAAAATCGCCGGAGCGCCGACCACCGTCCGGCCGGCGCCGACAGGTACGTGATTTTTTGTAAAGCTTGTTGTTTGTTCATGAGTTGTTCATCATAAAATAATATGGGTATACACATATTTTGGATGTGAGTTTTATGAAAAACCCTTGTTTTAGGAATGTATGTTCGTTCGATCGCTAGTTTAAGAAACTAGCAACAATACCTAGTTTGAGAGAGATTTTTCTTTGGAAATAGGCTTGTGTCCAGTGATAAAGTTTTGTTTATGAGCTTTCATGGAAACCAAAACTTTATCTTTAAAAGATGCGAGCTTTCATAAAACCAAAATAAACCTTCGTTTTAAAGAAAAACGCTCGTACTAAGGAAAATAGATTTTTTTTTATATGTAGCCGTGACATATTATGCAAAATATGATGACATATTTTATTCACATGAGTTTGTTCTCATTAAAAAAAATTGAAAATTTACGTGAGTAATTCTCATTAATTATAATCTGATATAGGATTTCCTCCGGGACTTGCTTTGCAAAATTAAAACGTGGGTTTTGAGTAACCTTCGAAATTAAACAACTTATTTATGATGAAATATTGTCTTGGTGTAAATTTCATAGTTTAATTGTGGATGTTTATACTATGAAAATTGTGTCTATGATTTTATAAAAAGTCGGTTTCGAAAATTAATAAATCTTTATTCGTTATTGCAGGTTTCAAGGAACGAACTAACTTCTGAGTGTCAACTCTTGCGGCACAATCACTATTGTTAGTAGCATTGTAAAGAGGTGAGAGTTAAGAATTACCATTTTGTAGACGGATTTATTAGCATGTTGCTAATCTTGTGTTCCTGGTTCTAGAAAATGGCAATTTCCAACAACAGCAATTCCTCCAGCTCTTTTGATGAGGATTCCAAAGCTTCTGCAGCCAATTCGAAAGCTAAGAGAACTCACGATGAAGGGGCAAAGCCTAGTATACCCCCGAACAACCGGAGAGTCACTTATGCTGAGCTTATGAAGCGAAAAGCCGAGACTGATGAAGCGGAGGGTCGTATGCGTAGAAAAGATCGAATCCAACGCAAAATACTGGCGGCAGAGGAGAGATGCCGATTCGACGATGGAGTGACTTCTGACTCTGATGCTGATGCTTCCGAAGAGGAAACCACGTGGGTGTTACCAGAGTTCAAGGTCAAACCTATGAAACGAGTTGATGCTAAACTTGAAGATGAAGCAGAAGAAGACTCCGACTTGGACGATCCTCATACCCATCCAGATTTCATCAATGGTCTTGATAGTGATTCCGACGAAGAGGAGGATTCCGAGAAGGACAATGATGATCAATCGAACAGCTTAGATGATTCTGACGAATAACTTTACTCTTGATTTTCCTTTTAAACATTTGAATGTTTTCTTAACCTTCATAGTAGACATCTTATTTGAACAACTTCTCTTGAGTATTAAGGTTTTCCTTTTGTGAGAAATTCTTTTATTAAGTTTATTTCCTCTTGATTGAATCAGATAAAATGGGCCAATCCTCATACGCCGAACCCATTGTGATCTTCCTTTATGGTTTTCATCTGTGAAAACATCCAAACATGTTGCATAAGACATGTAACACACAAGGTCGTGTGACTTATCTGACCATGCCTAACTTTCGTCAGTCCCCAGTGTATTATTTTACTCCGCATCTCCAGTATTGACCTTGTTCGAGACTTAGGGTTTCAGTATAACTCGCAACTGAATTGACTATTTGCAGAAGATAAGCGCCTGCTGTATCTTGTATATATCTCCAGGATTTAGGGTTTAACACTTGCACAAATATTTTTTCCATTCCTGAGTTAGTTTCATCGCAGAAGAAATTTCGATTGCCATACCTTTCATCATTATGTCTAGCGATAGTACTTCTTCTCGAAACGGACTTCAGTTGAAGCATGAAATAGAAGCGTCCTTCTCGGTAAGTTGTATATCTTATTCGTCTCTGTTTGATCAAGGTTATTGATCATAGGAAAATGACTTGTTGCAGGATAATCAGAAGAATCCCTCTTCTCATAATTCGAGGCCCATGCGGACTGTTAGGGCTCCTGCCCGGTATAGGTCAGATCATGCTGAGGCTGGATCATCCGTAAGTAATCTTATAATTCTCGACGTTTTACCTTGCTCCATTCTGATAAAACTAAACAATTCCTCATTTAGTCGCAGGCGGATGTTCGTGTCGTTGTTGATGCTAGAAGGAGAAGGAGAAGGAATGGAAAGTCTGTGACTGTGGTTGAGGTTGAACATAGCAGTAACCAGGTATGTGAAGACTCTGCAGAATCCGTGGAGGCTGGAGACGGGATTCGTTACTATCCAACAGTTGGACTCTTGTTTGAAGCTCCTTTGATCAACACTTCCCCGGACAATGAGGTGGTCGGTGGATTTGTCATTCCCAAGTGTCATGCGCCTCTATACACCAAGATTTGGAAGAAGTATGGGAATATTGCTACGACCGAAGTGTGGAAAGGTTTTATACCATCCCTCCTGACTACAGTTGCAGGATTACTACCGATCATTGAGGAGATGAACCAGGCGCGCCTGCGGGATGTCAGGAATCAGGAACTTCACAAGTAGGATGAGATGATTTCGAACTGTGAGACATTGCGGTTTAATGTAAGCTGGCTTCGTCGTCGACTCGAGATAATCAAGATTCATAAGGCGGCGGAGGCTGCTGATCCGATTTCTATGACCACTGCTTTACTGGAAGAGGAGAAGATGTCGGCTTTGGAGTCGTCAAGAGTCGAGAAGGCCGTCGAGGATTTGAAGACAGAGACCAGGACTTTCCAGAAGAAACTTGACAGGGTTTCTTATAGAGATTATCCGTTGTTGGACGGATTGCTCTGATTGATCATTCGGGAGAGTTGAAGTGTAGGTTTCTGATAAGGTAGAATAATATGACAGCATAGAGGAACTTTGTTCAATTGATGAATGTTTAATGAACAAACGAGCATCTTGCACGCTCTTTGAAGGAAATAAATTACATTTGAGATGTATTTGAATAAAGATTAATTATCTTCTGCTGATCAAGCATAATAGGCTTTGAGTCATTTGCCGTTGATAATATTTCCTTCATTTACTCCAATGACTGCTAAGATTTTGTAGTATCCACTAGACACTGCTTTGGTGATAACATACGGGTGTGAGTGGGGAAAAACGATTTGCTGGTTTTTACGGAATTGAAGAGTCGACCGTGTGGAGACTCCTTGAACCGAGCGGAATGTTGAACCTCACACAGATGCACTGCAAGAAGGGAGTGATTTAAATTCGAGAGATCAATATGTAATACCCCGGCCTAAACCAAGAACAATGGCCGTTCTAGAGTCAATTCGGTCAATACTTTTGTCTCATAAGAAGTAGGAGATAGAATAGATAGACTTTTGATTTATAGATAAGTTCAAGTCTCCACATACCTTTTTGTTGATGAAGTTCCACGGTTCCTCGTATAGATCTTCGTCGTTGTATGATGAATCCCCATGAAGTCCTTGAGATTAACTACACTTTTCCTATCCTAGTCCGAGACTTAGCTATGTAGGCTAGAAATCAAGACTCATAGTTTTGATCACTAACATTGACAAACATGCTTGAGATAGCAACGCATGCGAGGTTGACCGAGCTATGCTCTAACAGGGAGTGCAAAACGCGGTTTTGGCAGCATCATGTTCGAACATCTTGATCTGGTTGTATCCAATGTAACCGTCCATGAATGAGAACATACCATGGTTGCTGGTTGCATCGACGAACATATCAATGTTGGGTAAAGGAAAGTCATCCTTTGGACAACATTTATTCAGGTTTCTAAAGTCTACACATCATCTGATTTGACTATTCTTCTTCTTAACTGGAACAACGTTAGCCAGCCACGTTGGATGTTGAATAGGCTTGATAAATCATGCTACTAGAAATTTCTGAATTTCGACCTTGATTTTCTCCTTGACCTCATGCCTGAACTTTCTAGGTGGTTTTTTTACAGCTTTGGAGCCGGGAGTGATATGCAGACGGTGAGTGACAAGTTTGTCGTCAAGACCAGGAATTTCTTCGTATGTCCAAGCAAAGACATCTTGATACTCCTTCAGTAAATCTACCCGGCATGTGCGTTCCTCCGGTGATAATGCAGAACTGATTAAGATTGGCCTTGGATCTTCCTCTGTGCCGATGTTAACCGTTTCAAGATCATTAGTAGTAGAATTCGTGACATCTTGCAATTGTTGCGGAGCATCCTGAACTTCATCATCAGGTGGTTGCTCGGTCTGACATGATTCATTAGTGCGGGGAGACTCTTGATCAATCTCCCCTATTAATTGCTAATCTTTGCGTCGCCGATAAATGACCCTCCCCTCTGCATTATGACTGGTCATGAAATTGGATCATGGGGTCGTGATCTGGTCCTTACGGCGTTTGACTGGTGTAGCAGGTGTTTTGACTGGTCCCGCTTCCGAAGATGGTGATGATACGTCAGCAGCAGCTGGTTCGATGGTCTTCCAGCTCGGAAGTGGGGTGCTGTTAATCTTCTTGGGAGGTTCAGGAACGCCCCTCTGGGACTCGATGAATTCAGCATCGTAGGCCAGGGTATAAGGAGATGATGAAGCGGCTATGCGAACAATCTTATTGTTGAGTAAAGCTTTCATACATTGATGGTAGGTAGAGGGAACCACCTTGTTGTCATTGAGCCATGGTCGTCCGGTTCTTGCTCGATCACATGAAATTTCACTTTTGATTGAATCGTCCCTACCCTCAAATCTATATACGCGTATCCATATGTATGGCTTTGGCTTCCTTCAAATCCTGTCATTAGAACGGGATGGAGAATGATTTTACCTTGTGGGAATCTGGCCATCTTGAGAGTTTTCGTAGTGACGAGGTTTGTCGAAGCTCCTGTGTTAACGAGAGCTCTCCTGAATTCGGTGCCTTTGATGAAACCAGTTACGTATAACTCCCGATTATGTCCTTCATCTGCCATGCGATCTTCTTCTCCAAAAGTGATGTTGTCGATTGAATGTTGGGACACCAGTGAGACCTCTTCAACTGCTGGGGTTGGTGGAGTTATTTGCACGTCAGATGATATTTGGCTGAGTGCGACAAACGTATTTGTTCGCTGCTCTCTGGAAAAGTGTAAAAATTCACACAAGCTTTCGATCAATTGTGAAACTTCCTGATCCACCTACTTCTCATAAGTAGTGAAACTATTGGCTTAAGGGTTGGGTGGAAAATCAATCCCCAGTATTGGGGCTTTTGAAACGGAGATGCCGCCTAACTCAGATGTCAGTTTGATGAGGAAATCGAGTATGTGGTCCCTCGTATCTTTCATCAGATCCATATTTCTGGCGTGAATCTCCAGGATTCGAGCCAACTCTATCAGAGTCGGGGTTCTTCCGCCTTCCATGTCGTCAGATGTAGCATTAGAAAGAGGAATGCTACCGTTTGAAAAGTTCCTGATCGGGTTTGGATCAGTTGAGTTAGTCCTAAAACCAACCATCTTGTGAAACTATGAGATTGCACTCGAGAGATTAATCTCCCACTGTGGTCACCAATCTGTAGATGGGGAAAAAAGATTTGCTGGTTTTTACGGAATTGAAGAGTCGACCGTGTGGAGACTCCTTGAACCGAGCGAAATGTTGAACCTCACACAGATGCACTGCAATAAGGGAGTGCTTTAAGTTCGAGAGATCAATCTGTAAGACCCCGGCCTACACCAAGAACAATGGTCGTTCCAGAGTCAATTCGGTCACAAGAGAGGATGGGTTGATCTGTATGAGGGAAGCTGAGAAATGTGTGAGATCAATGGTGATCTGAGATTGTAGGTGTATTGTGAATTCAGCATAAGAACGCACTGAATGATTGAATTTCTCTCAATTAAGACTGATTGCTCAGACGATGATTTCGTGTAGACGAAAGATTGTCTGTATGAACTTGCCGAGAAATTCCTTGTTTAGACGAATGTTCGAGTATTCGAATCTTGTCTTTTCAATCAGGATTCAGAGACATTTTATAATGCCGGAGTTGAAAAAAACATGATCTCATGAAGTGTGACAGTTACTGGAATCAGAGTGTGGGGAAGTGGGAAATCGTGTTAAAACCAGTTGCTCATCGTGCGGAGACTTGGTTAATTTTCCACCCACTACTTTGCTGATTCTTCCAACTGATTGCACGACTTTCTCACATTCTCGTCGAGGGTGAACACACGTGTCGTAGACCGCCAGACCAAAACCCTAGTTAATATCCCCCATGTAACACGATTGATATCTCGTGATTGTGGAGTCAGTTGCTGACTTTATGGGACGATGAGTCCATGTATTGCTGAGTTGAACATGATTTGCAAATGTTCTAAAACTCATGAATCAAATATGTCTGCTGAGACGAGGTATTATTATGTTGATTACCTAAAACGAGCAAACTGTGTTGCTGAATTGTTGAATAGTGATAGTTGAATCAATATTCTTGAATCTGATCAAATATTGCTAATTCGAGCAAATATTGCTGGTTTGAGCGAATATTGCTCGTTTGATGAATTGTTGGTAGCAGGACCAAATAAAATATCAATTTAAGATACCGACTGCTGGGTCGAGTATAATAAATAAAAGTGTTGATCACGGGATCAACATAAAATTATTAGTATTTGAATCCGCTCAGAATCATGTTTTTGCAGAGTTCTGGATTCAAAACCCTAATTTTAATGAAATGATGATTTATTGAAAATCAACCGAAGAACGAAGAAGGGACCGACTACATGATATGATGACTCCACCATGTAACGCCCAGATGCTCGAATGAGCAAAATACCAAAGTCTCTTGAGGACCAGTTGGTGAAAGAATGATTAAATGCTAGTTTAATCATCTATTAAAATAATGCTCGTAAGAGCGACATATAACAAAACCTAGCCATGAAAAGATGAGGGACCGACCAAGAGGTCATGAGACCGGCTCTTGGTAGTCGTGGGACCAATTTATGGTCGTTTGAGCAAACCCTTAATTGTTTGAAAAGAGTTTGAACCTAATTTGAGCAACTGAGCAAATTAGGTCAAAATAGTTAAAACATATGGGACCGGCCACTTGAAAGCCTCAGGGTCACCCTTGGTCGGTCAAGGGGATGTGCCTGTGTCACCATGGTGTCCGTGTCTCAGTCCTGAGAGTTTTGATATTTTCCGATGCACATTTGAGCAACATTTTGAGAAAATATGAAGAATTCAGGGTTTTGCTGAAACTAGGAAAATACATGAGATGATGAAAAATAATTAATAAAATAGGAAATTGCAAGGTGTGGGACCGGCCACGGCTAGGGCATGGCCGGACGGCTGATAGTCACGGTTCCACAAACTTTTCCCAGTTTTATGTATTTTCTCTGAATTGAGGGAAATTGCATGAAACTGGAGAGTTTTATGAAATTAGGGAACTTCCATGAGATGAGAGAAATAAAATAATAATAAAATAGGGAATGATGGAGTGTGGGACCGGCAATGGCCAAGGCATGGCCGGCCGACCAACGGGCACGGTCCCATGGTACTCTTCCCAATTTTATGTAATTTTCATGATTTTAGGGAATTTTTATAAAATCAAAGAGTTTTGTTGAAACCAAGGTATTTTGTTGAAATCGGGGAGTTTTCTTGGAATGAGGAAAACAAAACAAACAATAAAATAATAGGCGTATGGGACCGACTAAGGCATGACCGGCCGGCTAGGGCCCGGTCCCACAAGTTTTCTTAATTTTATAATATTTTTCATGGTTGTAGTTGCAGGAAATCCTACAACACACCCCTTGTATTATCATGACTATGATTTCTAGATTTAAACTTATTTGATATGAAAATAAAGATAAAGATAATGAAAATAGAAAATAAGACACAAGATTTACGTGGTTCGATCAATGTGATCTACATCCACGGGGTTAGGGATCTTCACCATGATTGTTTGTAATTACATATGGATTACAATTGAGACTCCATTAATGAGTATTTGGAGCTCTTGGTTGAAGAATGAAGAAGAAGATAATAATACAAATTCTGCTCTCTCTCTACAAATGTGTCCTCCCTAAAGTGTCTCTCTCCTTTTTCTTTTTTTGATTATCCTCCTTTCTCTCTCTTTCCTTTCTCTTTATATATGTATTTACATAATGGATGACAACTCATATATGGTCGGGTACAGCTAACATTTCCCCTAATTTCGGATCTGGCTTGCGGTATTTTCGCAAACTTACAAATGTTAACTTCGCAAACATCCTAAATTTCGCACGATCATCATACTTTTCTCATGTTTAAGTTGATGTCATCTGTTATGTCATTTCTGAAATCATACTGTGATGTCTTCGTGATGTATTGCTAGTAATTTCGCAAGCATGTCGTTGTTGCGAGATTCTGATCCTACATCTTGCCTTTTTTTTCTTGAATATTTCTTGAACAGCGATCTTCAGGAAAAAATACGTTGTTGTAATTGTTGGAGCGAGATACGTGTTGTTGGAGCAGTCTTTGATCTTTGTTGATGAAGGAACGAGCGAAAGAATACTGGACTTGAAAAGTACGTACTTGCCTCTATTCTTTTGTGAAGTTCCGGAATGTTGCAAAGTAAATAAGAAGTATCATCTTTTGAAGTATGCGAAGTATGAAGTATCCTTGAAGAAGTATAAGAAGCATGAAGTATCCTTGATGAAGTATAAGAAGTATTCAATCCTTGAAATATAAGAAGTATCCGTCCTTGAATGAGAATAATAAGTATTGCCTCTATTCATGCGAAATTATTACTCCATTTTTGGTGATTCTTACCGAGAAGATAAAGAACATAAAATGTTTTCTTGGTAATCCATAGTTGCCTCTGTTCTTTATCTATGAGGGTAGAATCCTTGAGAAAATGTTGAATGTGCGAATTGTTTCTTCATTCTTATCTTGCCTCTGTCTCATGTTTTGTGCTCATGCGATAGTATAATCTCTTCAAGTTGCTTATAATTGTGCGAAATAATTGAGCGAGATAATCACATCATTCGAAATAATCACATTCTGCGAAAATTCTGAAACATTCTAAGAAATTTTGAATCATTCTGCGAAGTTCTGAATCATTCTACGAAGTTCTGAATAATCTTGCGAAATTCTGAATAATCCTGTGGAATTCTGAGTAATCCTGAATAATTCTACTAAATTCTGCGATATTGTTGCGAAATTCTGCAATATTATTCCATACAGTTTTGTAAAGTACTTGTGCGAATATAATGCTTATGTGATGATTATGTTATGAAATGTGTATGCGATGTTTATGCTATGAAATGCTTATGCAATGCTTTTATGATGCGAGTATGATGCTTGTATGATGAGAATGCTTATCTATTGCAATGTATAGCTAATGTTTGTGTTACTTAGCTTATTTTGCACGCTAAAATTGATGTAGCTTTAAATTGCCTCCATTCTCCATTTCTCTAGCTTTTTCTTTAGTGTATGCATTTCTCTTCGTGTAGTTATTGTTCCCCACAAGTTCTTACTTGTGTTTCCTCTTTCCTCTTTCCTGCACTATTAGTATCTCATAACAGTATGATCATAGTATCAAGTCTGCGGCATTTTCACTGCCTCAGTTTCATTTCTATATACATATTCGCAAGCTTATTTTCTTACATATAATCATTTTCGCAAGCTTATTTGCCTACTCATCTTCTTATGTGGTCATATTTTTCCTTCCTAGTTAAAGGTCTTATTTTGCCACCTCTTGTCATTGCGACAAAATCGCAGGACGTCTTTACACTTTCATGTAAGGACCCATTGATCTTACCTTAACTCTCTCTTTTATTTAAATTTTTGTTGCGACAATATGACAGGCATAAATATTCTTGCGAACATAAATCCTCATGACATTGCCGTCTTGCGACAAAATCGCAGGACGTCTTCACACTTTCATGTAATGACCCATTGATCTCGTCTTATCGTTTTCTCTAGTATTATTGCCTCTTCAGGATTGTCGCACAAATATGGCAATCCTTGATACTTCTGTGATTAAGAAGCCTCATGACATTTGCGTCTTAAGACACTTATCAGCTCCCTAATGGAGGGTGCCGCCCTTATCTTCCCCCTGGTTGCCCCTTCAAGGAGGCGTACTTCTACCATACAAGGTTAGCTCCTCCCATCCAGTCTTAACAATAACCAGTTGTTTTCGTAGCCTCTTATCCCTTTTGCCTATATGGCTTATGGTTACGAGACTACACCCTAAGTGGGGTTTTCTTCGGGCCGAGTGCATCATTTGCCAAGACTTGTCAAGAGTGGTAAAGAAGCTCCAACGCCCCCCGTACTCTTGACTCAACCGTGTACCTCAGCGCCTTGATCAATTTCTTCACTCCTTAGAAGACACCCCTAGTCGTCCAACCTAAAGCAAAAGCTTAGGTTGAAAATCCAAGGTACCTCTCCTGGATGGGTTTTATTGACCCCAAATCTCCATGACTCAGGTTCTAGGGGCGGTGTAACCTTTTCCCTGAGCCATGCAACAGGTACCCCCGTCTATGACGCACTTTAGGTCTTACATTTGCCTCTTGCGAAATTTTATTCGCGAACTAGGGTGTACGCCATAAAGGTTGGCCTCTATCTGCGAAATTTTATTCGCGTTTCTGCGAAATTTTCGCCTCTCTTTGTTTCTGCGAAATGTTCGTGTTTCTTTATTCTCTCATTCATCTTTTCATTTTTGTCATCTCTTTCATTCATTCATTCATTCATTTTTGTCATCTCTTTCATTCTTTCTTTCATTCTCATAATATCATATCATTTGAATCAAAATAAATATTCAAGAGAAATTCTAATACATGGTAACTCTGAAATCTTTGTAATTCTGTGATTCTATCGCGTTTTGTAAATCAAATCAAAAATATTTTTATTCTCTGCAAAAGAAATATTCTAGAGAAACATATAAATTGAATTTTCTCAGTATTCTGTAATTTTGAAATCTCGAAATCTCTGTAATTTTGAAGTATTTGTAATCTTGAAATCTTAGTAATCTTTATAATCTTTGAAATCTTGAAATCTTTGTAATCGTGCGATTGAATCGCTTTTTGTAAATCAAATAAAAAATCTTTTTATTCGTTCCTAGTATAAAGTAAAATGTTCAATGAGGTGGTACTTATCTTTCATGTGAGTCGCTATTGTTGTCAGAGAAGTGAATAAATGCCTTGAAATGTATGAATTTCGCGAAGCAAAAAGAAGTATGAGAAGTGAGACTTGAACCCTCGACCTGCTTCTTGGATTTTCTTGCACCATACCAACTGTGCTAAGCCTCTCTTGCGAAATAATCAAATTTCTTGCGAAGTAATCAAATTCCAACTGTGTGAGAGGCAATTCTGTATAAATTTCGCGTAACAAAAATAATCATGCGAGAAGCAAGAATTGATCTCGCGACCTTCTGCTTGCATTCATGCCTCGTGACCAATTGTGCAAGCTTATTCTCTGCGAAATATCTCTGCGAAATTATCATCAACTCTCTTCTATGCGAAATAATCAAAGAAATATATGTGCGAAAAAATACGCCTGTGTTGGGACTTGATCACACGACCATGAACTTATTAATTCGCAGATGACCAATTATGCTGCCTCTTGTTTGCGAAATAATGAAACAATATTGCGAAATAATCATTTTTTCGCTCTCTGTAAAAAAGAAGAAAACTATGTTCACAGGCGAATTCGAACTTGCGACAACGAACGTACATACTGCTCTCTGGACCAATTGTGCAAGAACCTCTCTGCGAAATTAAAGCATAACTTTTTTCCTTATTCTTTTATTCTCCCATGAAAATGAGAAGAAAATGAAAAATATGTGTCTCTGCGAATTCGAACCCGTGACCTATTTATTGTTCGCTCAGCCTTGATCCATTTGTGCGAATTTCTGTTTGTGATAGAAATTGCAGCATCTTCCTCTTATCTTTTCTTCGTCCTTCCTTAACTTCTTTCACATTTGCCTTCATCTCCTGAACATGAAAATCTTCCACTGAAACTTCCATTTTTTCCTTAAATTTCACCACAACAACTAATTTTTTCTCTCACTCTTTTCATGTCTTTGAATTGTTGATGATGTTTAATCCATGAAAGTGTGATTTCTTCCATAAAATTTCCATTTTTGAACCTAAACTTTGTAGATCTAGAAAAATATGAACAATAGCTAATCTTCATGGAAATTTTTTGAACCAACAAACTACAGGAGGGATAAATCCTTTACTCCTCCATGTTTCTAGCGCCAAAATGTAGTGTCAGGAAATCCTACAACACACCCCTTGTATTATCATGACTATGATTTCTAGATCTAAACTTATTTGATATGAAAATAAAGATAAAGATAATGAAAATAGAAAATAAGACACAAGATTTACGTGGTTCGATCAATGTGATCTACATCCACGGGGTTAGGGATCTTCACTATGATTTTTTGTAATTACATATGGATTACAATTGAGACTCCATTAATGAGTATTTCGCAAGCATGTCGTTGTTGCGAGATTCTGATCCTACAATGGTTTTAGGGAAAATTCATGAAATCAGGGAATTTTCATGGTTTGAGAGAAATAATAAAATAATGGGGACGTGAGGTGCAGGACCGGCCACGGCTAGGGCATGGCCGGCCGGTTGGTTCTCGGTCCCGTGACACCTTTCCCTAATTTTATTTTCTTGACATCAAGAAATATCATGAGATTAGAGAATTTCCTTGAATCGAAGGAGATTTGCTCGAACGAGAGAATTTTCGTGAGATCAGGAAAAATAATAAAATATGATAAAAATATAAAATTGGGCGTGGGACTGGTCACGGCATGACCGGCCGGATAGTGAGCCCAGTCCCTGGCACCTTTGCTAATATTTTTTTTTTCCTTCCTATTTTGCATAGGTTCAACGTTCATTCGTATTTTTGAAATGCTCGTTTGCGCATTCAAATGTTGGTCTGTGCATTATTGCTAAGTACACTTGCACCATTTTAGTCAGGGCTTATTCGATGCTCAGATGCCTGCTTCGTTGAATATTTATCACTAACCCGTGAAATTCTGCTGGGAAGAACCACGAATTGAAGTAACGAAATATGACGAAGAACCGTAGAATATTGCTGGATATTCAGGGGATCAGAGATAATTAACTGATGGATCTATACTAGCAGGGTTTCTTATCTAGGAGAATTAATTATCTGATAGTTGAGCAATATGAACTTGATGGAGTATCATATTTCTCCTATATAGTCAGGGAAAACATGGTTGCATCCTGAAGACGTTTTCGCTCTATACTAGCAGGCATGCTGTCTAGGAGCCGTCCAATCTTTCGATTCTATATAGAAATAATTACTGAAATTGCTCAGTGTTCATGAGATGTGTCGTGGTCTCAGCTGGGAGACTACACATCTACAGATATTCTGAGAGACGGCCTTCTTAGTCAGAGGTTTTATGGCATGAGATTTCATGCTTTATTGACAGACATGAGTCTCAATACTCATCCAATTGCCGGATCCGGAGCATAAATAATTACTGAAATTGCTCAATATTCATGAGATGTGTTGTGGCCTCAGCTGGGAGACTACACATATACATATACTCTGAGAGACAGCCTTCTCTGTCAGAGGTTTTATGGCATGAGCTTTCATGCTTTATTGAGAGACATGAGTCTCAATACTCATCTAATTGCCGGATCCGGAGTATAAATAGTTAGGGTTTTATAATTTTACCCTTGTCGAAAATCCACCATCTACAACTATATATATCAAATTAAATATTAGCGTTGGTAACTTAATATTATTTCAATTTGAGTCTGCATAAAATTATAATGTATCCTAATAGTCTTTAATGTATAGTATCTTATTAATATATGAATTTATTTTCCTTTACGTCTAACATTGTACTAAGCATCTGAATACTATTATTACTTCTTCACGTATATTTGTTTAATTTCTAATGATTTACTAAATCAATTATTGATCTAAAAATAATTTGGATATAAGATTACTAAGACATTTTAGTCTTTTTATTTTATGCAAAATATTCACACGTTCTTAAGTCTAATCTAATAAGTCTTATATTATCTTTCTAGTTTCAATGCACACGAAAGTATTTTTAATTTTATTTAATTTACAAAATCTGACCGTAGATAATTACTAACAATTTTGCGTAGGTACTTGATCCTAGTTATTACTTTAGTCATTATACATTTACTAATAAGGTTTTTAATTAGATAAAATTCAATATAATAATATTTGATAGATGTTAATATTACTATTATTATGATTATTAGTGATCTTATTACCATTTATTATTAATAAGATTAATGGTTGAACTATTGTCTTAACTAGTCTTACAACTTAACTTCATATCTACTCTAATAGATTAAAGGTTCTAATTACGAGAAAAGGTACTCTATCGGTTTCTAAATAAAATTTGGGATCTAACTGTTCATTAATAGAAGCAAGTCTTACTAACATGAATGGTAATCCATGCTTGTAGTTGGCCTGTCCAGGTTAGCAAGACCCGACGATGGTTTCCTACGAACAAAGACAACACAAACACACCATAATTACAAACCTCACTATTCTCCAGTGCTAGATTATTTAAGTGTTAGATAAATGAGACTAACTAATCTCTGATTCTCTATTAAATTTTCTAACTATAATGTAACCGGTTTCAACCTACAAATTTTACTTCATATTTTATATTGACATACATGCACAACACAAGGAATAAACAAAGAACATGTTACACAAAACAATCAATCAATTCAATTCAAAAATATTTTAGTTATTGATTGTTTTTTAGTGATTAAGATTTATATCACAAACCCAACCCAGTTCTAAACTAATTTAGTCCACTATCTGAACTGGCTAAATCCTATTGTCTCCCATGTAAGATCTAATAGTGAGATCTGATACTAAAAATGTAGCGCCCCTAAGCTAGCAGCTGACTAATCCAAGAGATTAACTATAATATGAGGCACTAACGATCTAAAACATCTATTTAAACATTAAGAAATAAATTCTAAACAAAGATTAACCCGAATCTAAACCCTCTCTTAAATAAATACAAGAACTCCTCTCAAGTGTTACATATTTAATAGTGAGTTGATTTACAAATAGAATAAAAACACCAAATAAACATAGCGGAAGCTAACCAACTAACGAAACCAACTCCTCGAAACTTTCATCGCCACGTGCACAACTTGATCTGTCTCTGAAACTGAAAGTGGGAATGGGTGAGCACATCATCCCTAAAAGGGGTGCCTCGTAGAAATAACAACTAACTTTCAAGTAATCACTAGAATGATTAAAAGACAATGCAGGTTTTACTGAAAACCGTAAGGAAAACGGAAAAAAGAATAAAACATATTAAGATAGTAAATTGTACTGAAAATATAAAGTTCTACCAACCAATAAACTGACACACATTCATAACATAAATAATAGTTGAGCGACGTCTTCCTTCGGAGTAGCAAGGCATGACTATTGCGGATTCTTCAATGATCATTAAAGCGCCCATGAGGTTTCCGTCCTCAAGTCATAAACGATATGTACCTTACCAGTACCTTATTCTACGCGCACTCTACATAACAAGTATTCAGAGGAAACAAATGGCAACAACATTATATCCGACCGAAGTGCTTACACAATGCAGAGCCATACACACCGCGTAAATCCAACAATATTATATAAGATTCTCAACATCACTTTCTATAAACAACAAAACATAATATAATAGCTTTTGAAAGTAATTTAAAAGAACAGTAAACATACATGTATGAGACATGCGTTTCCCCCGTACATAAATAGGTAAAATATAATGGCCAAATTAAAACCATACCTATATAATATTCAGCCCAACGAGGCCTATCTAGGTTTGCAATAAATAGATATAACATTTGGGAGCACACATCTCACACCAATCAAAAGGAAAACTTCTCCCTTTCATGCTAACAACAAATAAAGATTGTAACCACTTTCCAGTCAATAGAAAGAATCAAATTTTGGAAAATAAGTAAATACTCCCAAAACAAAGGTATTAGTTGTTTCTAAAGATCCAATCCCATGCCAAAATGTAAAAGAAAACTAGTTTGTATTATACACAAATAATACATACATACACTATCATATAGTAACAAAGATATGCATGGATTTCACAAAAGATAGATTTATAAAACAATAATGAATACAAGAGAGTTCGTTATCGATTCCCACCTCTTTTGATGACAAGCCTCGCCTACCTCGAGATAAACAATCCACTGGTTCGTCTTTTGAATCGATCATTGTTAATAAAGAGTAACTGTTAAACACAGAAGCACTCTAAGATTTGCCAAAAGGCTCATAACACATTTCCAAACAATACTCTAGTTATAGGCTAAGTGAACTTTCTAATGGTTCTAAGTCCATTTACGGTTCTACACATTTTCATTATCTATCTTTAGCACAAATAAAGGTTTACTAATTTAATTCGGTAGAATCTACAGTCCATTTGATAAGTCTAGAGAGTATCTATAACTTTGTCGAAGGAACCAAAGGCTAATTCAGACCATAAGAGCCCAAAATATCAAAATAGGAAAACTAAACCTAAGCCCAAGTCCACTACACAAGCCCATTAACTTAAGGCCTGGTCCATATGGGTCAAACTAACGGTCACTGACGGTCAAAGAGGTCAAATAACAGTCAACGTCTAAAGTCAAGGTTAAAGTCCAGTCAAAGGTCAAGTCGGGTCGACTGAGTCATCTCAAGACAAGAAGGTAACTCGGTGAGTCAACACCGATACAACTCAGTCATAAACTGAGTCAGACAAAACATAAACCAAGTCAGACTGAACAGAGTCAGTCAGACAAGTCTAAGATTCACACACAGCTGAGACTCTAATCCCAGCTCAAGATCAAACTATTCATTCTAACAGAACTTTAGAATTTAACATAATAGAAATTAAATACATTTGGAATCACATAATCTGTTCCTACTGCAACTCCAACAACAAACAATCTTCATGTCTTCAATCCCATCATATGTAGCTCGACAACAACACTCATCAAAATAACTTCACCATCTTTCAGTTAAGCTCATTCCATATCAAATCCATCACTACCAGTTCTTTATAGCATTCACCATTAACCCCTGGTAGTTCACTTCTATTCTAAAGTACATCATAGCTTCATTCTATACTTAACTCAATCTCAGTTCAGCACCACCAGTTAGAGTCTGTCCCCAAGTTGTATCAAATTCCAACAAAGTTATGCATCTACACTTCAGTTCAGCACAACCAAACAACCAGCACCATCACACCTGCAATATCTACAACTTGAACCTCCACTGACTGAATTAAACTCATCTTCATCACATCATCAACCAAGAGTTGCTAACATTCTGAACTTCAGTAAGAACTACTCTTCCTTCCCAACTCCATATATTACACATCAACATATCTCCACCCACATCATCATTACTACAATTTAAACCAACTCAGCATAACCAATTCAGTAACAATACAAACATCCACTTTTCCAATTGCAAATCCATCTCCTTATCCAGCCATACTTCATATCTTCATGTCAACAATAACAGCGTCATCAACACCTTTCTTGCAACTCAACTCATTACACAATCCATAGCTCTTCTTCCACAGTTATCATCAATTTTAACTTCATAGTACACCACCTGTAACTAACCACCAGACCTAACAATCATCTAAACATAATCAAGACCCTGCTGATCAAATCCATTAACAGCCTCATCTGTATCACCATTATTCAAATTACTAACATCTGCACATCTGTAACTTCAGAATCCCCTGAAATTCAATTACCAGACCCATCTTTTCCTCTCAACAGCTCCCAACTTCATCATCCTCAAGTCACAGAACCCTAATTTTAATCCACTAACAACAACCTAATTTCACCAATTCATCTTCCTCCTAAAACAATCCAATTAATTCTCAATTACAACTTCAAACCCTAATTCCTATTTCCTCTATGCAGAACCTTAAACCATCAACCCAATCTCAATTACTATAATCAATTCATCTTCTTAATCTGGAATTACTCAACTCAAGAACCCTAATCACACAACCCCTTCACCTGATTCCTAAAGAAACTTAAAATCAAACCCTAAACAACCAGCTACACCTCAAATCAAGACAGACCCACCTATAATCCATCAAATCAAAATGATTTCATAAAGAAAATCAATTAACACAAGATCCTAAATCGGCTTACCAAATTTATGCTTTTCCAGAACTAAATCGATAGCAACAATATCACCTTTTTCCTCATATAAACATGCTACTAAGCTTATTAAGAATCGCTCATATTAAATCAACATCAAACCCTCAGAAATCGAGACCAACAGAGAGGAGAAGAGAAAGAACAAAGAGAAGAAGAAAGAAGAAGGAAAGAGAAAATAAAACAGAAATGATTTCTCTACGACACGTTTAGGTGATAATAAGGACAAATAAAACTTATAAAGGCACCCATTGAATTGATAAGGGCAGCCAAGCGGTTTAGATGAAAAAATGATTATTTTTCCATTCGACTATTCTGACGATATCTTCTTTGCCCGGTATCCGAATGACACGTTCGAGTAGTCTATCTCACATAAATTTTCGAGACCTATCTAACGATACTAGTTTCGTATCTAAATCGTTGTTAGATTAATTTCTATTAGTTACGGATAATCTCTAATTAATCGAGTCATTAACGGCTTAGTCGACTCTTGACTGGTCTAATATCGTTGACGAGCTTGAGGCTCGTTACACTAGCAATCTTGGATGGATCTGCTGACACTCCCTCAGATGTGATGAGATGACCCAAACATTCCAACCCCCTTTGTGAAAAACAACATTTTAATTTATTGGCATACAACTCCTGTTGTCTTAATAAATTCAAGACTATGTTCAAGTGTTATTTATGCTCTTCAAGAGTCTTGCTGTAGATCAAGATATCATCAAATAAGACTAGGACAAATTTCCTCAAGAAGGGTTTAAAGATCTCATTCATCAAGGCTTGAAAAGTGGCTGGAGTACTTGTGAGCCCAAATGGCATCACCTTGAATTCATAATGACCTTCATGTGTCCTGAATGCTGTTTTGTGAATGTCAGGGCCAAACATTCTTATCTGATGGTACCCAGACCTCAAATCCAACTTAGTGAATGCTATGGAACCAAAAAGCTCATCTAGAAGATCATCTATTACTAGAATGGAGAATTTATCCTTGATTGTTATCTCATTGAGCTTTCTATAATCAACACAAAATCTCCAAGAATTGTCCTTCTTTTTTACTAGAAGGATAGCGGAGGCAAATGGGTTGTGGCTTGCCTGTATAATGCCATCATTCTTCATTTGTTTCACCAGAGATTCAACTACTGACTTTTGCAAATAAGGACATTGTAGGGTCTCTGGTTAGGGGGTATTGAGTTAGGAATTAATGGGATAGTATGGTCAAGGGACCTTGGTGGTGGTAGAGTTTTAAGTTCTTGAAATACATCTGAAAATTCATCAAGAGTATTTTGTATAGGAGCAGGAGGTTGAGTGGGAGCAAGAGTGGTTGATGTAGATATGGAGAATAATTGACCCATAACCCCATAAGTTTTCTTTTTAAAGAACCTCTTCATTGCTCTAGTACTAATCATCTTCAGGGTAGGTTCTTCTCTAGTACCAGATAGTGTGATATTTTTCCCTTGATGAATGAAGCTGATACATAATTTTTCAAAATTGAAAACCACATCACCAAGTGTTCTGATCCAATCAGCTCCCAACACCATGTCACAACCTCCAAGTGGTAGCAATCTGAGTTCACTGGAGAATTTATGGCCCTAGATTGGCCACTATAAGTTATTGCACACCCCTGAGATGATAGTTCTATCACCATTGGCTACTGTCACTAGCAATTGAGCA
This sequence comes from Papaver somniferum, assembly GCF_003573695.1. Lineage (NCBI taxonomy): Eukaryota > Viridiplantae > Streptophyta > Magnoliopsida > Ranunculales > Papaveraceae > Papaver > Papaver somniferum. The sequence continues at coordinate 62,953,355 of NC_039360.1, read as the reverse complement.
GTAGGTTTTATATTGCAGTTTAACTGTTGAGCCAAATTAGTATCAATGAAGCTGTGTGTACTCCATGTATCTCTCAGTATTGTGATGAATTTTTTCTTGATAAACCCAGGGATTCTGATAGTCTCACTACTAGAATTACCAGTAAGAGCTTGAAGTGATACGCTCATATATGTCTCAATTGGTGCATCTTCATTTTTCTCATGTTCAACCTCATGTTCACTTTCTGAGTCTTCCCCTGAGTTCTTAACTTCCTCTACCTCTTCATCTAACAACATGAATAGTTGTTTACATCTGTGACCAGGTACAAACTGTTCTTCACAGTTGAAACAAAGCCATTTTCTCCTCCTATCTTGAATCTGCTCATAAGTCCATTTTTTGATGGGGATGGGGGGGTAGTATGGTTTTGTGGTGGTGCTTTTAGACTGAGGATGTGGTTTGATAAATGGGCTTTTTGTTGCTGTGTTATTTCTGGAAGTAGAAGGGAAGTAGGTGGTGGTGGTATATTGAGGTTTAAGGGTAGCCTTATTTCTTTTTTGTTGTACTTCTAATGAGACTCCCTGAAATATGGCTAGTTGGAAGGCTTCTGAAAGAGTGCTAGGTTTGAACATGTGTACGGTGTTTTTAATTTCTTCCTTCAACCCACTCAAGAAACTAAGGACAAAGTAGGACTTTGTGAGATGAGGGTTCTTGCTAAGCATGATAGCTTTTAATACTTCAAATTTTTCAAAATATTCTTCTACAGAAGCTAGATGAATTAATTTATTAAACATTCTTACATAATTATCGTTATCTAGATCTTCAAAGCGAGTACAGATAGCTAAAGAGAAATGAGACCAATAGATGTATTCTTTACCTAACTGATAGTCCCAAAACCAAGCATCTGCTTTACCCTCCAGATAAAGAGAAGCAATATCCACCTTTTCTGTCTCATCAATACCCTTTATTGTGAAGAACCTCTCACACTTTCTGATCCATCCTCTTGGGTTGTCTCCGTCAAACCTTGGAAAGTCTAGCTTTGGGGGTCTGTGAGAATCATTTCCATACTGTTTTCTGTGACGTCTGTGTGACTTACCATCATGTGATTCATGATCTGGTGCTTCAGTTTCTTCCTGTCTCTCCTTGTACTTGTTCAATAATTGAAGAAGTGCAGACTGTATGGTAGTATTCTGCCGAGATATATCTTTAATGTTGCTCATCATCTCGTCTGTCCTCATAATGGATGATGTACGTTCTTTAGCCTCCTTAGAAGCAATAAGTGAAAGTGACGAGACCTCCTCTGCCATTTTAGTGAATGATTATCAAATCTTTTCTCAACATCTCGAAAATTGGGTCCTGTCATGGTGGATCAAACCAGCTCTGATACCAATTATTAGGTTATAAAAATTAGTAAGAACCCTAACAGGACTGAAGAAGTAATCTAAAGAACAAGTTGCGCCTCTTTTCTTCTCTATATTTTTCATGAACTGAAAGAGGTACAAAGGGTCAGTTAAATACCCTTTTACAAAACCCTAAAATGAGATCTAACCTCAGGGACACGTCACAACCGTCCACTGATGCTTTACTTAATGCTAACTTAAACGACTACTTAAGATAATTAATAACTGGATTATCTACTAATTAAGCGTACGGAACATGTACGAAACTTTTATGTTGTTCGGACCCATTATTAGCGACTGGGGCACCCCTTCTACTAGCCGTGCTATGACAATCTGGTGGATCATTAGGGCTATCCACATATGAAAAGAAGTTGTTAGCCATTGTAATGGCTGTCACCAAATGGAGGAACTATTTGATGTGCAACCACTTTACAATCCACACAGACCAACAAATTATTAAGTACTTTTTGGAGCAGAGAATGACTGCAGATCTATAACAAAAATGGTTGATGAAGCTGCTAGGCTTTGATGATGACATCAAGTAAAAGAAAGGGATGGAGAATAAAGCTGCAGATGCACTCTCTAGAATACCAATTTCTTCTTGTCAGGTCATCTCCACTACAAGGCCAGCATGGGAATTGGAAGTCATCAAGAGTTATGAACAAGATAGAGTAGCACAAGACATCATTTCCAAACGCTTATTATCTCCCTCTTCCTTGAAGGGGTATACTTACAATGAGGGAGTCTTGAGGTACAAGAATATAATCTATGTGGGCAACAACAATGGAGTGAGGAGGATGGTACTCACTTCAATTCACTCATCTTCAATTGGAGGCTATTCAGGGATTCATGGTAGTTACCAAAGGACCAAGACATATTTCAGTTGGACAGGAATGAGGACTGAGATCATTGAGCTGGTTTCTTCTTGTGATGTTTGCCAAAGAAACAAAGTGGAGAACACACATCCAGCAGGATTGCTACAACCATTACCTATTCCAGAGCATGCCTGGCAACACATATCCATGAATTTCATAGAAGTATTTCCAAAGTCCAACATAAAAGAGGTGATCATGGTCATTGTGGACAGGCTTACTAAATACAACCACTTTATTGCTCTAAGTCACCCCTTCACTGCATCAATAGTAGCTCAGGAATTTCTTAGTCAGGTATTCAAGCTCCATGGATTACCGGCCACTATTACATCAGATAGAGACAAGATCTTCACCAACAACTTTTGGCAAGACTTGTTTAAAGCCATCGGGACTTCCTTGTATCTCAGCACAGCCTACCATACACAGACTGATGGGAAGACTGAGAGAATGAATGCTTTCTTAGAGAATTATCTCATATGCATGACAAGACACAATCCCAAGGATTGGAGCAAATGGTTACCATTGGCAGAATGGTGGTACAACTACAACTATCATACCAGCCTACACACTTCCCCCTTCAAGGTATTATATGGGTATGATCCTCCACACTTAGATTTACCTCTTGAGGTCACCTCCTCAGTAGTTGATGTAGAGGATTACATAAAGGAAAGAGACTGAATAAGCAGTATGCTCCAGGAATCATTGCAGAAGTCACAGGAGAGAATGAAGTATTTTGCTGATATGAAGAGGACTGATAGGAGTTTCCGATTGGATGATATGGTCTACCTCAGACTTCAACCCTATAGACAAACATCAGTGGCACTAAGGAAAAACCAAAAATGTTTGTCTAGTTCTTACCCCTTCTACTACCCGTGATATGACAGCAAGCCATCATTTTATCACCCATTTCAGCATCCGTCGATTATCAATGACAGCAAGCCATCATTTCATCGTTGTTGCCATCATCAAACCCATCTCCGGATTCAGCCGATAATGGAAGCAACCTCCATTATTAACCAAACACAGCAACACCTCCTTCTCTGTTGCTTGGGCCCTTTTGAACAACATCGATGCTCATCATCACCATCTACATCTCTAAAGACACGAGTATCACCACCAACATCTAAAACTCTTTCCTGAACTGGTCGTCATATGGAAGTGAAAGACGATGGCAGCCTTGAGTAATTAGGCCGGGCTCCTTAACAGTATTCAAATTCCAGCTTCCCCTCATTAAATGACATGACTGCATTTAGCACTTCCCTAGGAACAGTCCACCCCTTAATAGAATGAATGTTCCTTAACGGACAGTGCGGATGCCAATAGCACTTGACCTTGAAAATGACATTTTTTCCCTTGTAGTCTTCTAAGTTCTTGTTTTGCTCATAACTTCTTCATACGAACTCAGAATGACTTCATTCTTTCGTCATTTGAACGAGTTCCACTAGGTCTTTGTCCCTTCTTCACTTGTGACTTCACTTTTGTAGCTATTTCCACTTGTTTTGGATGATTCATCTAATAAAAGACATAAACTAGAAAACAATCATAATACAAGGTAATATGCAAGAAATATAACTAAAACCAGTACAAATTGACACTCTAAACATGTAAATTAAGCATTTATCAGCAATCCAAACGATATAATCATAGTAATGATGATAATCAGGGTTACTAGAGCTTTCTAGCCTCCTTTTCATTCGACTAGAAAGAAGATTTTTCGACAACGTGAAACTGTGTCAACAACACGAGAACCCGTTTTATTGAATTTACTTGTTTTGATAACAGGTTTAGTTCTTACACCATGATTGCAGGGTATTATATGTACCAAACTTTTATCGGATTGATTCTTAGACTTAATGGAATTAAGTTTCTCTAAGAATCTAAAAACGCTTTCAAATGCTCTTAATAGATCTTTGTCAATTGATCCATCATGATAGTATTCCTCATAAAGATTAAGAGTTAATCTAGTGAGATTCCATATCTTTGATCGTCGACTGCGTTTTTTCAACAGACTCTTCTTAGACGAGCTTTTAATTTTTCCTTTAGATTGTTCATCATCATTTAAACTTTCCAATGTCTTGGATGAAGCAAGATTATCATGAGAGACCCGAGGTATATTCGATAATCTTTCCAATCGTTACAGATGCCAAGAGCAAGCTTCCTAGAGCAATTTCCCATAGGGACAGTCTTTAGGAAACACTCAAACACAAACTTCTTAGGTTTATAGTATTTGCCTGCTCTGATACCAATTGAAAAAGCGGGGGTCTAACAACCACACCCAATATTTCGCTTAGCAATCTGTATGGACAAACTCCAATATAATTTTAAGAGAATCAACTAGACAGTCAGACTCAATCTTAATAAAAGTATATCAAAGAGTTATATCTCTCTTTCTCGATTCAATACTTACTCAAGAAAATAGAAATCTGCGAGTCTAATTGAATACAAGAGAAATCACTTGAATGGTACCAAAGACCAATGTTTAAGGATCAATCAATTTCAATCAACAACCAAAGGTTGGATTTCCCAATTGATCGATTGAACGCACAACCTGTGATATTTCAATTATATAACAAAATATAATGCGGAAAAAAAATAACACGGACACCAGAAGTTTTGTTAACGAGGAAACCGCAAATGCAGAAAAACCCCGGGACCTAGTCCAAATTGAACTGACACTGTATTAAGCCGCTACAGACACTAGCCTACTACAAACTAACTTCGGTCTGGACTGTAGTTGAACCCAAATCAATCTCACACTGATACAAGGTACAGTTGCGCTCCTTACGTCTATGATCCAAGCAGGTACTACGCACTTGATTCCCTTATCTGATCTCACCCACAACTAAGAGTTGCTACGACCCAAAGTCGAAGATTTTAATAAACAAATCTGTATCACACAGAAAAGTCTACGATAATAGATAAATCTGTCTCCCACAGAAATACCTACAAGTTTTTGTTCCGTCTTTTGATAAATCAAGGTGAATAGGAACCAATTGATAAACCAGACTTATATTCCCGAAGAACAACCTAGTATTATCAATCACCTCATGATAATCTTAATCGTCTAGCGAAACAATATATTGTGGAATCACAAACGATGAGACGAAGGTGTTTGTGACTACTTTTCTATCTTGCCTATCGGAGAAATTAATCTCAAGCCAATCTTACAATTGTACTCAAATACGATAGAAACGGCAAGATCATATCATGCAACTACAAAGAAAATAGTTGGGTCTGGCTTCACAATCCCAATGAAGTCTTCAAGTCGTTAACCTACAAAGTCTCGATAGAAACCTAAGGTTAAAGGATAATCGACTTTATCTTATACAACTAGTATCACACAGGAGGTGTGGGGATTAGGTTTCCAAGTTGCTAGAGTTCTCCTTTATATAGTCTTTCAAATCAGGGTTTGCAATCATGTTAGCTTAGTAACAAAGCATTCAATATTCCCCGTTAGATGAAAACCTGATTAGATTTAAGCTAATATCTTTCAACCGTTAGATCGAACTTAGCTTGTTACACACAAATGAAATGCACATTTATTTAGGTTTGTGTAACCGTACCCAAACATGTACATTTAGTTGGTTCAACAATAGTTAACCAAATGGTTAGCCATATGAACACTTTCATATCAACCATATTCATCTTAACCATAATGACTCAAGAGAACTAGTTAGAGAGTTGTTTAATTGCTTAGATCTCATAGAAGTATATAAGACACAGTCGAAGCAAAAACGATTTGATTCACTCGAATCAATTCATGAACTTTATAGCCACGGTTTGCAAGTATGCAGTGGTTATTCTTGATTCCTTTATCTTTTCTTGTAAGATTTTTCAAAAATTCATCAATAAAATTAAGATTGTTAATCCAAAAATGAGTTGAATGTTAATGAAATCTTATGATGGGTGTAGTGTAGGATTTCCTGCAACTACATAATGGCGCTAGAAACAGGGACTGAAGGTTGAAAATTGAAGATTGTTGTTGAGATTTTTCAAATCAAGAAAGTGATTAAAAAAATCGGTGAATCAGTTAAAAGAAAAATGATTAGAGTCAATGAAGATGACAAAAGATTGGAGTGTAATATGATAAGAAAAACAATGGTTAATGAATTCCATGAAAACATCAAGGGAAGGATACATAAACGAGATTTTGAAGGAAGGAAAGTTATGGCGGTAGAAAAAACATCACCCTTGAAAGATTGGGAAAAGAAAAAAAATCACATCCATGGCAGCAGAAATACCAAAAGAAAATTTGAGCCACACATCTCCATTGGTTATTACAGTACCTATTACACGAAAAGAGAAGGGGACAACAACAAAATCCATGGAAGAATGAATATTGAACAGAACTTCAGTTGATACAGGAAGTTCAGTGGATATAATATTCTATCATGTGTTCAAAGGAATTGGATTCAAAGATGAAGAAATGTCTTGTTCAACATATCTTGTTCATGGCTTTGGAAAATCCACAACGAAACCTAAAGGAGAAATAGTGGTGCAAATTCCACTAGGAGAGATCGAAACATAAGTAACACTATGCGTAGTGGATATGGAATCACCATATAACATGTTGTTTGGGAGGCCATGGATACACGCAATTAAAGATGTAGCATCAACGTTGCATCAATGCATCAGATTCCCCATGCCAAATGGAGTAGGTGAAATTAGAGGAGATATTGAGAAATTATGTTATCAAATTGAAGTAAAACATTATGAAGGACGAGCAAAAAAGCGACAATTTCGCAGAAAAATATCAAAGGAGGCAAAGAAAGAGGAAGAATTTAGAGTGTACATGATAAGAGCAAAAGAAGGTAAAGGAATACCCAGCGAAATTTCGGAGGAAGGAGATGGACCTGCGAAGATGATAAAAGAGCCAACACCAATGAGAGAACCCAAGGCCAGTTACACTGCGGCAGAACCAACAAAAGAAGTAAATGTTGGGACTATAGAAAAACCCCTAATATTGAGGATTGGAACCAAGATGGATGCAGAAGAGGAAGAAAGAACTGTCAATCTTTTTGCGGGAATATAAAGATATTTTCGCGGGGAGCATGGATGAGATACCTGGAATAGATCCATCAATTGCATGTCATAAGTTGGAGATTAACAAGAATGTGAGACCATTTAAACAGAGAATAAGAAAAATCGCAACAACCTACCATCCTCAAATAGAAGAAGAATTACAGAAAATGCTTGAGGCGGGAATTATAAGAGAAGCTAAATACCCAGAGTGGATATCAAACATGGTTGTTGTTCCAAAGAAAAATAAAGGGATGAGAATTTGCATAGATTTCACTGATTTAAACAAGGGTTGCCGTAAAGATAGTTTTCCATTACCGGATATTCCTCAAATGGTTGAATCAGCAGCGGGAAATGATAGAGTGTCTTCTTTAGATGGGTACAAAGGTTATAACCAAATCCCTCTCGCTGAAGAAGATCAAGAACATACTGCTTTTTTTGCTCCAAGAGGTTTATACTGTTATACAAAAATGTTTGGTTTGCGAAATGCAGGAGAAACGTATCAAAGAATGGTAGATAAGGTGTTCGCGAAATGGATATACAAAACATTAGAGGTATACGTGGATGACATGTTAGTGAAGAGTAAAGAAGCTAAAGATCATGTACAAGATTTGAGGGAAACTTTTGAACAGATGCGGCATTATAATATTAAACTGAACCCTGAAAAATGCATTTTTGGGGTTGCATCGGGAAAATTTTTAGGCTACATTGTATCAAAAGAAGGAATACAAGTTGATCCAGAAAAGGTACAAGCAGTTCGTGACATGCCAACACCAGCAACGGTAAAGGATGTACAAAAATTGAACGGACTTTTAGCTTCGCTAGGAAGATTCATTTCGCGATCGTCAGGCAAATGTAAACATTTTTTCAATATACTCAAGAAAGGTGCGAAATTCAAATGGACTGATGAATGTGAAAAATCTTTTCAAGGGATCAAATAACACCTTATGAATACATCTATTTTACAAAAGGCAGAACCAGGAGAAGAACTATTGATATATCTTGCGACAACATCACATGCTTTAAGCGTCGTGTTATTGCGAACGGACGCAAGAGTGGAAAAACCCATTTATTACATCAGCAAAACATTAATGCTGCAGAGAGGAATTATTCAAAGATTGAGAAGATAATTTTAGCATTAGTATACGCCGCATTTAAACTTCGCATATATTTTCAAGCACACAAAATAAGGGTGCTAACAAAAGTACCAATTGAATCAGTGATGAAGAATTCAAAAATATCAGGTAGGGTGGAGAGATGGAATGCACAAATAGGACATTTCGAAATCAAGTATGAAATATTATTTTCACCAAAATCACAAATTGTCGCAGATTTCTTAGCAGAATTTCCTTTAGAAGATGATGAAGCGGTGGAAGAGATAATGGATATAGAAGAAGAACATGGAGATTCAAAAGACTTATTAACAGAACCAAATAGATGGGAGATATTGGTAGATGGATCATCAAATGGAGAAGGCAATGGGATTGGAATTGTTTTAATTTCGCCAGAAGGAACAAAGGTGGCTTTTTCATTCAGATTGGAATTCGCATCCACTAATAACGAAACGGAATATGAAGCTGTGATACATGCCTTAAAGTTCGCAATAGAAATGAAACTAGAAAATGCCAGGATCACTAGTGATTCGCAGCTAGTTATTCGCCAAATAAAGGGAGAGTACACTACAAATGAACCATCCTTGAAGAAATACAAGAAGCTCGTTGAAGAATTGTCAGCGAAAATCCCAAAGATAAAATGGAGGCACATTTTTAGGAAGAATAACATACTCGCAGACGCTTTTGCTTTCATCTCAAGCATGATGACAGATCCAACTGCGAAAATACATGGCCTTTTGGAAATACATGCACCTGGAGCACCATTGTCATCTTTAACCGGTGTATGGCCTTTTGGAAAGTGGGGCTTAGATATTGTGGGGCCATTTTTACCAGGATCTGGACAAAGAAGATACTTAATAGTCGCAACAGATTATTTAACAAAATGGACAGAAGTAAAGGCAGTACAGCATATTCGCGACAAAGATATCTTTACATTCATATTGGAAAATATCATTTGCGGATTCGGAATTCCGGCGCAGTTGGTATCTGATAATGGGAAACATTTTGAAGGACAGAACATAGAAATGTTACTTAATGCATTTAAAATAAAATGTGGAAAGTCTACTCCTCTGTATCCACAAGCTAACGGGCAGGCAGAGGCAACAAACAAAACAATTGCAGATATATTAAAGAAGAAATTAGAAGGACATCATAGAGCATGGTGCGAACAAGTACATAATGCAATATGGGCTTATAACACAACTAGGAGAGAAGCTACTGGAATGTCACCTTTTTGTTTAACATACGGAGTTGAATCGGTGTTACCAACAGAAGTTGTTACTCCGACAACAAAGAGAGAAGCTTGGGAGAAAAATCTTAGTGCGGGTTTGATCTTAAACAAACTTGATGAGTTAGAAGAAAAAAGAGAAAGAGCTTTACAGCATATAGAGAATTATCAGCGAAGATTAGCCCGAGAGTATAATAAACGTGTCAAAGTACGCGAATTTCAACCAGGAGATTTAGTTCTGCGAGAGACACCAATATATCAGCGAGAAAATGGTGGAAAGATAGAGAAAAAATGGGATGGACCTTACATCATTAAGGAGATAGTTGGGACATGAGCTTATAAATTAATGGATCCAGAAGGTAAAGATGTTGGTCATAGACTTGACAGACCATGGAACAGATTGGACTTAAAGAGATATTATCCATAAGAAGCTTTGAGAAGTTATGTATGATGCAAAAAAACAATTGCGAATAAACATTCAATGAAAGAATAGTTGCGAGATTATTCATATCAAACAAGATCATGATATACGAGAACTTCGCAGAGATAATAAATTCTACAAAATACAATCAGAGAACAATGACAAAAGAGAAAGGCACGAACCTTTATGGCGTACACCCTAGTTCGTGAATAAAAATTCGCAAGAGCAAAATCTAAGACCTAAAGTACGTCATATAAGGGGGTACCTGTTGCATGGCTCAGGGGAAGGCTACACCTCCATCGGAACCTGAGTCATGGAGATTTGGGCTCAATAAAGCCCATCCGGGAGAGGCACCTTGGATTCTCAGCTTAAGCATATGACTTAGGTTGGGCGACTAAGGTAATAAGAACTCTCCCAAGGAGTGCAGAATTTGACCAAGGCACCGAGGTACACGGTTAAGTCAAGAGTTCCAGGGGCGTCTGGAGCGTACCTTGCCATTCTTGACAAGTCTTGGCTTATACTGCACTCGGCCCGAAGAAAACCCCACTTAGGATGCAGTCTCGTAACCATAAAACCTATAAGTAAAAGAGATAAGAGGCTGCGAAAAAAACTGGTTGTTGTTAAGACCGGATGGGATGATCCAACCTTGTATGGTAGAGGTACGCCTCCTTGAAGGGGAAACCAGGGGGAGATAAGGGCGGCACCCTCCATTAGGGAGCTGATAAGTGTCTTAAGATGCAAATTTCATGAGGCTTTTTACTCGCAAGGGTATTAAGGCTTGTCATATTTGTGCGACAATCCTTAAGAGGCAATAATACTAAAGAGAAAGCTAAGACGAGATCAATGGGTTTTCGCATGAAAGTGCGAAGACGTCCTGCGATTTCGTCGCACGACGACAATGTCATGGGGATTTATTTTCGCAAGAATATTTAGGCATGTCATATTGTCGCAACAATCCTGAAGAGGCAATAATACAAAAGAAAAAGTTAAGGCAAGATCAATGGGTTTTTGCATGAAAATGCAAGGACGTCCTGCGATTTTGTCGCAATGACAAGAGGTGGCATAATAAGGCCTTTAATTAGGAAGGAAAAATAAGACCACATGACAAAACAAAATATTTATAAGTATTCATAACAGATCATTTCTCGCAAGAAAGATAATGAGAGGCAAGTATGGGAATCAGTAAACAATAGGCATTATCTTTCTCGCCAGCAAAATACTAAAAGAGAAAATTAATTCCAAATTTGGTTGAAGAATATTATTCACAAGAAATAATAAAGATGAAACAGTTCAAGAAGATAGAACTAGATAAGAAGCTCATGCTTCAGTATTAATTCCAGTAGAAGGAGATAATAGACGTTCTTCGCCAATATTCTCATTATCGCCAACCTCTTCTTCATTTCGATTCTGATCTTCACCAACAATAATTCCTTTGAGAGGGACTTCTTTTTCGCCGCCACTTTGATTATCGCCAGCAGTTACTTCTTTAGAAGAGATTTCTTTTGTGTTTTCATATTGATTAGCACCAGCAGTTGCTTCCTTAGAAGGGATCTCTTCTCCATCTTCCAAAAGACAATTCTCTCCACCACTTTCATAATCATAATCACTATCAGCAGGACGAGGAATTTCATCATCATCTACTTCCAAAGGTTCGATTGATGTAGGAGGAAGAGATTTGGACAATAAAATATCGTTCACAAGAACTTCAGCCCGGAGATGAACTTGACGAAGAAGTGCTCTCTGATGATTCCTATCTTGAATATCCTTAAAGTAAGAAAGATAATCAAGTCTTCTTTCTGCTCGGTCGCGAGAACCAGTAAGGACAGAGACGAGTAGTGCATTTTCTTTGCGAATTTTGGCATATTTAGCCTCCAAAACAGAAATGGAGGAATGAAGATTTTTCTCAGACTCTGTGAAAAGTAGAATACAAAATTTCAGTAAGATGAAGAACTCAAAAAGGTATGACAAAGAAAAGATAGTTAAGGAAGTCAAACTGTTATGACTATCTTCCTTTTGCGAAATAAGGTGTTGAATCAAGGTCAGACAACTATTCTCCCAACGGTCCATCGCATCATCAAATTTATCACCAACTAAACCTTTAAGTCGAGACTGAAGATTTTTCTCTTTAGAAATAAGAAAGGCATTTTTCTTCGCAAGTGAAGAATAAGATTCTTCTAATTTAAAATATTGTTCTTAAGTTGGTTCTCCTTTACACTTAAAGCTATTCTACCTTGAATGAGTGTATCTCTTTCAGCGATAGATGACTCTGTTACTTCTTTAAGTTCATTTCTCAAAGAGCGAAGAGATTTTTCTTGGTCATCACATACTTTCTGAAGGATGCTAAGTTGTTGCGAAGATATCGCCATCTTGTTTAAACAAGTTCGCTTCTCTTGAGATAGAGTTTTATTCTCATCTGATAAAGATTTCATCCCTAGATTAACTTTAGTTAAAGAATAAGATAGGCGGGATATTTCATTACTTAATAAATTTTGCCTCCGAACTAATTGGGTATTTTCATTGGTAAGATCATTTATATGATCAACAGAGTATGAATAGAGGTTATCTAATTGGCTATATTGATCCGTCAAAATCTCTTTATCAACACGGGCTTCTTCAACAACAGATTCAAATTGATATCTCTCCATTATTCGTTTCTGGTTTAAGGCTTAACATGCGAAAAAGGGATTTCAAGGACAATTAAATATGGAAAGGATAAAATCATTAGAAAGGAAAATTGAAGACACAGATAATGAAATCATACCTCTCCTTTCATAATTCTTCTTGCGAAGATTGTCGCGATCCAGTAAAACATTCTGGAGCTTTTGATTTTTGAGACGAAGAGCATTACACTCTTTTTCCAAAGCTGTTTGCGAAGCAGCTCTGTCAGAGCCAAAATACTTACTCAGAATTTCGCAAACACCAGACTTGACAGGATCGATGGGAGACTTCTTGCCATCATCCAGGACCTCAGACAAAACTTTGAAAGCAATATCTATTCCTTCCACAGTTTCTTTCGAAAAAGGAAGAGGCTCATGTAGAGAACTGGCAACGATAGAAGGTTGGGAAACATTATCAATAGGAGGAGAAGAAGTTTCATTCACAGAAGGATTAATAAGGGGGGTTTCAATCATTAAAAGGTCAGTTGAAGAGATGAAATTTGAGGCAACCTTTTCGCGAATTGGAGATAATGGTTTAACTTGCGAAGATGTCGCAGGAGATTTTGAAGGGATAAGTAAGTGGAATGGAACATAGGTTTCAACGGTGTTGAGGTGGCGAGATTTCTTGAGAGGTTTGTTGGCATCCTTATCACCCTGCGAATCACAATCCAGATAAGAAACAGAGGCAACAATATTGTTATTAGAAAAGAATAATGTTTCTTACTACCTTATGATTCACAGACTTTCTTTTGTTTACAACAATCTTATGATGCGATTTGGGAATATTCGGGTTCTGAACCGTAAATTTGGTGTTAGAGGCGTTTTTGCTGAAATAACAACAGTATGGGAATCACATAAACAACATCAAATAAGGCAGTAAGCAAGATCAATTTCAGCAAAACCCATAAGAAATAAAAAAGAAAACTAACCTCGATGAATCCATGGAAAACACCAGCAGGAAGATTAATTCGTAAAAATTAAAAAGGAAGAAAGTTACAAACAATGAAGATCTACAAAGGGAGCAGTATGAAGATGAAGAAGAAATTAAAAAGATTAAAAGAAAAAGAAAGAAGAAAAAATTGCAATGGCAGAACTTACGGAAGAACAATAGAGTAGCAGAGATGAGAGAGTAAAAAGAGAAGAGAAAATAAAAAGAAAATGGAAAGAATAGTAAGAAGAATATATAGAGAAGATTTTTTTTTACTCGAAGAGATAAACACTATTAATGCGAAAAGACATAAGCGGTTGAAAAGCAGCGGTTACAGAAGACATGTCAAGAAATAGATGCAAGAAAGGATACGTGTGATAAATGCAGAATATGAAGAGATGGGCAGCTGCGACATTTCTCACATCGTTCTCTACTTCGCAGAGGAGATATGAGAAGAGGCAAGATGTAGGATCAAAATCTCGCAGCAATAATGCCTCGGTGAAATTATTAACAACACAACACAACAGTGTCGCAGAACAACTTCAGAAACAAAATAATAAACGACGTCAGCTAAATCATGAGAAAAATGTGATGTCCTGCGAAAATTAGGGAGTTTTGCGAGATTAACATTTATAAGGTTGTGATAATGTCGCAAGCCATTTCCGAAAATAAAGGATGGATTAGCTGTCATCCACTATGAAAAACTCTATATAAAGAGCCGATCAGCTGTGAGGAAGAGAGAGATCTATTCTGAGTGAGAAGCAAGTAAATAGGAGAGAGAAAATCTAGAGCAGTGGTTATTCTTGATTCCTTTATCTTTTCTTGTAAGATTTTTCAAAGATTCATCAATAAAATTAAGATTGTTAATCCAAAAATGAGTTGAATGTTAATGAAATCTTATGAGGGGTGTAGTGTAGGATTTCCTGCAACTACATGTGGAGAGAGATGAGATGGCAGAGTATGACTGGAGAATACTTGTAGTGAACGAAGGTATAATCTGTACTAAGGCTGGGTAGTTCCCGAAGGAACGTGGGTCAACTAAGGTGGCAGAGTCCGACTGGAGAAAGCAGGCGGTGAACGAAGGTACCATTTGTACGGAAGATATATCAGGATAGGATGGACCCAAATACAGCAAAGATATATCTGGAGCAAAAGGGGCTATAAATACCAAGATCCACTAACAAAGAAGGGCATTCGATACCCAGCAGAAGAAGATCTATTCTTAAGCTTATACCTCTTTAATGTTAGAACTTAAGTATTCACTTCAACTTGAGTTCTCTCTATTACTTTGGGAAGCATTTAAGATCTTTGTAACCACCACAACTTAATACAAACAATCACTCATTACCCCGTGGACGTAGACAAAAGTCGAACCACGTAATCTCTTATGTCTCATGATAACTTAGTACCATTTACCTTATATTTTTGTTCTTCGTTATTATTGCGATCTTGAGTATCTTTTATTACTTAGCATTATCATTTCAACTGAGATATCAATACTACTTGGTATCAGATTCTCTGAGTTGTATACATTATGTAGACTATGGGAAAATTAGTAGTTACAGTTTGGCGCTAGAAGGATTTGGTCACCAACTTGAGTTTTTATGTTCCTTTATTTTATATTTACTTGCACATCTTCCTTGACGAAGGGATCTGAGAATAGCAAGGGTGGATCTCACTTTCTAGTGATTTGTTCATCTGTTATTTACGTAAGTTATTTGAGTTCATAGCCTCTAAAGACTTGCAACCTTACAGATCTACAAAGTTTTTCTCAAAAACGTGTTCAAAAAACGTTCAAACTGTTGTTTTGTACTAAACAACCTTTTCCGACAAAGTATCCTTTGGACCTGGGTACCTCTGAGCACTTGGGAATCTCAATGAGAATTTAAGGAGAATAAATCTTACAAAGCATTTAATAGCCTCTTATCTTTGGGGATCTGACACCTTTTTTTCAATTGTTTCAACATTTAATGTTGTTTTTTCCAAGTGTGTCATAAGAAATTAAATACCTATCTTTTCAAAACGTCATTTTAGCGCTTTTTCTGAAAAAGCTGCTTAGTCATCTTCTGTGTCAGAGCATTAATTGCTACTTTTAACGAAGGAACCCAAGTAGAAAACTTTGTCATTTTTTCCGTGACCTCAGGATAACAAAAGCCGAAGATATGCAGAAACCAAGTGATGTACCAACAAGTTCACGACCTGCTGTCACAAGAGGAAGATCTCAAAACCCGTCTCGAACGAATCAAAGAAATGAAGCAGAGGACGGACAAAGCGAGATAGCAAGAAGAACGGCTGCCAACAAACAACCTACTCTTACTGAAGGGATGGGGAAAACATCTGGAGCACAACCACTTTACGACATGCAGTTATCGGAACGTCCCCATGTTACGAAGCCACCTGCGGCTAACGAAGGGTTACCCAGAACCTTAGCTCCTACAGGACGAGGGTTGGGAAACCTAACTCCAATCTATCTAGATCCTGATGCTCCGGTAATAGAAGAAGGAGTGGATGACTATGAGGATCCGACTGATAGCACTCCTCAGGGTGGTGGAATCCACAATGAAGAACAAATGGCAGCGCAAGTAACATCTCTGCTACTACGCAACAAGGAGCTCGAGGATGCAATACACGTGATGGCTCAGGAAAACCAGAACCTGAAAGATATGATGGATGTGCAGATCGAAGGTTTCCAAAATCACTCTCCTTTGAAGAGGCGAGAGCAGGGAGCTATCTCAGGAAGACGAAGGGGGGATCTTAACCCACCAAAGGATAACCCACCGGGGGGGATCCAGGAGAACACGACACGATCCAAATGAGGTGGATCCAACTTACAAGCCCTCTCAGTTTTACTATGATGAGGCATTTTCCAGAGATGCTCACAATATGGACCCGGTCATGGAGCAAATGGAGAAGATGCGTAAAGAAATACAAGGATTAAAAACTGGCCACATAGGCGCAAATCTAGAGGAGGTACTCCAGGAAGCAACAACATCTCCGCTGTCCTTTCGTATTTTGAGAAATCCTATCCCTGCAAAATGCCCGGTTGAAAAGCAGGGGTCTAACAACCTCACCCAATATTTCGCTTAGCAATCTGTATGGACTAACTCCAATATACTTTTAAGTGATATCAACTAGACAGTCAGACTCAATCTTAATAAAAAGTATATCAAAGAGTTATATTTCAATTTCTCGATTCAATCCTTACTCAAGCAAATAGAAATATGCGGGCCTAATTGAATACAAGAGAAAATAACTTGAACGGTACCAAAGACCAATGTTCAAGGATTAATCAATTTCAATCAACAACCAAAGGTTGGATTTACCAATTGATCGATACAACACACAACCTGTGATATTTCAATTATGTAACAAAATATAATGCAGAAAAGAAATCACACAGACACCAGAAGTTTTGTTAACGAGGAAACCGCAAATGCATAAAAACCCCGAGACCTAGTCCAGATTGAACACACACTGTATTAAGACGCTACAGATACTATCCTACTACAAACTAACTTCGGCCTAGACTGTAGTTGAACCCCAATCAATCTCACATTGATCCAAGGTACAGTTGCAATCCTTACATATCTGATCCCAGCAGGATACTACGCACTTGATTCCCTTAGTTTATCTCACCCACAACTAAGATACGACCCAAAGTCGAAGACTTAAATAAACAAATCTGTATGACACAGAAAAGTCTACAGGAATAGATAAATGTGTCTCCCACAGAAATACCTACGAGTTTTGTTTCGTCTTTTGATAAATCAAGGTGAACATGAACCAATTGATATACCAGACTTATATTCCTCAAGAACGACCTAGAAATGTCAATCACCTCACAATAATTTTAATTGACATACGAAACAAGATATTGTGGAATCACAAACGATGAGACGAAGATGTTTGTGACGACTTTTCTATCTTTCCTATCGGAGAAATCAATCTCAATCCAATCTTATGGTTGTACTCAAATATGATGGAAACAACAAGATCAGATCACACAACTACAGAGAAAATAGTTGGGCCTGGCTTCACAATCCCAATGAAGTCTTCAAGTCGTTAACCTACAGGGACTCTATAGAAACCTAAGGTTAATGGAGAATCGACTCTAGCTTATACAACTAGTATCACATAGGAGGTGTGGGGATTAGGTTTCCCAGTTGCTAGAGTGCTCCTTTATATAGTCTCCAAATCAGGGATTGCAATCCAAGTTACCTTGGTAACAAAGCATTCAATATTCACCGTTAGATGAAAACCTGATTAGATTCAAGTTAATATCTTTCAACCATTAGATCGAACTTAGCTTGTTATACACACATGAAATATAACTTCATTTAGGTTTGAGTAACCGTACCTAAACGTGTACAAGTCGTTGGTTCAACAGTAGTTAACCAATGGTTAGCTATATAAGCACTTTCATATCAACCTTATTCATCTTCACCATAACTAGTTCAAATGACTCAAAGAACTAGTTAGAGATTTTTTCAGTTGCTTAGATCTCATAGAAGTATATAAGACACAATCGAAGCAAAAATGATTTTGATTCACTCGAATCGATTCATGAACATTATAGCCACAGTTTGCAAAGATTGCATTCCTTAATTTATAAATGTTTTAGTTGACGAGTAAACCGTTTTTAGAAAAAAAACCCACTCAAGTATGCATACCGGTACGCATACTTAAGTACCCGGATTGAGTTTGTTTTCCGTTCACAAACTCCAGCAGAAAATCACGGGATGTGAACTTCCGGCAGTACGCGTACGAGTACGCGGACTTAGCTTCCGGGCATCCTAAACTGTAAAGTACGCATACTTTGGTTCAAGGATTTTGGACTTACACAAGTATGATTTCACATACAATGTTTATATCCATTCAAGGTTATATATTCTAAACTCTCATTTCAATCATTGAAACATTCTTAGAGGATGTTAAATAGAGTTTATTCACACATTATTTTTCATCAAAGTGATTTTCAAGATATTGAAATGATCAACATGACTTTCTTCACTTGGCCAAAGCGAAATCTTACCAACACATATTTCGAGAAATAGATAAGCGAGATAAACTCGGCTCGAAGTAGCAAATGTGTATAATCGAAGTCTATATAGAAATACGACTTTTGTCTCAATATAGGATACAAAATAGATAGACTTTTGAGTTATAGATAAGTTCAAGTCTCCACATACCTTTTTTTCGATGAAGATCCACCAGTTCCTTGGGTAGTTCTTCAGCTTGGCATGATGAATGCCGTGGAGTCTAGAGATCAACTACACTTAATATCCTAGTCCAAGACTTAGATATAAGTAGACTAGAAATAAATACTTATAGTTTTGGCAACTAAACTTGACAAACAATCTTGAGATAACAACGCTTACGAGTTCGACCGAGCAGTGCTCTAACAATCTCCCCCTTGGTCAATTTTAGTGACAAAACTATCAATACATATGGAATATAAAATAAAAAAAACTTTGCATCTTCTCATCCACATGCATGAGCTCCTTGGTTCTTCAACATTACTCGAAATCTTCGTCACTTCCAAGTACTCCAATGATTCCAAAGATATTCAAATCAGCATCGTCGTTACTGAAGATCCATAGCCATAACAATTAGAAAACAAAAGCTCTCAATCATTGTTATACAATGTCATAGTGTTATTACGCAACATCAAAGTTCAATTATATCACAACTTCTGTAACGATCTACGTTACAAATTAGCTCAGTAGCAACTCAAGGTAAGAGAAGATCGAAATCAGAGAAGAAAGAAACTAGATATTTTTCATTGAATGAACTCAGGAGCTACGATGATTGGTCTTTAAAGGACCTATGCACAACAAAAGATCGGATGGTTCCTAGTTCATCAAGCAAATACGGATAACTAAGACAAAACCCTAATAACTTTTAAAAGAAGCCCAACAAGAAAGAAAACAGATTAAGGCCTAAGCCAAGTACATCTCAACACATGAACCTTTCATGAAAAATTCCCCTCCTTCACCAGATCCTTTTCCTCAAGGATTAGTTTTGGAAATTGAACCTGCATAGCTTGCTTGTCCTCCCAAGTAGCTGTTTCCCACTGAATCAGAACTTGAGAGACATCTTGGCTGTTTTTTCTAATCCTTCTAGTATCCAGCACCTGCAGTGGCTTAATCTTCATTTCTCCTTCTTTAGTAATTACTGGAAGTTCAGTTTGTGGAAGTAGACCAGCCCCCAATTTAGGCTTCAGTTGGGATACATGAAAAGTGGGATGAATCTTTGATCCTACTGGAAGTCTCAGCTTGTAATCGAACTTGCCAATCCTTTCTAAGACTTGATAAGGACCAAAGAACTTAGCATATAATTTAAGGATCTTTCTCAACTGCACAGTGGTCTGTCTATAAGGTTGTAATCTGAGATAAACCCAATCTCTTACTTCAAAGGACCTCTCAAACCTCTTTTTATGTGTTGTTCTGCCTCTAATGCCCCCTTAAGTAGCTGCCCCATGTGCTATCTCATATAGTTATCAACATTTGCACTTATACCTTGGGCCGCTGAAGTAATCCCAGATTGGGGAGGTGGATATCCATAGAGTGCTTCAAAAGGTGGAAGTTTGAGACTTGTGTAGTAGCTAGTATTGTACCACCACTCAGCTAAAGGAAACCAAGTGTCCCATTTGCTTGGATTGAAACTTATCATACACCTGAGATAAGCTTCAGCACAAGCATTTAACCTCTCAGTTTGTCCATCAGTCCGAGGATGATAAACTGTGTTGAGGTGTAGAGATGTACCCATTCTTGAAAATAGAGCTTGCCAAAAATTTCTTATAAAGACACTATCTCTGTCTGATACAATGCTCTTAGGGAGACCATGAAGTTTAAAAATTGTGTCTAGGAATACCTTTGCTACTGAGGCTGCTGTATATGGGTGACTCAATGCCATGAAATGACTGTATTTAGAGAATATGTCCACTGCCACCAAAATGATCTCTCTACCTTCAAATTTGGGTGGACCTGTGATGAATTCCATGCTGATATGCTCTCAAGCTTGTTCAGGTACAGGAAGAGGCTGTAGCAATCCTCTAGGAAGAGAAGTAAACCCTTTGTGTTGTTGACAGATTTCACACTCTTGCACATGTTTCATGATATCCTTGTGCATTCCTGCCCAGAAGAAGTAGAGTCTAGCCTTTTGGTAACTGGCTTGAGTTCTAGAATGGCCTCTCCAATCACCGAAGAATAGACTGAAGCAATGATTTTCTGCCTCAAATCTCCACCTTGACCAACATATATCCTTCCCTTGAACTTCAATATGCCTCTAACATAAGAGTAATCCCCATCTGAGGTGTCTTGAGCTAACATTTTTGGGATCAATTCTTGAGCTAGAGAGTCACCATCATAACTGTCTTGGACTTCCTTGATCCAGTTAGGTTGTATCACACTTAATCTACTGCAAGATGGTCTATATCCTATGTGCACTCTCGATAATGCATCTGCCACTTTGTTTCCAGCTCCCTTCTTGTACTTAAGCTCGTATTCATATCCCAGTAATTTGGCCAACCATTTTTTTTGAATTATTGAATGTATCCTCTACTCCATGAAATATTTTATGCTCTGGTGATCAGTATAAATGGTAAATTTGTTTCCCATTAAGTATGATCTCCATTTAGTGACAGCCATTACCACTGCCATTAATTCCTTTTCATAAGTGAACATAGCTAAATATATTTCTCCCATTTCCTTACTATAGAATGCTACTGGTTTATCATCCTGCATTAACACAGCTCCAACTCCAGTATCACACGCATCTGTAGCTAATTCAAATGGATTGCTAAAATCTGGTAACAGAATTACTGGGGTGGTAGTAACAACTTTCTTAAGTTTATCAAAAGCCTTTTGTGTAGCTTCACTCCATTGAAATTTGTTTTTCTTGAGAAGCTCAGTGAGTGGTTTAGCTATCAACCCATAATCTCTGACAAACTTCCTGTAATACCCAGTTAACCCCAAGAATCCTATCAATTCTTTAATTGTCACTGGAGTTGGCCATTTGTCCATACATTCTATTTTTGCTGGGTCTGCCGAAACTCCTTGTTCATTAATGATGTGATGTGACCCAAGTATTCAACCTGTGGCTGACCAAATGAACATTTACTGAGTTTAATAAACAAGGAATGCTTCTTGAGAATTGATAATGCTAGCTCCAAATGCTTCTTGTGGGTGTCCATGTCAGGGCTATAGATTAGAATATCATCAAAGAACTCTAGTATGCACTTCCTTAAGTATGGCTTGAAAATTTCATTCATTAGTGCTTGAAAATTTGCAGGGGCATTTTTCAACCCAAAAGGCATGACAAGAAACTCATAGTGACTTTAATGTGTCTTGAAGGCAGTTTTGGGGGTATCAGCTGGGTACACTCTAATTTGGTGGTATCCTGCCCTCAAATCTATCTTAGTGAACACTATTGCTCCCTTGAGTTCATCTAGAAACTCTTCTATCACTGGAATGGGGTATTTACCCTTAACAGTGATCTCATTAATCTTTATATAATCCACACAAAACCTCCACCCTCCATCCTTCTTCTTGACCAACAAAACTGGGGATGAGAATGGACTATTTATCATTTCTTAAACTAGTTGTTCTGTTACACATTCTTGCACATAAGGAATCCTATAGGGTCTCTGGTTTGGTGGTCTGGATAATGGTTTGAGAGGAATGTGATGGTCATGGTTTCTAATGGGGGGTAGTGTTTTGGGTTCTTGAAACAAGGAAGTATAGGACTGAACAATAGGTTCCAAACACTCAGGTATGTTTCTTGTTGACTCTTCAGCAGTGATGGCATATAAATGGCCCATTACTCCATGTCCGTCTTTACTAAAATACCTCTTGCAAGCACTCCCTGACATCAGAGAAATGTTAGCAGCTTCAGTATCTCCCAACAATGTGATTTCCTCCCCATTCTTAGTGAAGGATATAGCCATTTTTTTGAAATCAAACTTCACAGGACTAATGTCCTTCATCCAGTCAACTCCTAGCACCATGTCACACCCCCATAAATCCAACAACGTTATATCAAAGCTAAACTTGTGGTTCTGCATGCTCCAGTTGAAATTAGGACATCTTGCATCACTGAGTAATTTATTACCATCTGCTACAGCAACTTAAAATTTTGAGGTAGCTTCAATGAATGCTCCACTACTCTTAGCAAGCTCAGGGTCCATGAAACTGTGTTTACTGCCACTATCCACCAATATAGTAATAGACCTTCCATTCTTTGTCTTGCCTTTAATTTTAATAGTGTTGTGAGAAATGTTACCTGACAGGGCATGCAATGAAATTTCCACTTCTTCCTCCAGTTCTTGGATCAGTGGTGAATGCCTGGTGATTCTTCTCCAGATGTACACTGCTCTTCTTCATCTCCCACTAGCATGTATAGTTGTTATTTAGTGCACTTATGACCTTGAGTGTACACTTCGTCACAATTATAGCATAAGCCTATTTCACGCCTTGACCTCATTTCAGCATATGTGAGCTTCTTGTTTGGTGGAAGCTTAGGACTGCTCCTACTTTTTGGGGAAGGAGAGCTTGTCTTTGGTGAAGTGACATATCCTCTGATGCTATACTACTGCTAGGAATGGACAATGGAGGCAGCTTTGGAATATACTTTACCCTTCTAGATGTCTTATCTAGTATAGCCTCTTGCATTCTGGCTAAGTACATAGCCTTCTTAAGGCTTGTAGGTGAAAACATTTGAACAACTAGAATGAGTTCTTCTTTTAACCAACTGAGAAAACTGGAGGTAAAGTATTCTTCAGTCAAATGCTTGTTCTTAGCAAGCATAAGAGCCTTCAATTCCTCAAATAGTTCTTGATACTCTAACACTGTTCCTTCTTGACTTAACTTATTGAATTCTCCAACAATATCATCATGACCCAATTCTTGAAATCGAAAGTGTATATCAACAGTGAATTCTTCCCATACAATGATATCCTTTCCCTCTTGATAGTCTTGAAACCAATTATCAGCTTTACCTTCTAAGTATAAGGAATCTAGCATAACTTTCTGCTCCTCATCCATTATATGCAACTGGAAAAACTTTCTACACTTCGTAATCCAAGACCTAGGGTTTATACCATCGAATTTCGGAAATTCTACCTTAGGTCTTTGCGGATTAGAAAAATGAGGCGAGATTAAACGATTAGCTCCACTGTTACTACCGCTTGCAGATCTTTCATGAAATAGATGTCCTTATGGTGGGTTCAGTACTCCATTGCCGGTTTTGAGTTTGTTAACAATTCTTTCTTCCATCGCTTCCACCTATGAGTGTATGGATTTCCTAATATTACCTCGAGTCTCATCATACTACCTAAGAAGCTCTTCATGGCCTTTCATCAGTGTATTGAACTTCTTATTTAGGTCATCAAAATCCTTTTGATTAACCATTTTTACTCACATGCACTCGGATCGGGTGCTCTGATACCAATTGTAACGATCTACGTTACAAATTAGCTCAGTAACAACTCAGGGTAAGAGTAGATCGAAATCAGAGAAGAATGAAACTAGATATTTTTCATTGAATGAACTCAGGAGCTACAATGATTGGTCTTTAAAGGACCTATCCACAACAAAAGATCGGACGGTTCCTAGTTCATCAAGCAAATACGGATAACTAAGACAAAACCCTAATAACTTTTAAAATAAGCCCAACGAGAAAAAAAAAACAAATTAAGGCCTAAGCCCAATAAATATCAACACATAAACCTTTCATGACAACTTCGACAACAATACTATGGTGATATGTATTACTCCCCCTTAGTCAATACTTCATCTCACATGTAAACCACTCCCTCTTACATAATGATCCGAAAACCATATGTATTTGTAGTGTGAACTACACATTAATTCTCCCCCTTTTTGTCAATAAAATTGGCAAAGGTACGAAAACTAGTGGGATCCTAATGAAATTTCCATAGAGACACTTCATGACCAAAAGAAAGTACATATCAACTTTTTTAGATGCAATCATATAGTCGAAACTAAATGCATTCATCAAGGAGTCTATAAAAATACAAGATAACCCCTATAATATTCCACAACCGCACTCCCCACAAAGATTTGGAAGTTAAGCACAAGTTCAACTAAGAACTCTCCCCCATAAAATGTCATTCCCGAAAGAACAACAAGAGCGACCTTACTTTCACAAGAAAAGAAGGATTTTTTGGGACATTAACAAATCACATAAGAATATAAATTTGTATCCAAAAATCTCAACTAAATTAATCACAAGAGAACCCATGATTAGTTCAATCGGAAATTCTCACGTAAGAGAACTTATGGAGCCGCACAGTATATACATAAAAAAAATATGGATTAGGGAAGATCAGTACTGCGGAATAAACAAAGATTCATTCTATTTCTCATCATCATTTTCACAATGACTTAATCTTTGTAACCAAAAGCTCATTCTATCTTCCATCAATATTTGCATAATGACATAATAGGCTTATCTTTTGTTTGTCAAAATTTCATTCAATCTTTTATCAATACTTGCATATCGACATATGAAGGACTTAACTTTTGACCACGTATGGGACACTCAGTTCACAGATGTAAACACACATATCCCATAAAAAGTTGCAATATATGAAATCATAAAGATTAATACTGCAAAATCATCTTCCAAATAAACTTTAGAATTTAAACAAATAAATCTAAAAACATTGCAAGATGAAAACGTTGGACATAGCTATGTGTACTCAAAATAATGGTTATTCCAAACCCTAGTTATCCTTCTAAAAACATAAGAATAAATTCTCATAAAAAGTTTCCTAGACATTGAGACCTCTGAAAAATTCTTTATCGTCCCCGAACTCCTTGTCGTCAACAACCATGGGAATATAAGGTTCATGAAGAAAGGATTCAATTCCAACAAACCTTCTAGGCTGATGATGTCGAACCAGGGCCTTCTGAATTTCAAGAGTTCTCATAACAAAAGCCTTTATTTGTTGAGTCTCATTTCTTGTCTCCTTCAACTCTTCAAGAACGTCGGAAAACTTCTGAGAATTTGAAGGAACAACTCTTGGCTTCCTCACATTCCTGATTTTTGTTTTCAAAGTTGGAGGTAACAGATATCTTTCTTTTTCCTTCGTTATTGATGGCTTAACAATCATATTAACATTTTTTCCATCAGAAGACATGATGCTTGGAGTATCCATAAGCGTATGGGTTTGTGAGAGGAAATCATAATTTAAACTCAACAAGCAGTCTTAAGTTAAAAAGAGTTTCAGGGAAGGAAAAAGGAATGTAGGGTTACGGAACTTTTATACACTTAAAGGATTCACGTACGCACAATTCATACCATATAAAAGGCAGAATTGTCAATTTTAACCCTCTTTTATTGATTAACCAGGGAAGTTCTTTCCAATATCAATTAGATATGAAAAGCGGCATGAATTCCAGACTTTACAATGCTCTCAGAGCAAAATCAAAAACAAAATCAAAACAACTAAATATTTTTCTTTTCTTAAGGCCTGAGGTGTGCAAAATCTTGTCTATTTAATCAGGCACATGAGACAAGATGCACTAACCAACACAATTTAAGTTGTGCTGGGGTGAACAATAATCTGTCCACCATATCCTTTTCGATCGGAATTCATAGAACCTTGTTTCTCATAGTGTTTAGACCATAAATTTATTTCTAATGGTCTTGTCTTATCCTTGGAAACTAACTTCTTTGACGATGATAAAATCTTACATACCTCAGCGGTTTTTTGAACAAGTTTGAGCTTGTTTGCTTATCGATTTGCTCTTCATTGAAGTTTGTTGACATGTCTCAGTTTGTGTTTGTACTTGAAACACTTTGATATTTCATGACCTTTGAGTGAACAATACAAGCATGTCAACTTGGAATGTAATTTAGGTGCCTGAGAGGTGCAAGCTTCTAGACACATAGTGGAACCTGAGACATTAGACTGAGAGTTTCCAAGGAAAAGGTCAATTTTTCTTCCAGATTGGTTGAGTTTTCTTCTGAAAGAATATCGAGATTGATATACATATTTCTACAATTATCAAAATCAATATTTTCACAAAGAAGTGCAACACTTGATTTTTCGTCTTAATTAGAATCATAGTTGTCAGACATTTCATCAAGAATTGCAACAAGAGCTTTGTTCCCGTTGTATTTCTTTCGATTTGGAAACTCATTTTTAAAATGACCAAAACCTTTACACTTAAAGCACTGAGGCATATCCTCGTCATAAGTTTCATCATTATCCCTGTTTTTAGGAGGAACACGATTATGGGGTTTGTCTAATGACCTGCTTTTATCTCTGGAGAACCGTTTACTTCTCTTCAAAAGAAGATCCCTAAACTGTCTTGTGATCAATGAGACTGACCTGTCAAGATCTTCATCTGATGAATCAGCCTCTGAAACATCATCTTCAGAGATGCAAACACCTTAACTTTTATCAAGTAATTTAATGTTCTTTTGTGCTTTGAAAGCAACATCCCTCCCAGATTTGGATGTATGCTCATGATCAAAGACCTTTAACTTTCCAACCAGAGTATTTCTGGAAAGCTTTGCGAGATTATTTCCTTTAACGATGTCATGCTTCTTAGAATCGTATCTGGATGGGAGAGATCTGAGAATCTTCATCACGATGTCTTTTTCAGGAATAGTCTTACCCAATGCAAAAGATGCATTAACAATTTCAGACACTTTGTGATTAAACTCATCAAATGATTCTGAAAAAGCGGGGGTACAACAACCACACCCAATATTTCGATTAGCAATTTGTATGGACTAACTCTAATATACTTTTAAGAGAATAAACTAGACAGTCAGACTCAATCTTAATAAAAAGTATATCAAGGAGTTAATATCTCTATCTCTCGATTTGATCTGTACTCAAGCAAATGGAAATCTACGAGTCTTTATCAAATACTAGAGAGATAAACTTGGATGGTACCAAAGACCAATATCCAAGTGTCAATCAATGCAAAACAACAACCAAAGGTTGGATATTCTAATTGATTGATCTTAACGCACAACCTGTGATATTTCAATTATATAACAAAATATAATGCGGAATAGAAATAACACAGACACCAGAAATTTTGTTAACGAGGAAACCGCAAATGCAGAAAGACCCCGGGACCTAGTCCATATTGAACACCACACTGTATTAAGCCGCTACAGACACTAGCCTACTACAAACTAACTTCGGTCTGCACTGTAGTTGAACCCTAATCAATCTCACACTGATTCAAGGTACAGTTGTGCTCCTTACGTCAATGATCCCAGAAGGATACTACGCACTTGATTCCCTTAGCTGATCTCACCCACAACTAAGAGTTGCTACGACCGAAAGTCGAAGACTTTAATAAACAAATCTGTATCACACGGAAAAGTCTACAAAGATAGATAAATCTGTCTCCCACAGATAAACCTAAAAGTTTTGTTTTGTCTTTTGATAAATATCAAGGTGAACAAGAACCAATTAATAAACCGGACTTATATTCCCAAAGAACATCCTAGTATTATCAATCACCTCACAATAATCTAAATCGTATGGCAGCGAAACTAGATATTGTGGAATCACAAATGATGAGACGAAGATGTTTGTGATTTCTTTTTATCTTTCCCTATCCGAGATATAATCTCAAGTCAATTATTCCAATTGAACTCGTATGATAGAAAATGGCAAGATCAGATCGCTCAACTAAAAGAAAAGTAGTTTCGTCTGGCTTCACAATCCCAATGAAGTCTTCCAGTCGTTAATCGACAGGGTATCGAGAACAAACTCACGGTTAAAGTAGAATCGACTCTAGCAAACCAACCAGTATCACACAGGAGGTGTGGGGATTAATTTTGCACAGTTGCTAGACG
The DNA here is from genome assembly GCF_003573695.1 of Papaver somniferum. Classification (NCBI taxonomy): domain Eukaryota; kingdom Viridiplantae; phylum Streptophyta; class Magnoliopsida; order Ranunculales; family Papaveraceae; genus Papaver; species Papaver somniferum. The sequence continues at coordinate 62,924,889 of NC_039360.1, read as the reverse complement.
TCTCCTTATATAGTTTTCAAATCAGGGTTTGCAATCCAAGTTACCTTGGTAACAAAGCATTCAATATTCACCGTTAGATGAAAAACCTGATTTATCCAAGCTAATATCTTTCAACCGTTAGATCGAAACTTATCTTGTCATACATGAAAAAGCGGGGGTCTAACAACACCACCCAATATTTCGCTTAGCAATCTGTATGGACTAACTCCGAAATACTTTGCTAGAGAATCAACTAGACAGTCAGACTCAATATAGATAAAAAACATCTCAAGGATTTATTATCTCAATCTCTCGATTTGATCTTTACTCAAGCAAATAGAAATCTGCGAGTCTTTATCAAAGAGAGATAACTTGGACGGTACCAAAGACCAATTTCCAAGGATAAATCAATATCAATCAACAACCAAAGGTTGGATTTCCAATTGATGATCACGAACGCACAACCTGTATTATTTCTATTATATGAAATATAATGCGGAAAATAAATAACACAGACACCAGAAGTTTTGTTAACGAGGAAACCGTAAATGCAGAAAAACCCCGGGACCTAGTCCAGATTGAATACAAATTGTATTAAGCCGCTACAAACACTAGCCTACTGCAAACTAACTTCAGGCTGATCTATAGTTGAACCCCTACCAATATCCCACTGATACAAGGTACAGTTGTAATCCTACGCCTCTGATCCCAGCAGGACACTGCGTACTTGATTCCCTTAGCTGATCTTACCCACAACTAAGAGTTGCTGCAACCCAGAATCACAGACTTGATAATAAACGAATCTGTCTCACACAAAAAAGTCCATCGAAAGGATAAATCTGTCTCCCACAGATAAACCCTAGGTTTTGTTCCGTCTTTAGATATAAAATCAAGGTAACATGAACCAATTGATAATCCGGACTTATATTCCCGAAGAACAGCCTAGATTAATCAATCACCTCTCTACAATCATTCCTGACTACCCAAGAGGATTGTCGAGGAATCACAAACAGTGAGACGAAGATGTTTGTGACTTCTTTATCTTGCCTATCGGAGAACTCTCACGATCTCAAGCCAATCAATCGATTGTACTCGTACGGTAGAAGATGCAAGATCAGATCACACAACTACGATAAAAGTAGTATCGGTCTGGCTTCACAATCCCAATGAAGTCTTTAAGTCGTTTACTCGAGTTTAGAGAAGAAACTCAAGAGTTAATGGAAAACAAATCTAGCGAGCGCACTAGTAGCACACAGACGTGTGGGGATTAGGTTTGCTCAAAGATAGATGTCTCCTATATATAGCCTTCAAATCAGGTTTTTCCTTAGGTACAAAGCAATCCTTATTCACCGTTAGATGAAAAACTGATTTAGATTCAAGCCAATATCTCTCAACCGTTAGATCGAAAGACATAGCTTGTCACATACACTTGGGTACACGTTTACTGGGTTTGAGAAAACCATGCCCAAACGGGTACACGTATGTTGGTTTCAACATGATAACCCAAAAGGCCAACCATATGAGCATCTCATATTAATCATGTTCTTCTTCAACATAACTAGTTTAATTGACTCAAATGAACTAGTTAAGAGTTGTTCAATTGCTATGAGATCTTATGTAACTACACAAGACACAATTGAAACAAAGATGATTCAATTCGATTAGAATCGGCTCATGAACATTATAGCCACGGTTTGCATAAAGCAGTCCTTAATAATTAATGTTTCATATTGAGAGCACATCTTTAGATCAAAACCTCTTAAGTTCACAAACAAGTTCGCGGACTTAAGTTAATCGGTTGAGTTTTCCAAACTCAGCAGAAATTCTCGGGTCGAGAACTTCCGCCAGTTCGCGGACTTAGCACACAAACGAGTTTTGGAAATCCCAGCAGAAATTCTCGGTCAAGAACTTCCGTCAGTTCGCGGACTTGGCAAGCCAATTCCACAATCCTACCGATTTTTATTGATCAACAAAGTTCGAAAACTTCGGTTCAAGGAATACATGGTTATATAATCTAAACTCTCATTTCAATCATTGAAACATTCTCAGAGGGTGATATTCAGTCGTGAAGAACAACATACCTTTCTCGTCAGAGAAATTTCCAAAGTGATTGAAACTTTCATGACTTTCATCACTAGGTGAAGATAAAACCTGATCAAAGTGAAACGCTTTACCAACACATGATTTCGAGTAAAAGATAAGCAATGAATACTCAGCTCGAAATATCAAGTCTATATGATCTAGTCTATATAGCATACGACTTTTGTCTCATAAGAAGTAGGAGAAGAATAGATAGACTTTCGAGTGATAGATAAGTTCAAGTATTCACATACCTTTTTGTTGATGAAGTTCCACGGTTCCTTGGTGTAGAACTTCGTCGTTGTTGTTGAATCACTATGAAGTCCTTGAGCTTAAATACACTTTTCCTATCCTAGTCCGAGATTTAGCTAATAGGCTAGAAATCAAGACTTTATAGTTTTGATCACTAACATTGACAAACATTCTTGATATAGAAACGCATGCGAGGTTGACCGAGCTATGCTCTAACAATCTCCCCCTTTGTCAATTTTAGTGACAAAAATATTAATATATATGTAATACAAAAAAGATAAACTTTAGTGGCTCCTATTCCATAGTCCAATCTTCAACGTTCCTTGAAATCTTCGTCCTTCCAAGTACTCCAATGATCCCAAAGGTTGTAAGTTTAGTATCACCGTTGTTGAAGTCCGTAGCTATAACAATGAGAGAAATCGAGATTATCGATCATTATTATACAGTGTCATAGTATTATTATGAACATCAAAGTCCAATTGCATCACGACTTTAACAATAATACTATGATGATATGTATCACTCCCCCTTAGTCAATACTCCATCTCGATCATAGAAACCACTCCCCCTTACACAATGATCCGAAAACCATACGTATTTGTAGTGTGACCTACAATATTTCTCCCCCTTTTTTTCAATAAAATTGGCAAAGGTACAAGAACGGGTTCATAAAGAAATTTCCACAAGAGACATTTCATGACCAAAAGAAAGACAACATATCATCTTAATTTAGATGCAATCTTATAGCCGAAGATATCAGCATTCATCAAGGAGTTTTAAGACGCAAGATAACCCCTATAAAATTCCACAGCCGCACTCCCCGCAAGATATTACCATTAAGAACAAGTTCAAAAGAACTCTCCCCCATTTGATGTCATTCCCAAAGGAACAACAAAAGCGACCTTAATTTCGAAAGAAAAGAAGGATTTTTATTTGGACATCAAAAACCATGTGAATGATTTTTTTATATCCAAAACTCAACCAAAATACTCACAAGTAAACCAATTTATATTCTAATTGGAATACGCAATTAAATCAAAACCACAAAAGTGATCAATTTAATTGAAAGTGCTCAACATAAGTAAACTCACGGAGCAACAGGCTACGACTAAGTTAATCATATGGAGGTGACTGACTTAACCGTTCAAGTACTCAACATAAGGAAAACCTTACGGAATACGTGACTACATCAACCAATAGAACATGATAGTGTAGCCGTTCATATACTCAACACAAGATCTTGTGGAATATATGAAAACACAACTAGATTAATTACAAGAGAACTAATAATTAATCTAATCGAAAAGCAAACAATCAAACTAATCACCGAAGTAATCAATTTAATTATTTTGGGCTCAACATAAGAGATTACGGAACCCTGACTAAGATTATCATGGAACATGACCATCTTAACCGCACATGTACTCAACATAAGAAAGAAACTTATGGAGTACAAACTAAATAACCAAGTATGATTAATTTAGTTCATAATGCTCAACATATAACATCTTAAGGAACAACCAACAAGGCCAAGGTTAATCGACTTAGTCATAAGGTGGTTAGCATAAGACACACAATGGAGCCTTCATGGTAAAACATAGCAAGATGGATCAATGAAGATCAATACCGTGGTTAACATACAAGGATCTATTCTATTTTTGCATCATTATATGCATAATCAACATAATAGACTTTATTCTTGTCACACAAAAGATTTAATCCTATTTCCCATTAATTTCATGATTGCATAGGCATAACTTTTGTATATGTCAAAGGTCCATTCGTCCTTTCATCAATACGAATACCAATTCATGGACGACTTTACTTTTGACCGCAATATGGGACCTTCAAGTTCACAGACGCAAACAATACATATCCCATAAAAATATTGCAATATAACAAACCAACAAAATACTGCAATAATAATCATCCTCCAAATATTTTTATAATTTAATACCAATAAACCTAAAAAATAAACATAAGAATATGAAAAAATAGCTATGTGTAGTCACAATCATCGCTATTCAAAGCATTAGTTATTCTTGCAACTAATCCAAAAAGAAGACTTACTAGGCACATGAACCAGAAGCAGACTCTTAGGACAACACCCAGATACTAAAAATCAGAAGGACGTATCTGGAGACTCATGAGTCTTGTGATCATTGGGCTTATGAGCGACAAAAACCTCATCAACCCTTGAGGAAACATCCTTTTTGAGAGGTTCTTTTACACGATTCTTCATCATAGCAAGATTACAGTTAACCTTTTTCAACTCAGCTTTTACAGCATCAAGACACATAACAGTTCCAACAAGTTGATGAGAATCAATGATCACCTTACATTGAATCTTCTCCCCAGTATCTGAGTAAGAAGCAGGAAATTGAGGAAAAGATCCTTCAACTTCAACAAGGGTTCCCTTCTCTTTATTAAATTTAAAGTATATACCATTATCAACAAAGTCTTCAGGCAAGTCCCATGAATAAGAAGCCATTGATAAGAAGCCTAGAGTGAAAGTTTTAACACAATAGGAAGGGTATATAAACGTATTTGAGGGAATTTAGGGTTTAACGGTAGTAATAAGAGACTAAATCCAAAACTATATAAGAACCCTTATGAGGACCCAACACAAAACATGAAGCTCTTGAAGGACAAGACAAAACTAACACAAGCAATACAAAAAGATGATAAAATACTCATGTAAAAGTATGTGACTGATTATCCATCTAAGAACGATAAGAAAATATCCAGATAATCACAGTTACTTTGCACAGAGTATAGCTATTCACTTCTCACACAGCTAGGATTTTTGGTGAGTGAGATATCAACCTTGTGATTAATTTGCACAAGTATGAACATCTAGCTCATCAAATGACCATTGCTTTTTTTTAGCCTTCCTTCTTTGATTATTCCTCAGTTTAGAAGAATACGGCAAAGCTTGTTCGGCATATCCTTCTGAAGGTTTTTTCTGAGGACTAAATCTAGGACCTCTTGAAACTGGTTCAGGTGGATTAGAATAGATGGGAATCCATTTTCTATATTTAGATTTACCAAAAGCATAAACATGGGTAATACATTGATTGAAAACATAAGAGTTTAAATGGTTAGAATGTACCTGTGATCTATGACGACTTCTAGGAAAAGATCCATGTTTATAAGACTTTTGGTTTTCTGTGGGTATTTGGTGCACCGCGGTAGTCGATTGACTATTTGTTCCATTGTCAGTTGATAGAAGCAAATTACGGAGTTTAGAAAAAATTTTCTTTCTTTCAAAACAATGGATAGCATAGTGATTTCCTTTTCTACAGAAGGTACAAGTCCATGGAGGTGAAGAAACAACAGGCACTTGTTTAAACTTCATAGCCACCGGAGAAGATTGTAAGTTATGAAAACTTTTCTTGACACAATCTTCATCTGGAGAAAATTTCATTCTGTACAGTAACTCATGAGAATTTGCTTGTGCAGAAGAATTTTTCATTAAGACAAAGTTTTCTTTTTCCAAGGATTTGCACTGTCTATGGGCAGAGAAAGTGAGACTTCAAGTTTCTCTTTCTCAACACGAAGTCTGTCTAGATCAGATGAATACGTCTTGATCAAACAATTTTCTCTAATTGAGCCTTCTTTGACCAGCTTTTCAAGATCACAAATCTTTTCACGCTGTATATTGTTTTCTTGAATAAGTTTCTCAATTTCCTTAGAGAATGACCCTATAATGTTGTAGAGTACTTGTTCACGATCAATAGACTTTTCAAATTCATCAATGAGTTTACCATGATCCTGTAGATCAATACACTCAGTAGAATGTTTTGAAATTCTGGTGAGCTCCATTTCAGCTTTAGCCATTATATCCAATGTCTCATTAGAGGAAGAATGATTCACACAAGATGAGACATTCTTATTACCTCGGGATTCGGAAGAATCATCGAAGGAGTAACCCTTTGAGGTATTTCCGAGACACTTGACAAAGTTGACAACTTTAGGAGGCATTTTGGTATGCGTATGAGATTCTGTCCACAGAGTCAGATCGCTACAAATACAGACTGATGAGGTCTTAGTGTGTTTACCTGCTCTGATACCAATTGAAAAAGCGGGGGTCTAACAACACCACCCAATATTTCGCTTAGCAATCTGTATGGACTAAATCCGAAATACTTTGCCAGAGAATCAACTAGACAGTCAGAATCAATCTAGATAAAAAGCATCTCAAGGAGTTATTATTTCAATCTCTCGATTTGATCTTTACTCAAGCAAATAGAAATCTGCGAGTCTTTATCAAAGAAAGATAACTTGGACGGTACCAAAGACCAATGTCCAAGGATCAATCAATATCAATAAACAACCAAAGGTTGGATTTCCAATTGACAATCACGAACGCACAACCTATATTATTTCTATTATATAAAATACAATGCGGAAAATAAATAACACAGACACCAGAAGTTTTGTTAACGAGGAAACCGCAAATGCAGAAAAACCCCGGGACCTAGTCCAGATTGAATACACACTGTATTAAGCCTCTACAGACACTAGCCTACTGCAAACTAACTTCGGACTGATCTATAGTTGAACCCCTACCAATCTCCCACTGATACAAGGTACACTTGTACTCCTACGCCTCTGATCCCAGCAGGACACTGCGTACTTGATTCCCTTAGCTGATCTCACACACAACTAAGAGTTGCTGCAACCCAAAATCACAGACTTGATAATAAATGAATTTGTCTCACACAGAAAAGTCTATCGAAAGGATAAATATGTCTCCCACAGATAAACCCGAGGTTTTGTTCCGTCTTTAGATGTAAAATCAAGGTAACATGAACCAATTGATAATCCAAACTTATATTCCCGAAGAACATCCTAGATTAATCAATCACCTCTCTACAATCCTTCCTGACTACACAAGCGGATTGTCGAGGAATCACAAACAGTGAGACGAAGATGTTTCTGACTTCTTTATCTTGCCTATTGGAGAACTCTCACGATCTCAAGCCAATCAATCGATTGTAGTCGTACGATAGAAAATACAAGATTAGATCACACAACTATGATAAAAGTAGTATCGGTCTGGCTTCACAATCCCAATGAAGCCTTTAAATCGTTAACTCGATTTTAGAGAAGAAACTCAAGAGTTAATGGAGATCGACTCTAGCGAGCGCACTAGTAAAACACAGACGTGTGGGGATTAGGTTTTCTCAAACCTAGATCTCTCCTATATATAGCCTTCAAATCAGGGTTTTGCCTTAGGTACAAATCAATCCTTATTCACCGTTAGATGAAAACCTGATTTAGATTCAAGCCAATATCTCTCAACCGTTAGATCGAAATACATAGCTTGTCACATACACTTGGGTACATGTTTACTGGGTTTTAGAAAACCATGCCCAAACGGGCACACGTATGTTGGTTTCAACATGATAACCCAAAAGGTCAACCATATGAGCATCTCATATTAATCATGTTCTTCTTCACCATAACTAGTTCAATTGACTCAAATGAACTAGTTAAGAGTTGTTCAATTGCTATGAGATCTTATGTAACTACACAAGACACAATTGAAACAAAGATGATTTGATTCGATTAGAATCGGCTCATGAACATTGTAGTTGCAGAAAATCCTACACTACACCCCTCACAAGATTTCATTAACATTCAACTCATTTTTGGATTAACAATCCTAATTTTATTGATGAATCTTTAAACAATCTTACAAGAAAATATAAAGGAATCAAGAATAACCTCTGCTCTAAATTTTCTCTCTCCTATTTACTTGCTTCTCACTTAAAAAAGATCTCTCCCCTTCCTTTACAACTGAACGGCTATTTATAGGAAATTACATAGTGGATGACAGCTAATCTGTCCTTTATTTTCGGATATGACTTGCGACATTTTCGCAAACTTCCTTATTTTCGCAGGATCGTCACACTTTTCTCATGATTTGGCTGACGTCGTTTATTATGTTGTTTCTGAAGTTGTTCTGCGACACTGTCGTGTTGTGTTGTTAATAATTTCGCTGAGTCATTATTGCTGCGAGATTCTGATCCTACATCTTGCCTATTCTCATATCTTCTCTGCGAAGCATATAATGATGTGACAAATGCCGCAACTATCCATCACTTCATATTCTGCATTTATCACACGTATCCTTTCCTCCATCTATTTCTTGACACGTCTTCTGTAACCGCTGCTTTTCAACCGCTCACGTCTTTTCGCATTAATGGTGTTTATTTCTTCGAGTAAAAAAAAAATATTCTCTATATATTCTTCTTACTCTTCTTTCCATTTTCTTTTTACTTTCTCTTCTCTTTTTACTCTCTCATCTCTGCAACTCTATTGTTCTTCTGTAAGTTCTGCTACTGTAATTCTTCCCTCTTCAATCTTCTTACTTTTCATCCATTCCCATACTCTATATTCAGATATGCCTCCAAGCGGTCAAAATCATGAGAAAACCTTAAAGGACATTCAAAAAGATCTTGCCGAGAAAGGTTTCACACTTTCTACCATTCCTGGTGAAAGTGTCAAATCAATTCTTTCTGTCACTTTTCTCTGATCAACATTGTGATGACCAATCGATCATAGTTTCGCTGGGTCAAATTCTCGCAGGTCTCCCCATTCCTCTTTATGACCCAGATATTCCTCTGTTCTATGAAATTCTCGCTCACTCAGGATTTTCGCGAGCTATCTTCTAATTGAGTGGGGATTGCATCCGTCTGATGCTGGAGTTCGCTAACCATGGTGCTGGTAAAGGATCTCTTTATTCCAAAGAACTTAGGGATCCTAAATTCGTAGATCTAGATATAGTCGCTGAGAAGTATACATTAGCGAATTTCTTCGAAAATTATGAATTAATATCCATGAAGAAAGAGAATACTCGCTGGGGTATTTGCTTGAAAAGGAAGAATGTTATTGCTGAAGATAAAATGCTCATGCATGAATTGATTGGCACTCTGGTAAGAACACAACCCCTCGCTAATCCAAAGATGATAAATGGTGCGTTTTTTCCTTGATGCTGAAAGGACCTTACGTTGTTGGGTCCAATATTCTTCCTGAGAATCTCGCTACTTATCAACCTTGGGTATTCTCTTGGCCCGAGAAGAAGAAAAAGGTATGTTTCTTCCAGTTTCTCCCACTTTACATTTCTTTATTTTTCTTTATTCTTTTGTTCGCTGATTCTTGCGACATTCTACAGATCCATAAACTGAAAGATAGCTACCATAAGACTGGGAAAGTCAATACCTTGTTAGCTCTTCGTTCATACACAAATGAGGTAAGAAATATTCTTTTATGATTTTAAACAATATATTGTTTCCTCTATTTCTTATTTCTATCTGTGTGTGAAGGTTATCGCTGAAATAGAAGAGCCTGCCAAGGTTGCGAAGACTGGTGATAAAGGTAAAGGTGCTCTTCGCAAGGAAAAACCAACTGCTCCTACCTTCAAAAAAGAGAAAAATCCGTTCTTCCTCTCCTTCAAATACACCTTCTCATGAAAACTCCGAGAGTGATGAGGATGATGAGGATAATGATGACTCTGCTGCAAATGAAGATTCTCCATCTGAATATTCTATGGCTAAGCTCTCTGGCTTCTTTTCTGATTCTTGGCAAGGAATGGGAGATAGTCAACTCGCTAATACCTGCAAAGCTCTCGCCATGATTTGCGATGTTCCTTTATTGGATGGTGATAGTTCTCTTCGCGGGGTTTCTAGGTCGGTCACTCCCAACTTCCTGCATTCTCTTAATAGTCTAGTATGCTTTCGTATTTTTACTTCTTCATTATTGTAACTCAAAATCTTTTTATATTTTAATACTTTTTACATTTTCTCGCAGGTTGGAAATGCTTCTTTCGTTGTTGCCTCATATTTGGAGAGGAGACGCGAAATTCTTGAAAAGAAAAATCTTCAATTTCGTACGAAGAATGAAGAACTGGAAACTGAAGCTAAGGGTCTTCATGAGAAGAACGAACAATTAGAAGCTGAATTTAAAGGTCTTCGCGAGAAGAACAAACAACTGGAAACCGACACTTCTTCGCAAAGGAAGAAAATTTCTACTCTTCAAAAAGCTAATGATCAGCTCTATGGTATGCAATTTTTCTCCTTTCCTTTCATTCATTCATCCTATTGTATCATCTTATTCGATTAATCCTTTTTTCAGACATTTATGGTCTTTCTGGTGAAGCCATTCTTCTTCGTTCATTTCCCGATGGCCTAGATAATAACACTCTTCTTGAACATCTTAATAAATCTTTGAATAGTTTCTCTAATGATAAAATTTCATCTCTTCCTTTGAATGAACTTAAATCCAAATTTCACCTCTTAGAGATTGATCATAGATCTAGTTTAGGTCTAGCCCACCAATTTAAACGTTTTTATCACAATTCTAAAGAGAAGATCAATGAATTAAGAACCAAGATTAGCAAACTTATAGATGATAAAGATCATATCTCTGATCAAGGTGTTAAGACTTTGGCGAAATTCCAAGAGACTCTTCTTGGGGTTCAACTTGAACGAGATGAAGCCAATCGTCAAAATGTTGTGCTTAGCGAGAGAGAAAACCAAGTTCGTTCTCGTCTTCTTATAAATAGTGATGATGAGTTAGCTTGGGACGCGACAATCTTGGATAACGCCAGAAAAGATTTAGGTGTAAATGTTAGTCTCCAAGTTGAGCATACAGCCTTGATTAGAGATATGATTTCTGAGAGAGAAGGTCATTAACTGTTTTCCTTTATTAATATTTGGTTTTTCACGAGTTTTTATCAAGTTACTGATTAATTGCTATATGCTTCGCAGAATCTGAAAGTAGATATCACCAAAGAGTTGAGGAACTTGAAGCTGAAAAAGAGGAACTCGCAAAGAATTTTTCTTCTCGCAACGACAAATATTCTAGATTAAAGAATCAAATCAAGATCACGGTTGTGAACTTTAAGAATGACGCTCTGCATTTTCGTAATCAAACTATTCAAATGGTTTGTAATGACCATAATTTTCCTCACTCTGATTATCTTTGTCTCTTGGAGGAGATCCCAAAGAACATTCCTAGTCTGACCATCTCTGATAGCGAAGTTGATGATGAAGATCTGATGGTGATGAAGGTTCTGATGGAGATAAAGGTTCTGATGCAGACGAAGAAGAGAACAAGTCTGATGAAGATGATGAAGGATCAACTAAGAAGTAGTCTTTGTTTCTTTCTTTGATCTTCTGTAATACTTGTACATTTATTCCTTCTTTTGTATATTTGCGAATTCTTTTGGTTCCCCATATTCCTTAATATATGAGTTTCTTTCATTTCGACCTGCATTCATTAAAACAATTCTTCCTTGCAATACGGTTAATCAACATAATCATTAATTTTTGAATTTTTGCGTAAATCTATCATGTGGAGACAAATAACATTTTCTAATTTCATTCATTCCCATACTTGCCTCTGTTATTTGTATCCAAATGAGAGATTTTGCAGATTTTTCTTATTTTGTGCCTCAACTTCGCATTGTTTATGTATAATTTCGCAATCATATGCGAAGTGAATTTTGATTCTTTTCAAAATTTCCTGTGTGGTCTTATTTTGCCTTCCTAGTTAAAGGTCTTATTATGCCACCTCTTGTCATTGCGACAAAATCGCAGGACGTCCTTGCTTTCATGCAAAAACCCATTGATCTTGCCTTAACTTTTTCTTTTGTATTATTGCCTCTTCAGGAATGTTGCGACAATATGACAGGCCTAAATATTCTTGCGAAAATAAAGCCCCATTACATTGCCGTCTTGCGACGAAATCGCAGGACGTCTTCGCACTTTCATGCGAAAACCCATTGATCTCGTCTTATCTTTTCTTTTGTATTATTGCCTCTTCAGGATTGTCGCACAAATATGACAAGCCTTAATACCCTTGCGAGTAAAAAGCCTCATGACATTTGCGTCTTAAGACACTTATCAGCTCCCTAATGGAGGGTGGCCCTTATCTTCCCCCTGGTTCCCCTTCAAGGAGGCGTACCTCTACCATACAAGGTTGGCTCCTCCCATCCGGTCTTAACAACAACCAGTTGTTTTCGCAGCCTCTTATCCCTTTTACCTATAGGGCTTATGGTTACGAGACTGCACCCTAAGTGGGGTTTTCTTCGGGCCGAGTGCAGTATAAGCCAAGACTTGTCAAGAATGGCAAGGTACGCTCCAGACGCCCCTGGCACTCTTGACTCAACCGTGTACCTCGGCGCCTTGGTCAGATTCTGCACTCCTTGGGAGAGTCCTTATTACCTTAGTCGCCCAACCTAAGTCATATGCTTAAGCTGAGAATCCAAGGTGCCTCTCCCGGATGGGCTTTATTGACCCCAAATCTCCATGACTCAGGTTCCGGTGGCGGTGTAGCCTTTCCCTGAGCCATGCAACAGGTACCCCCTTATATGACGTACTTTAGGTCTTACATTTGCCTCTTGCGAAATTGTATTCGCGAACTAGGGTGTACGCCATAAAGGTTCGCCCCTTTCTCTTTTGTCATTGTTCTCTGATTGTCTTTTGTAGAATTCATTATCTCTGCGAGATTCTCGCACATCATCATATCGTATTTGCATTTCTCAATCTCAATTTTTCATTCATAAAATGTATTTTTGAGAATTTTATTTGTTGCGAGAGTGTCGCAAAAATCATTCATACATTCTTATTTTTATTACCTTTGCCATTCTCTGCTTCTTTGTTATTTTCTGTTACTGCTTCCTTGGTAATGGTATGGTCACCATTTCTTATTTTGAGCTAGCATTAGTTTCACAACATTTTTTCTTCTTTTCGTTTGATTGCATCCACCATCAATCTCTCACTTCTTTGTGTCTCTTCGATTTTGTGTCACCAACTTTCCTTCTTGTTTGCTCTTCCTTCTCAGGATTCTATCTCAGTTTCATAACATTTCTTTCCTTCAACCCAATCTCCTTTTATGATTCCTACACCGCCGAGGTGAGGGAATTTGATGCACTGGTGGAAAGTTGAAGCTACACCTAGAATCCCATGTAGCCAAGGTCGACCAATTAATGCATTGTAGGGTGATTCTACATCAACAACACATAACAGGATTTCAGAAGATATTCCCTTCAATGGAATTCGCATAGTAACCTCCACTTTAGGCTTGTTGGCAGTACCATTAAAACCATATATTTTATATGTTGATGGTATAAGATTATCATCTCTCCTCCCATGGTTTTATAAGTATGATAGAATAAGATGTTCACAGAGCTTCCGGTATCGATTAGAATCCTATTAATTGCCCATGAGTCTTCAACTTCATCATCTTCATCTTCTTTCGGTTTTGGATTAATTTCTAATTTTACCACCGATGGATTGTCATGTATTTCTCCACCTTCAGGGACTTCTTCTGCGGTAAAAGAAATAGTCTGTTTCTGCCATTCCTCTAGTGGCGATTTTCGCAATGTTCATAATTTCTCTTCCATCATTGTCTCTTGCGAACACTCTACTCAAAACATTGTCATGAAAATCTTCAATTGTCTTGTATGAATGTACGATAGAGTGACAGAATAGATTCTTTGCTTTTGCACCAACTTCTACGAAGAATGTTTCCTTCTTTTACCGTGTTTACTCTGTGATGCTCTAGTGGGTGGTAGGCAATGGTTGAGATTGTGGTGCTCCTACCAGAAAGTGGTTTATTTCCTTGATCTATCATTCTCAGAATAATTCTTTTACATTTCTGCAATCATTTGTAGTATGTCCATGAAATGATGATAAGAACAGAACTCATGACTTCTTGTTGGAGGTGGTTCCGTTCCATGTTCCATGGTGTTGGTATATTCTCCATTAAAATTATAGCTTCCCATATTTTCTCCACACTTGAATTCAGAGGTGGCATCTTGATTTCTTCCCATACTACCTTGTGACCTCCTTGTCCTCTATTATAATTTTGTCTTTGACCTCCATAGGTTTCTTGCGGCTGATCCAGTCTTTGAATCTTATTATTTCCACCACGATTGTAGAAATTTCTTTCTCTTTCATACCCCTCTTGATCTCGGCTTCCCATAGCCACCAGTTTCTGTTGATTGTTGCCCATCATCGTTTATTATTGTCCTTGCGAAGTGCTCGCCACTGTGTTTATTAGTTTGGGTAATAAGCTTGCATTTGCTGCTTGTGAACTGGTATTCGCAATTGGGTATGATTCCATCTCATTTTTCCTTTCCTCTAGGGCAATATATACTTCCTGAAGTTCTCGCAGTTCGGTCATTGTGATGCTGTTCTTGATTCTGAAAATTTGGACATATAATAGATTGGTTGCGAACATAACATTGATAAATGAAAAGATAAGATATCTCTCATCCACACGGCCAGCCATCTCACTACACATAGTCCTCCACCTTTTGGTCAGATGCTTCAGACTTTCGTCAATCCTTTGTTTTAATCCAAACACATCTTCAATACCATGTCGCGAAGAATTGTTACTTATATATGCCCCCAAAAATATGTTATGCAAGTGATTGAAATATGTTATTGTATTTTTTGGTAAACCTTCGAACCATTTTAACGCCTCTCCTGTTCGACTGGACGCAAAATACTTGCACAATACGGCATCATGATTTTCCCATTGCAACATGCACCTCACGTAGGATTTAATGTGTTGAATTGCACAATTTGTTCCATCAAAAATGTTGGTTAATGCGGGAAAATTGCATTTCAGAGGTATTCCTCCTAGTTGTACTTCCCTTGTAAATGGAGTTTTCGCAGATTTTTCTATAACTTCATCTAATTGTCTTCTGCCTACTTCTCCTCTATTATTTAGCATTCCTCTCATTTCTTCCAATTATTTTAAGACTTGTTTATTTACGCCTGAATTTTTATCCATTGGTCTTTTTAATTTCGCCTCCCTTCATCTGCGTCATGTCTTTCTTCTCTCGCGAAATTTTGCATTTCTTCTTCATCATCCTCATCTCGTCTTCTCCTGCGATTCTCTTCCTCATCTCTATCTTGAATTCTCATATGATGATGTCTCTCATTTTCCCCTCCATGATTTTGTTCGTTTCTTATCAATTCCATGCGCTGTCTTTCAGCCATCCTCTGTACTCTATCATACTCTTCATTGAGATTACCGTTATTCCGGTTTTGTGTACACCTTCTTTCTCGATTGTCTTGATTATTCTGGCGAATCGCCTCCTGCAACTCTTGTTCTTCCATTTCCGCTCTCAATCTTTCACGTTCGCGAGTTAAATGTGCTTGTTCAGCATAGTTTCTTTCAATTTCTTCTTCAATCGTTTGTTGATTTCTTTGAGCTTCTCTCTCATGTAAAATTCTCCTTCCTTCCTCTCGATTCCCTTCGCCATATTGATTATTTCGTCCCTGACGTTGTGCATTCTCTTGATTTCTATCATTTTGCCTATCATCAAAAGTTTCATTTTGTGGAACGCAACGATCATCAGTCCTTTCTCTATCTTCGCGATGTTCTTCATTAGGATTTGATATTTTTTCTCGAATATTATTTCCAGCATTAATTGTGGGTGAGTTTCGCCTCATCTCTCTTCTAGTCGATCTTGAATATGATCTTGTAGTACTTCTCGATCTTCTACTCTGTAGTCTCATATTTTCCATCCTCAATTCGTTATTTTGCCTTGTTATATTTGCACGTTCTTCTGTCTCAGCTCTTCTTTCTTCATGTATTTTTCGTCTCAACGCTTCTAACGCTTCAATTTCCTCATCTCCATGAATTATTCCTTCATCTGCTTCTTGATTTCTCTCTACCTGTCTATGGTTCCTGGTTTGATGCTTTTCTTCTACTTCTTCTGCTAAATTTGATCGCCAAGTGTGTACACTCACCCTATCATAATTTATATTCCTTCTTTGTACTAGTGTTTGTTGAACTGGTGGTTGAATTTGATTTTCTCCATTATTTCTCATTCTAGTAGATTCTCCCATCTCACTTCTTTCCCTTCCAGCAAGTCTCTTGCTTCTTCTAACAGTAGTTGGTTATTCTGATGTATTTCTTCTTCTAGCCATTTCTTCAATATTAATGAATTGCAAGAGATTATGTAAAATTCTTAACCAATTACTCCAAATCTTCACAAATCTCAATATTAATCTTCAATTTTTTCTAGAACAATCTTCAATCTTCAATCCTTCCCTGTTTCTAGCGCCATTATGTAGTTGCAGGAAATCCTACACTACACCCCTCAGAAGATTTCATTAATATTCAACTCATTTTTGGATTAACAATCCTAATTTTATTGATGAATCATTAAACAATCTTACAAGAAAAGATAAAGGAATCAAGAATAACCTCTGCTCTAAATTTTCTCTCTCCTATTTACTTGCTTCTCACTCAAAAAAGATCTCTCCCCTTCCTTTACAACTGAACGACTATTTATTGGAAATTACATAATGGATGACAGCTAATCTGTCCTTTATTTTCGGATATGACTTGCGACATTTTCGCAACCTTATAAATATCAATCTCGCAAACTTCCTTATTTTCGCAGGATCGTCACACTTTTCTCATGATTTGGCTGATGTCGTTTATTATTCGTTTCTGAAGTTGTTCTGCGATACTGTCGTGTTGTGTTGTTAATAATTTCGCTGAGGCATTATTGCTGCGAGATTCTGATCTTACAAACATTATAGCTACGGTTTGCATAAATCATTTCTTAATAATTACTGTTTCATGTTCAGAGCACATCTTTAGATCATAACCTCTTAAGTTCACAAACAAGTTCGCGGACTTAAGTTAATCGGTTGAGTTTTCCAAACTCAGCAGAAATTCTCGGGTCGAGAACTTCCACCAGTTCGCGGACTTAACACACAAACGAGTTTTGGAAATCCCAGCATAAATTCTCGGTCGAGAACTTCCGTCAGTTCGCGGACTTGGCAAGCCAATTCCACAATCCTACAGATTTCTCTTGATCAACAAAGTTCGAAAACTTCGGTTCAAGGAATACATGGTTATATAATCTAAACTCTCATTTCAATAATTAAAACATTCTCAGAGGGCTATATTCAGTCGTGAAGAACAACATACCTTTCTCGTCAGAGTGATTTCCAAAGTGATTGAAACTTTCATGACTTTCATCACTAGGTGAAGATAAACCTGATCAAAGCGAAACGCTTTACCAACACATGATTTCGAGTAAAAGATAAGCAATGAATACTCAGCTGGAAATATCAAGTGTATATGATCTAGTATATATAGCATACGTCTTTTGTCTCATAAGAAGTAGGAGAAGAATAAATATACTTTCGAGTGATAGATAAGTTCAAGTCTTCACATACCTTTTAGTTGATGAAGTTCCATGGTTCCTTGGTGTAGATTTTCGTCGTTGTCGTTGAATCACCATGAAGTCCTTGAACTCAACTACACTTTTCCTATCCTAGTCTGAGACTTAGCTAATAGGCTAGAAATCAAGACTTTATAGTTTTGATCGTTAACATTGACATACATGCTTGATATAGCAACGCATGCGAGGTTGACCGAGCTATGCTCTAACAATACACACAAATGAAATGTATTCATTTAGGTTTGAGTAACCGTACCTAAACATGTAGATTGGTTGGTTCACAAATGGTTGACCAATGGTTATCCGTATGAGTTCTTTCATATCAACCGTATTCATCTTTCTCATAACTAGTTCAAATGACTCATAAGAACTAGTTCAAGAGTTGTTCAATTGCTTATGTATTTATACATAGACACAATTGAAACAAAATCGGTTTGATTCATTTGAATGAATTCATGAACAATATACCCACGGTTTGCAAAGATTGCATTCCTTACAATTTATTGTTTTAAGTCCATGAACTACCGATTTGAGAAATAACCAGCTTGGGTACGCGTATGGGTATGTGTGCCTTAGCTACCGTATTTTGAGTTGGTTTTAGTTTCCAAACTCAAGAGACTTTTTCGGGTGAAAAAGTTCCGCCAGTACGCGTACAGGTAGACGTACCTAAGGTGACTGGTTATTGAGTTCGTAAACTTCAAACCCAGCAGAATTTCACGGACGTGAATTTCCACCAGTATGCGTACGGGTACGCATACCCAACCTGTCTCCTTAACCAATACCGCATGCACACATATGCACGCACTTGGTTTCCGGCACATGGATTTATACACTAATGTGCGAACACACTAAATTCTTACATCCATAGATGGTTACATATTCTCAACTCTACATTTCAATCGTTCAAACATTCTTCTATAATGTTATAACAGTCGTTAGACATAGAGAATCGACTATCGTCATCAAAGCTATTTTCAAGATTGAAATGTCATCATGACTTTCGTCACGAGTAAAGATGAATATGGTTAAAGCAAAAGCTTACCAACACGTATTTCGAGAAAAGGATAGGCGGGTAAACTCGGCTCGAAATAACAAATGTGTATGTATGAAAACTATCATACTTATACGACTGTTGTCTCAAGTATAGGAGATAGAGTAGATAGACTTTTGAGTGACAAGATGAGTTCAAGTCTCCACATACTTTTTAGTCGGATGAAGTTCCACCGGTTCCTTGAGTAGTTCTTCGTCTTTGCAAGATAATCGCCATGGAGTCTGGAGCTCAAATATTCCTAACTATCATAGACCGAGACTTAGTTATAAATATACTATAAATCAAGACATATAGTTTTGATCACTAATATTGACAAACATGCTTGATATAGCAACACATGCGAGTTCGACCGAGCAATGCTCTAACAATCTCCCCCTTAGTCAATTTTAGTGACAAAACTATCAATACATATGGATTACAAAATAAATAAAACTTTGTAGCTTCTCGTCCACATGCTTGATCTCCTTGCCGCTTCAACGTTACTCGAAAACTTTGTCTTTTCCAAGTACTCCTATGATTCCAAAGGTTGTAAGTTCAGCATCATAGTTGTTGAAGTTCCGTAGCCATAACAATGAGAAAACAAAGGCTCTCGATCATTGTTATACAGTGTCATAGTATTATTACACAACATCAAAGTTCTCATATCACAACTTCGACAACAATACTATGGTTATATGTATCACTCCCCCTTAGTTAATACTTCGTCTCAACACGAAAACCACTCCCCCTTACATGATGATCCGAAAACCATATGTATTTGTAGTGTGAACTACATATTAATTCTCCCCCTTTTTGTCAATAAAATTGGAAAAGGTACGAAAACGGGATCCTAATGAAAATTTTCAT
Source organism: Papaver somniferum (assembly GCF_003573695.1). Taxonomy (NCBI): domain Eukaryota; kingdom Viridiplantae; phylum Streptophyta; class Magnoliopsida; order Ranunculales; family Papaveraceae; genus Papaver; species Papaver somniferum. The sequence continues at coordinate 62,905,453 of NC_039360.1, read as the reverse complement.
GGAGACAGTTTAATACCAAAGAAAACTACATACCAACTTTTTTAGATGCAATCATAAAGCCGAAGCTAAATGCATTCATCATGGAGTTTATAAAGATACAAGATAACTCCTCAAATATTCCACAGCCGCACTCCCCACAAAGATATGGAAATTAAGCGCAAGTTCAAAAGAACTCTCCCTCATTTGATGTCATTCCCAAGAGAACAACAAGAGCGACCTTACTTTTACAAGAAAAGAAGGATTTTATTGGACACCAAAAACCATAAAGAAATGATTTCATATATCCAAAAAACTCAATTAAACTAATCACAAGAGACCCCATGATTAATTTAATCGGAATATACAGTCAAAATAACCACAAACGAATCTATGATTAATCTAGTTGGAAATGATCGACATAAGAGAACTTACGGAGCTACGACTAAGTTCACCATAAAAAATGATTAACTCAATCTTCTTATGCTCAACACAGGAAAAACTTATGGAGCATTACAGTATACATATAAAATATGGAACATGGAATGATCAATACTGCGGCATATACAAGGATTCATTCTATTTTCCATCATTATTTGCACAATGATATACAATAGACATAATCCTTGTAAACAAAAGATTTTAACCTATCTTCCATCAATAATTGACATAATAGGCTTAACTTTTGTTTGTAAAAATTTCATCGATCTTGTATCAATACTTGCATATCGACATATAACATAGATAACTTTTGATATCATATGGGACAATAATAGTTCACGGACGCAAACACACATATCCCATAACATATTGAAATATATAAAACCATAAAGATTAATACTGCAAAAATCAATCTTTGTCCTTAGAAGGTAGAATCAATCTTTTTCGCACGATTACACCAAGAGTGGTTACCAAAGGAGTATAAAAAGATTTTCTCAACAAAGAAGAACATACAAAGTCATTAAAGAATATGTATCATAGTTCACATAAGATGATTGTGAACATTCAAGAATCCCATAGCAATGTGTACTACTGCCCATTCTTGAATTTACTTCTTTGTGATTCACTAACATCATTCTTGTAAAATCTACAAATGAGCTTAGAATAGAATTACTCCAAGAATCCAAGTGCCGAAGTCCAGTAGAACAAGTGCGACGAAACGGAGCAAAACACTCAAACAAAAGATACGGGACAAAGACCAACCTCAACTCATTCACATTTAGGATTTCTCATCACCATTTCTAAGCTAATTCAAAGAGGAAAAGAATGAAAAAAGAATGAGGTCATTCCGAGTTCAGACGAAGAAGTTACGACCAAAACAAATTTACCGAATATCGACGTCAAGTATGCATACGGGTTTCCAAACGAATTTTCGTATCCTGGAGCAGTATGCAAACGGGTATGCATACTTAAACCCCAGGATTTTGATTTTAAATGATTTTATGCATACCTGTTATGTGTACCATGTAGTCCAAACATCCTGAACTATTATTTTCAAACCTAAACATTTAAGAACCTTAAACACAGATCAAGTTAGGTAGAAATGAACGATAAGAAAGGTACGTGAATCATTATAAATTCTCTAAGAAAATAAAAGCACAAATATTTCTCAAGTTTATAGACATACCTTTTTAGATGAATCCAATTGAATTCTACAGCCTTACCAAACATAAACTGTGCCCCCCAATTTTCGTGCTTCCCTCACCGTATTCATAACAGGGCATTCCTTGGTGAGGATGCACTTAAAACACACTCAAGTTTTGTTGAGGTGAACAATGTATTTCTCACCACAAGTGACTTTTGGATTATCATGAAAGAGATCACTTTTAGAACCTTTCGCATCCAAATCCATCTTTCCAAAAAACTCTTTAAGTTCCAACATCATAGATACTGCCTTCTCCATAGTCATGGAATTTTCTGGGAGATCATTCCTTTTCACACTCAAAGTGTCATTGACTTTATTTGGAACCCACTTATGAGTGTGTTTAGAAACAACCAGAACCTTCTTCCCGTTACTCTCTTCAAGATTTCTCGAAAGAGGATTGGATTTACTATTCTTTTGAAAGTTAGTCTTTCTCCAACTGGGAATATCGGATCTTGTCCTCGTCTTTACGAAGTTATCCTTTTGATGACCATTACGACTGTGAAAAGGATTCGTATGACGTTTATAGGAAAAAATAGGTTTATCACAACACTGATTCCTTTTCCTAAAGGTTGGACAGTTACAACCTGTAGCATGGATTATCCTTAACATATGATCTTGGTTTCACAACTTCTTGTGATTCCCAAACAAGAACACCATGAAGTTACTCATTCCTTATACGGAAACGACATCTCCTTTCTAGGTGACCTTTATTTCCGAAATAGTGGCAAACATAAGGAATGTTCTTACCTCGATCCGTATGTGCTGACTTTGGAGGTTGATATACTTTGCTCTTTCGAACCTTAATTGTCGGTGAAGGTATTTCACTTTTTCCATAAGTGGAAACCTTTTGTTGAGAATAATCACTAGCCTTGACAAATTTTACCTCTTTGCTAATACTTGGAGCATTTATTCCCTTATAGCCCAATCCTCGTGTATCGCGATGATTTTTACTTGCTCCTAGCATAGTGGTTAATTTTCTTGAACTAGTATTGAACTTTTTTAAGTCATCTTCCAACATCTTGATTTTATCAAGGGCAGCAGCTAAATCAGCCTCAAGGCATTTTTCTCGAGCGAGACAAACACTTTCTCTGTCATCAAAACTAATTTGTTGAGAGTTAAACCTTATTTCAGATTCTGCAAGTTTCTCTTCCAACAAAAAGTACTTTTAATAAAGATTATCACATTCAAGTGACTTCATACGTAGGTTTTCCTCAGAATCCTTAAGGATCGATTCGTTAGAACGATTCGAAAAATAAACACCTGCGTAACATCTTCTCAATTTATTGTTTTCTCGACAGAGAGGAGTCAGAAGAGGTGAGACATGAGACGTTGTAATCTTCTTCATATTCCACGAATCCAAAAACTTAACATACTCTGAGACTTCCTCATCAACATCTTTATCAATATCTGAATCACCTTCATCAGAAAGTTATTCCAACTGTTCTTCTAGGAGAGTTTCCCAATCAACAGTTTTTACATCAAGAGAATGTATAGATATTGACTTAGATGACAGTTCTCTCAGTTGAATCCAAGATTTTAGAATCATCTGGTAATTTCTGAACTGGTACGTTATTAGAGATAGAATCGTCCATAATCAGATCGCTACAAAAACAGACTTATAAGGTCTTTAACGTGTTTGCCTGCTCTGATACCAATTGAAAAAGCGGGGGTACAACAAACACACCCAATATTTCGATTAGAAATCTGTATGGACTAACTCTAATATACTTTTAAGAGAATCAACTAGACTTTCAATCTTAATAAAAAGTATATCAAGGAGTTAATATCTCTATCTCTCGATTTGATTTTTACTCAAGCAAATGGAAATCTGCGAGTCTTTATCAAATATTAGAGAGATAAACTTGGATGGTACCAAAGACCAATATCCAAGTGTCAATCAATGGAAATAAACAATCAAAGGTTGGATATTCTAATTGATTGATCTTAACGCACAACCTGTGATATTCAAGTATATAACAAAATATAATGCGGAATAGAAATAATACAGACACCAGAAATTTTGTTAACGAGGAAACCGCAAATGCAAAAAAACCCAAGGACCTAGTCCAGATTGAACACCATACTTTATTAAGCCGCTACAAACACTAGCCTACTACAAACTAACTCCGGTATGCACTGTAGCTGAAACCTAATCAATCTCACACTGATTCAAGGTACAATTGCGCTCCTTACGTCTCTGATCCCAGCAGGATACTACGCACTTGATTCCCTTAGCTGATCTTGTTAGAGCATAGCTCGGTCGACCTCGCATGCGTTTCTATCTCAAGCATGTTTGTCGATGTTAATGATCAAAACTATGAGTCTTAACTTCTAGCCTACATAGCTAAGTCTCGGACTAGGATAAGAAAAGTGTAGTTGAGATCAAGGACTTCATGGCGATTCATCATACAACGACGAAGATCTATACAAGGAACCGTGGAACTTCATCAAGAAAAAGGTATGTGGAGACTTGAACTTATTTATCACTCAAAAGTCTATCTATTCTATCTCCTACTTGTTATGAGACAAAAGTCGTATGCTATATAGACTAGATCATACACATTTGATATTTCGAGCCGAGTATATCCAGCCTATCTATATCTCGAAATCGTGTGTTGGTAAAGCGTTTCGCTTTGATCAAGTTTATCTTCACCTAGTGACGAAAGTCATGAAAAATTTCAATCACTTTGAGAATTCCTCTGACGTGAATCGTTCTGTGAATAACAGCTACATAGCGTCCTCTGAGAATGTCTCAATGATTGAAATGAGAGTTTAGATTACATAACCATGTATTCCTTGAACCGAAGTTTTCGAACTTTGTTGATCAAGAGAAATCGGGAGGATTGTGGAATTGGCATGCCAAGTCCGCGAACCCAGTCCGCAGATTCAGTCTGCGAACTGTCGGAAGTTCTCGACCGAGAATTTCTGCTGGATTTTCCAAAACTCGTTTGTGTGCTAAAGCCGTGAACTCAGTTTGTGAACCCAGTCCGTGAACTGGCGGAAGTTCTCTTTCCGAGAATTTCTGCTGAGTTTGGAAAACTCAACCGATTAACTTAAGTCCGCGAACTTGTTTGTGAACTTAAGAGGTTATGATCTAAAGATGTGCTCTGAACATGAAACTTAAATTACTAAGGAATGCTTTATGCAAGCCTTGGCTATAAAGTTCATGAGCCGATTCAATCGAGTCGAATCATCTTTGTTTCAATTGTGTCTTGTGTAGTTACATAAGATCTTATAGCAATTGAACAACTCTTTAACTAGTTCATTTTAGTCAATTGAACTAGTTATGGTGAAGAAGAAAAAGGTTAATATGAAATGCTCATATGGTTAACCTTTTGGGTTACTATGTTGAACCAACATACACGTACACGTTTGGGCATGGTTTTCGCAAACCCAGTAAACGTTTACCAAAGTGTGTG